>NW_023270825.1:15500005-15661927 GCF_011800145.1 Mirounga leonina | reverse complement strand
CCTGAGCTGAAGGCAGTTGCTTAACCAACTGAGCCACCCAGGCGCCCCTCTATGTAAAGATTTTCTATAGGCATTAAATAAGAGTGTGATTAAAGGAGTTCTATAAGCTGTAAAATTTTAGTAGTGATTATTATGGCTATCTACTAGGATATTCACCAGCTTCTGGAATTCCAGCAACTGGAGAGATAAATGGTGTAGTACAGGGACTCCATAAATATTTACTGAAAGTACAAAGCAAGAATGATGGAATATGCAGAAGAAAGAGGAGAGAAGGGGAAAGTGAGGGTCACTTTCCCCTTCTCTCCTCTTTCATCAGGGTACCAAGCACTGTGTACAGCAAAGAGAAAGGCTCAAAATGTTTTAAAACATAAGAGTTATTGAGCCTTTCTCTTTGCTGTACTCAGTGCTTGGTACTCTGATGGAAAAGACACATGGAAGGAGGGGATCAAAAGAATCATAGACACCACCCAGTGAAATCTCAGTTTTAGAGTAGAGGGCACTTAGGGATTTAGTTTTCTGTTGACAAACTATGAGATTATAGGGTCATTTCAATATCTTTCCACAGCACAGTGGCATTAGTGTATGCATAGATGGGATGTGATGCCAGCATCTTGAGTCCTCACCACTTCTAAAACAAATCATCCTTAGAAAGGCAGAAATCCACCCCTCCTTTCCACTAGGATTCTATGAAGTTGTCCATCTCGAAAGTCTCAAAATAAGTGGTCGGAGATTACACACCATGAATTTCCAAAAACCTGATTAATAAAAGTCCTTAAAATCCTATGACAAACAAGATGAAGTACATAAAATACCCATTCTTCCAGAAGACAAACAAATATATTATTGCTCCTGGAAAGAAAATATTTGGGCAAGTCTCAAGGATAAAATGCACAATCAAACAATTTAGCAAATCTGGCAGCACAACCCAGAGGTAACGGAGACATGCCCTCTGTTTTCAGGGACCGTGGGGCCTTTTCTCTCTCGGAGCCCTTTCTCCATGCGGTCTCCCATGATCTATGCTATTAGATCATCTTCCAGGTGCACTACCCTTTAACAATGTCCTGTCTGAACTTCACTAACCAGACCCCTGGGATGAGGGGCATAGATGACCCATGTTATATTCAACTCAATTCTATAAGAAATAATAGGGTCATGCAGTGGGGTTACGGAATATTTAAACTGATTGATGGACTCAAAACCCTTGCTTTGGCCTAGCAGGCATTCATTAATTAATTAATATTGGGAAGAATACAGGATATGAAATCAGAAAGCCTAAACTTAGGTGATTGTATCTTCTGCTGATTAATGACATAATTGGTCTAAGCAGTGACCTCTTCTGTTATCTCAACTTTCTCACCTATCAATGGAATATACCTTTGGCTACTCCTTACTCACATTACAGAGTTACTGTAATGCTAAAAAAAAAAATGTAGGTAACAGATCTTATGTTATTATAAGCATTATGGATTCCTTATTACTGTATTTATTACAGATTTTACATGTGATCTCCTTTATCAGTTTCCATTAGTCCTCTCAATTCCTTGGAAACAACAAAAGAATTGCTCCTGGTGCTTAGGGAATCTTGATGAGACAGCACTGATTCTGGTGTTATCACTCCTACCCATCACTGGTTTAAGGCCATCATGGTGAATTATGCCATGTGATACTTATAGATTGCATTTCAATTGTTGAAGGACTTGTATTTAACCTCACTTTTCTTGAGTCTATTTCAGACCTCTTGAAGTCCTTTATCCAACTGATAAACTACACCTCCTTTTTCTATTTGCTACATTTCCGGGCCTATCCTTATTTCAGTATTCCTTTCACTCTGCTTCAGTTGTCATCTCTGAATTGAACATTTTACATAGAATCCTCAAAATACAAAAGGAAGGACATGCTCAATCATGAACATGGCTTTAAATTGTCAGACGATGGAATTTGGTGGGATTATTTCTGGCTTCCATAAAGACATGGGTACTTTCAACTACTCTCTCTTAGTTTTCCCTTTAAAGGAGGTAGAAAATGAAAATGAAAAGAAATTTGAGCTATGTTTATAAAATAATAAAAGTTCATTTAAAAGAGACAGACGAAAGCATTGTAGGAGCCTATAGAACACTGAGTCCACAAAAAAATCCTTTGATCAATAGCAGTGCAGATCTTAAACCAACCTTGAAAACACTTTGGGGAAAGGTCATTAGTGAGTATTTACAATATTTTTTTAGCTCAGAAAATTGGCATTCCAATTACAATATCTTTCGGTAACAAGTACACAAACACATATTCACAGAATACCAGTAATATTCACCCCCTCCCTGTCTCAAACACTGTGAGTGGAATTATAAATTGGTGAAGTCTTTTAGGAGCTAATTTGTCAGTATATGTCAAAATTATAACTGTACTTAGCTTATGATCCAGCAATGCTACTTTATATGTGCCCAAAGAGATGTATATGGAAATGTTCTTTGTATCATTTGTTAAAGTAGCAAAAGAAAAGGGAAAATATATACTCACTAGTAAATAAGTTATTGCACAAACATTTTATGACACACCCCAGAGACCTAAAAAACTGACATGAAAAGATAAGACACACTGTTAAGTTATCAAAGTACATACCCTAATAATTGTATACTATGATCTTAATTAAGCTGTATACCTATGTGTACACTCATACACTGGAAAATTGACAGTACACAGAATTATTGACAGCAATAGGGATGAGAGGATGGGAAAAGACAAAGGGACTTTTTATTCTTTATTCTAATCACTTCTCTATATTTTGAGTCATGTGCAATGAGAGAGTATGCCTATATCACTTACATAATAAAACACAAATATTTTAAAAATAAGTGTTTCACCACTCTGGAATATGACAAAGAAAGAAAAATAAATACTAAGAATATTTCATATTCCCGTATCTGATTTCCTTTATATGCATTTTTGTTTATTTGATTCCGTGAATATGCAATACAGAATGTGTAACTCTGGTCGTATGTAGAATTGTAATGCAAATGTCTCAAGCATGCTCATATTTGTTTAATTCAATAAATATTTTTGAAGTGAACATCCAAATAAAGGAAAAAATGAGTGGATAAAACCTAAATATCTGGGGCACCTGTGTGGTTCATTTGGTTAAGTTTCCAACTCTTGGTTTTAGCTCAGGTCATGATCTCGGGGTCGTGGAATTAAGCCCCTCCTCAGGCTCCATGGTCGGTGGGGAGTCTGCTTCTCTCTCTCTCTCTACCTCTCCCTCTTCCCCTCTCCCTGCTCATGTGTGCATGCTCTCTCTCTAAAGTAAATAAACAAATCTTAAAAAATATAACAACTAAATATCTGCACCTCCAAGTGTCTACCAGCTTACTAAGAAGTTTACATCCTCACAAACTTACCCACAATCTCAAATTCCAAAATTCTTGAAATCACTAATAGGATACTTTGGACAACCTGAATGGCCCCCAGCTCCTTTGCTTTGTGTTATCTCACTGAGTCTCACTGAGTGTGAACCACTTCCCTTGTTTGTGCTCTCTGGTAGACCACAAGGGAGCAGAGGGGCCTCACTCATTTAATCAGCACAGTTACGGGCTGTGCCTGTCCATGCTGTGCCTGGTGGCTCCTCCACAGAGCCAGGGCCTCTCCTGGGCAGCCATCTAGATGCTGCCGTATGCCCCCACCCAGAGACTGCCTGTGCCCCTGGCTCTGCCACTTTCCTCTAGGTTTCTAGTACCTTCACACTTGCAGATAGACCCTGACCTACTGAAGTTTGGGAGGGTGTGAGTCATCTGTTTTCTCAGCTGCCACTGCTTGAAATTTCTCACTCCCTACTTCTGGGCTTTAGAACCTTCCAGACACTCAGGAAATCATTTGCTTCTTCTACTCTTGTTATGAATGAATCTGAGCTTCCTTTAAGTTTTCTAGCTAAAAGCTTACTTAACTTGGCATCATATCTTTGAGGTCCTTCTAAACTCTGGAAATCTATGATTCTATTATGACGATGGGTGAGCCAGTTCTTCAGAGATCAAGTAAAACCAAGATGAACTTTATAGCTTCCAATTAATCTCAGGCTTATATGATTATTGTCTCTCTAAGCACAAATCTTATTTTCTGTTCTTAAATTGTTTGTAACATTGTCAGATGGTGATGATGATGATGATGGTGGTGGTGGTGGTGGTGAAGATGGTTTCTAACATCTATTGAGCCCTTCCCTGTGCTCCTGCTTTAAATACATTGTATCATTAATCCCCATAACAATCTACTCAGGCAGATATTGTCAATGGTACCATTTTACTGCTGAGAAACTGAGTCTTGGTGTGATTAAGTGAGGCAGTCTGATGCCAGAACCTGCATTCTCAACTACTCCTCCATACATCTTAAGAAGGCTTTCCGCTGGAATGGAAGAACATAAATGAGAATTGATTTTGCACTTTGAAGTTCTTAAGAACAAAGCCATTAAATGACACAAGATGGTAGAGAAGGGCTTATTTGTGTCATGCCAATATTTGTAAACCAATTGTACTTCAGTTGCAGAAGAGTATGTCTACATGCCTTCTTTAAATACAAAGAGGCTATTCAAATTTTTTTCAAGAAAAAAAAGTAAAGGTACAGCAGAAAGTGGAGCAAACAGAAAATGTATATGAAAAATCTTCCCCAAGGCTGGACTAAGTAGGAAATGACTCTCTATGTTCCTGAGAAAATAGTAAGAGAGGAAATGTACTCCTAGATGTTGAAAGAGTTGCAATCTCAGAAGCTTGCTAAATATAAGCAGTGTGTTGTCTTCTACCAGGTCTCAGTGAGGGTTTAATTATGTGGCTTGCAAAGCATCATTAATGCTAACCAGGGGAACTCGCTTACTGAGAGAGACCCGGGCAGTTCACTTTCTCCACAGATTTCAGATTGTTTTTTTCATTTTTTTTTTTTTATCAAGTTGGGACTATAATGGAACCTTCCCAGGCACTCATCTCTTAGTAATGCTTTGAACTTACAACACCAGAGAGAAATGGCAATGACTGAACTTTCACAATGGCTAACTCTAGCACCGATTAATCAGTTCCCTTGAAAAGAAAATTGGAACAGGTAGAGCCGGAGACTGGCTTCCAGATGCAGGAGTTGGAATCATTATTCTGAAATAGTTTCCTCCTGCAGTTATAAACCAGTAAAGATTTTTTTCTCCACCAAACAGAATGCTAAGATAATAATCCTTATTTATCTATTTAATGGGGATGTTGAAAGGTTTATTTAGTTGCTGTTTGTAAAGTGTTCGGGAAATGAAAACCACTATATAAGTGCTAAATATTATTATCTAACCTAGCACTTTAATGTGAACATTCTGTTCTGGTTGCGTCCTCTAAGAAGTCTATTTCAGAGCAGCTTAACACCTCCACACAGAGCTTTCAGAAAGGTTTCCATGCTGAGTTTGTTGAGAAGCCAAAAAGTCCCTGATCACTCCAGACAAGACAAAAATCAAGCCACAGATATAATTCACAGACATTTGAAGGCATCCTCAAAATGCTTCATAATTCATAACAGAGGTCTCATTAATCTGAAAAGTACCAGTGTAAAATCAATGGAAAAGTCAAACAGAAAAAATGACTAATGTCATGACTTTCTCAGAAGAATCACACAATCCTACATTAGCCATGCCATGTAACACAGCAGGAAGGTCCCTCCCAGGAAAGAACATGAAAAATTAAAGTCATCTGGGCATGAAACTGTCCACCCATAAACCTTCATGCTACAATTTCTAAGAGGTTTCAAAATAGGCCCAATTTTTCTGACTCAATACTTATCTCAAACTTTGAGTGAGCCACAAAATCGTTCCAATGGCTAGAATACATTTTTAAGGTACGGAAATGTGTAATTAAAGAGAATCTCCTTTGTTTGGAAAACTTTTGTATTGGATATACATCCAGTTCCACAAATACTAACGTTTTATCTTTTGAATTGTGTAACCTGTAAATGTATTTGTGGGAACAACATGAGACAATCGAAGAGTGCCCCAATTGGCATCCTCTGCTCTAATTTCTATGAGTTAGTTCAAAAGTCTGAGAAAAACCACCATTGCTCCCATTGCAATCAGCATCAGCTGCTGTGCAATCAAGCTCAAATGGTCTGCAGGTGTTTTAGGGACTTTACTGGGGAATTTTTGACATTTCTCTATTAGGTGTCAAGTCAGGTCAGGAATTGAAGGAGATGAAAATGAAACAGGGAGTAAACGTCTAGCAGTTGGCTAATATTGCATCCAATTAAACAAATGACAGATGTTCCCTAGAAAATCTGGAGGTGGAAAGATACACACAAAACAAAATAAAAAGAGCCATCATATATTTTTTTTTTTTAACTTTAGTTGGTTTGTGTGGGTGGATGTGCATGCATGCTGGTGCATGAGTGAATGTGGGATTAACGAAGTTTCTAACAAGACCCCTCCAAGTTGTTTTTGAAGAAAATATCATCCCGTTACCGTGTGGATTAAAAGTATCTGTGTTTATGGCAGTAGCTTTATTTTCTGCAGCTAAATGCACTTCAGCCAGTTTTATTACATAGAAGTAATAAGCATTTCAGCATGGAATTGAAGTTGGTACAAAATATCCAGAGGGGGGTAATTAGAAACAGCTACAATGGCAAAAGGGAAATGGAAGCCAGGGATATTTGCCCTGGCTGCCTTCCAGTTGCTCTCTAGAGTTCTTGCTGTAAAAAGATAAGATATTGTTGAGGATGAAATTATTCCCACTCCCAGGTCTTCATCCAATTTTGTATGGTGTACAATAATAATGTCCACTTTCTTAATATGAACTATGGAGAATGAGCAAAATATTAAATCCATAGCAACCCCAAATTCCAATTCTCAACAATTGAAAGATACCAGTCTGCCCTAGAAACATTTGGCTGTAGCTTATTTCCTAGTTGTTCAGCATTAAGAAAAATTATCCAAAACTTGGAAATAGGCAAAAGGATGGTTGCATGACTCTTAATATCATACTGGAATAGGTTTTAACTGCATACCCAAGATTATTTATGTCTCTAATGGATTTGCTTTTCTGTTTGTTATTTACTATTGATTAAGGCCTGGAGTCTGTGAAGTTGCATGCTAACTTGTCGATTTTTATCTACAGAGATGCAAATAATTTGGCTGGGTAGAGTGCAGAATCCTAAATTATATAGTTTTATTGCCCTGTAGGGCATTAACCAGTTTTGCCTTTAACTTAGCAAATACCTTCCATACACTTTTCCTGATAGACTTACATATACCCTGATTCTCAAAGGTTTTTTTCCAATTTTTCTATTCTGTTGGTTCACTCAATAATAAGTCAAATACATTTTGGCATATATTTACTCAATTTTATATGAAACTCATGTTTTCAATTTTTTGAAAATTATACATTGAAAGTTTTGACGGATATTCCACTGACATGTCCAAATGAACAGAAGTGCCAATTACATTTTCTAAGAAGTGCACCTCATCGGCTCTTCAAACCTGGGGAGATACTGTCTCTATCACGGAAGTGAATCCCAGGTGTTGCTTGGGCTTTACCTTTGCTACTTCTGTTTCTTGTTGTTGCCTTCCCATCCCCCTCCTAATTCTCTGTATGTTTCTGGTTCCTGGTCAAGTTTGTTGGACTGTCCATACCTAACTGACTTTGTTAGTCATTTTTACTTATCTGCTTGTCTATCTGTGAACTGAAAGCAAATACATTCTAAAATATTGCATACCCATTGGAGGGGTGCCTGGGTGGCTCAGTCAGTTAAGAGACCCACTCTTGATTTCGGGTCAGGTCATGATCTCAGGGTCATGAGATCAAGCCCTATGCTGGGTTCCATGCTGGGTGTGGAATCTGCTTAAGATTTTCTCTCTCCCTCTGCCTCCCCCCTCTCCCATGCATACGCGTTATCTCTCTCTCTCTTAAAAAAAAAAAAATGTAAAATATAACATACCCACTGGAAAACAGAACTGTTCTTTGAGATTTGGAGTGGTGGGTTTTGGTTTCTAGATTACATCTAACCTCCTGCAGATGCTGAGCGATGGATGCTGCATGTTTTTCCTGTGTCTGTGTATCTGTAATGGAGAAGATTCCGTTCCTCTCTCCTCGTGTAAATGTAAGCTGTCTCCTAATCTATGAAGAGCATTGGCAAATTAAATTTTAAATTCTCTCAAAATAAAAGAGGTCTACTCTGGATAAGTGCTTGCATGAATCTAAATACTCCCAGAATTCCAAGAAAATAAGGAAGCTGAAGTTAAAATACCTTAAGTGTGCCAGACTTTTAAGAAAAAAAGAAAATCCTTCTTATAGAAAATAAAAGCCAGAGCATTTTTGATAAGAGTTTAAGTACACCTAATCAAGATGAAACCGTGGATTGGTTTGTAATAGTGGTTTAAGAACAGCTATAAGTGTTATCCTTTATCAGCGTGTACATAATACAAAAGTGCATTTTGTTGTTTTATAGATTTTTTATAACTTTATAAGACTGGGTTTGTTTTCCCATCAAAAGACTGCAAATATGAATGTCTCTGAGTTCTCATATTTATTTATTGCTCATAGAAGTTAATAGTATTTCCATTAAATATTTAAAATTAAGAAAATATCAAATTATAACCTTGGCGAATATTTTTACATTAACTGTACTTATATTTTAATGCCTATCTGATTAAACATCATCCCCAAGATCCTTAGTTAACTTAACCCTTAATCCAATGTTAAACTGAGTTAGTTAATGTATAATCATTGGACACCTGGATAGCGTTTCAGTAAAATAGAATACTGAGATGCTGCCACTGTTACAACTGTGTATACAAAATGTGGATGTATTTTTGTTTTTGAAGGATTAAGAAAGTAGTTTTGTCTTAAAGTATCAGATTGTTTCAATACAAAATTAGCATTAAGTACAAAATGAGCATTTACAGCAAGTTGCAGAAGGTTTGAGTGCAGTGAATATTATTTGTTTGGGTTTCTAATAATTGCAAATGATTATGAAAAAAGGAATGAAATATGTCAAAATTGTTCAGCATTGACTCATTTCGATGGGTTTATTTGTAGTTTGTTAATCTTTTACTGCCAAATATTATATTAATGCAAACTAGGATTTTTTTTCCTCTATGTTAAAATGACAAATGATCTTCTAGCATTTAGTAATCATCTCTAAGACATAGTAAATATTAGTCTTTACATTCTGTGTAATCTACTCAAATAGCAGATTCTCTATCTCACTAGAATCACTTTCTGTGCAATACAAGAGCAAACTCATGTATATAATCCAAAGGAAAAAAAAAGGAAGAACAAAGTTCTTCACTCTTGAATGACTTAAGTTTCCTTCTAATTGTTTTATGTTCTATGTTTATTTAAAATATTGCACTGTCACTTTGATGAGCCAGAAATCAATCTAATATTCTCAGGACCTGTGATCCTATCTTAGTCAAAAGACCAAATATTTTTTTGATTTTGCCTTGTCAAAATTAGTCTATATTTAAAACTATGTCTATATTAAATATATTTTACATGTAGAACTAGATTGTAGTGGGTTAGCACACAGATTTCTTCTTTCACTCTATATAAAGAGAGATACTAAAAGTAACTTGGTTTGGTTGATGTATCCATATTTCTTTATTACTCCAAAATTATCATAAGAGCTGCATGGGAAAAGTTTCTCAAATCAAAGGAGAATTATGGAGGTAAAATACAAAAATTGTAAATATTTCAGAGATTATAAATTTCAAAGATTTGTCAACCCCCTTGCCATCCTTGGCATGTTTTTATGTTCAAAAGAGACATAAATCAGATTCTTACAACCCAATGGAGAATTTCACTCTCTTCTGTTCTCCTATTATTGGTTACTATAATAAATTAACCATGGCTATTGGGCCTTTCATCAGCAGATGCTTGTAAGTTTTGTTATAAGCTACAAGCTGGATATTGGGCTTTTAACAAAGAAGGACAGTCCGAGTGCCTCAGTAAAAAGGACTCTATCAGGTGCTTTTAACTATTGGTATTTCAAGAAATCAACTCGTGGAAACAGGTTTTGAAGCTTGAGCTGGCATCACTTAGGTAACTCTGAGACTGTCCAAGTTAACTCTAAATTGACTCAGGATTTCCAGAAGCCTCTGTTGTTCAGAATCAGACTTCATGGAAGCTAACTGCTGACCCCAAATCCAAAAGATCAAAGCTTAATTCACACAGTATAAAATGAATGGGTAAGGGAAATCTAATTGTAGTTATTGCTTTAGAATATTTTGGTACTAGTTTTGTGTTCTCCTTCCCTATTGGCAAAAGAAACTCTTTCTCTTCTTTTGAATATGTCTGCAGTCCTGAACTTGTAAATGGTATCTTGTCCATCATGGCCTCTAAATTTAAAAACAAACAAACACACATACACCCAAAAACTATTCCTGAGTCTCATTACTTTTCTTGGAAATGTAGTTATTTGCCAGAATTTGACCTCCTTTCTAACCAGGATGTAATTGGACAAATCGATTCTATAATCAAGCCTATACTTGCAGTAACATAGTTGGGGATAAATCTCATTGTAATGAGATACAACAAACCCATCATTAAGTCACAGGAATTGTCCTTCATATGTAGAACTGATGCCCACAAAGTTCTCCCAAGAATCTGGGACAAGACCTGCTCTGTGTCTTATAGAGTCTTATGTATAAACAGGCAGAACCTGATCAGATTTGGCAGATTTTAAGCAGGGAGCAATTCTTCCAAATGTATAGGAACTACAGGTACAAATTGTGGATGGGAATGTTACATATTTGCATTTGCTTTCCTCCCTGTGGTATATGATGACCAGTGGGAAAAATTAAAAGAAAAAAAACCCTCAAGAATAATAGATGTTACTGAAAATGCAATCTGAGAATCCTTATGAATTTTCCAGTCAGAAGTTAATTCTCTGGCCTTAGTTCTCATTCAACCCTGTGAGCCTCTGAATTAAGTGATTGACAAGGAGGCTTCTATGGTTAATTAACACCTCTTGCTCCTTGGGAAATTAATTGATCAAAAACAGAATGAGATGAGCATTTTTTTTGTAATCAAAAATAATCTTTCAAAATTATTTATGGTCACCAGAGGGACTATTAAAAAATTATGCCAAATTTGAAAATAGGCATATTCTTTAATGTCATATTGCATCATTGATCAGTAGGCACTTCCAAGGAATATTTAATTCTCTAATGGATATTACCTTTAGATTAGGATCTAGACTCCATGAGGTTACATGTTAACTTGCAGTTTCATCTTGTAGAGATATAGGAAATATCAGTCCTGTAGAGAAGTAATGCCAAACATCATGCCCTCTAAGACTTAATCAATTGGGCCAACTAGTTCCACATGCCTTTTGTGACCAACTATATAGATCCCTACTCCTCGAATGCTCTTCAAATTTTCCATTCTTTTGGTTCTCTCATTAACGAGTTAAATTTTTGACATGTGTTCATTCTTAAATGAAGTTCGTCAGAATCATTTTATGTGGGTCATTCTATATAGACAGGATCCATGCTTTCTAGCTTTTTGAAAATTATATTTGGGCGCCTGGGTGGCTCAGTCGTTAAGCGTCTGCCTTCGGCTCAGTTCACGATCCCAGGCTCCTGGGATGGAGTCCCGCATCAGGCTCCCTGCTCTGCGGGAAGCCTGTTTCTCCCTCTCCCACTCCCCCTGCTTGGGTTTCCTCTCTCTCTGTGTCTCTCTCTGTCAAATAAATAAAATAAAATCTTTAAAAAAAAATAAAATAAAATAAAGAAAATTATATTTGACATAAGTCAATCTCTATTAATTGGGGAACAAATTGAACAAGCCAAGGTAAGCATCATTTCTCAAACAATTCATTTGAACTTCTCACTTCCTGGAGACATCCATAGGTTTTCGGTCCTAGTTTAGCTAATAAATAAATAAATAAATAAATAAATAAATAAATAAATAAATAAATAAATAAATCTCTTACAAATAATTCTTGTAAGATGATTTTAAATCATGATTTATCTCCAATGTCTTGATTATGTTCTTTAATTCACTAAAATATGTGCACGGTTGTTTATTCTCTGTAAAAATGAAATAAGGAAATGAAAAATAAAGCAAATCATTGTCTTAGATGGTATATCAATGTAATTATCATAGAATTATTAGTTGGTTTGGGGACTTACTCAATAAAATTTATTATTCAGCCCACTACTCTTGCCTAGATATAATGTCACATCCCCATCACCTCACACGAGAAACAATAATAACTTAAATGGCCAAAATGAGACAAATCCTTCATTTGTCACATTTATATAAAAGGAACTCCAGTTGATACATGTCAGGACTATGTAGATCAGTTCAGGTTTGAAAGAAAGCATCTTTTAACAACAAGCAAAAACAGGACTAAGAGCAAATCAATTCTCTTCTACTGCAGGGAATAATGCCATTCAGCAGGAAGAATAAATATAGTGCAATGGCTTGGCTAGCTGACGCTGGGCTTAATAGTGGTCTTTTAGAATATTCACATATAATTATGATTGAAAGAAAACCTTGACTTAGAACCAGATGTTGTACTAGATGTATGCTCGGTGATGGATCTATAATTTTTCTTCAAAAACGTCTCTTATCATCTCCTTTAGTTAAACATTTGAACAGGGGGTGCCTGGGTGGCTCAGTTGGTTAAGCACCAGATTCTTGATTTTTGGCTCAGGTCATGATTTGGGGGTTGTGAGATCGAGCCCTGCATCAGGCTCCATGCTCAGCAGGGAGTCTGCTTGGGATTCTTCCTCTCCTTCTCTCTCTGTTCCTCCCCCAACTTGTACTCTTTCTCTCTCTCTCTCTGAAATAAATAAAATCTTAAAAACAAACAAACAAACAAAAGCAAGAGTAGACAGAAAAAGGCTCCAGGAAGAGAAGAGTATGCGTGGTGGTATGTAAGGGACTTCTGCAGGCAGGAGCCAGGTGCTCCAGATTTAGAAAAGTACCCCCCTTGAGTTCTCCACTGTCCACCTCATTGCAGTGGAGTCCTGAGCAAGGAGAAGCCAGGGGAGATCTCTAGACGGTCCTCAACTCCTGTTAATCAAGGAAATAAAGCTCACGCCAGTTCTCTCCTGTGGTGCTCACCGTTTCCTCACCACTTGTCTGGAGTTTCAAGCACAAATGGCTTCAAGGCTCACATGACAAACACTCCCAGCGGGGAACAGGGAAGAAGTAGGAATGGTGGGGAAAACGACTATAGTCAGGGCACAAAAGATTAGATCCAAAAGCAAAACAACCCTTAACTATCTGTGGGTTATATTTGACTTTCATTCACCTCTTCATAGGGCCTGACCTTGGACTAAAGGGCTTAACTTCTAGATGAGTAAAGGAAAACTATGACATAACAATCTATAAACAAGAACACATAGAGCCAAGTGACCAAGCAGGTCAATAAGAAAATCCCATTTGGGGCACCTGGGTGGCTCAGTCATTGGGCGTCTGCCTTCGGCTCAGGTCATGATCCCAGAGTCCTGGGATCGAGCCCCGCATCGGGCTCCCTGCTCTGTGGGAAGCCTGCTTCTCCCTCTCCCACTCCCCCTGCTTGTGTTCCCTCTCTCACTGTGTCTCTCTGTCAAATAAATAAATAAAATCTTTAAAAAAAAAAAAAGACATCCCATTTAACCAATGCCTGACAGAGACTTTATTGCAAAATTAAAACTCTACCACGATGCATAAAATAATTAACATTTATCTAGAGCTTAATAGGTATAGAACACATACGCATCATCACTTTTATTTTTTTATTTTTTATTATTTTTTTTTAAAGATTTTTATTTATTTATTTGACAGAGAGAGAGATAGCGAGAGCAGGAACACAAGCAGGGGGAGTGGGAGAGGGAGAAGCAGGCTTCCTGCAGAGCAGGGAGCCTGATGTGGGACTCGATCCCAGGATCCTGGGATCATGACCTGAGCCAAAGGCAGACGCTTAACGACTGAGCCACCCAGGCGCCTGCATCATCACTTTTAATATAATACAATAAAATTACTTTACTTTTGCTGCTATCATGTTACTTTTAACTATGTCTACAAATACTAGAACTGCTATTGCTACTAATCCTATTCCTACAATTATAACTACAACTACAGAAAGTCCCCTATTTCCATACTATAATATAGTCCAAAGACATGTCAGATAATGGAAATGTAAGTTATAGGGAAGAAAATAAATTGACTCCAATGATGACCCTCCCATCACGACTCACTTTGAAGATATAACCACTGATGCTATTTTTTCCACCACTTACAGATAGTCTCTAACTCTGTCATTTTTCCTCATATTTAACTTGTATCTCCTCACCTTAAGTCTGGGATGTGTCCACTTGAGGTGAAGGAGTCACCATTTCAGCCCACCTAGTATTTTTACCTGTGTCTCAGTTATATTCTGTTTGAGACCAATTCTTATTTTCATGTTATCACTTTCTTATTTCAAAAACAAAATTGTTAAATCAAAACACAATAAAATGTTCACATAATTTCACAAACGTAACTGTATAAAAACATGACAAAAGTGTCACATCTGACACCTGAATGGCAGGCCATGTCACTGTGGAATAGCTTGAAATAACTGGTTGTTTTTTTGGTATGAGAAAGTCTGATTTGGGTTTTTGAAAAGGAGTTTAGAGGTACTCATGTATCATCTATCAAAGTGAAAGTTATTTGAAAATCAAAAATATAAAAATCTGAGACTACCTCATTTACAGAAAGGAAATCATTTCAGGAAGTTGGGGTCAGTTTTCTAATCATGTGGTTCCCAAACTGTGATTGATTGCCTGAACCATTTTTAAGAAAACATGGAAAAGGAATTAGATTGCCAACTTTTTATTTTGCCAAAAAAAGTAATTATGATACACATATATATGTAAATACAAACACTGTCATTTCACAAAAAAAGGACGTTTTTAACTCCATAACTATTAGAAATAGTATCATTCAGGAAAAAATGTAATCTATAAACAAGAACACATGTATAGTAAACTGAATTGTGTCTCAAAAAGAAGTTCAAGTCCAAACCTCAGAGAGTGGCCTCATTTAGACTAATGGTCTTTTCAAATATATGAAGGTAAGGATCTGGAGGTGTAATCCTGGATTTGAGTAGACCCTAAATGCAATGGCAGCATCCTTAGAAATGACAGAAAAGGCGAAACAAGACCCAAGAAGGTCACATGAAGATGAGGCAGAGATTATAGTGATGAAGCCAGAAGCCAAGCACTTCCAAGGATTGTTTGTGCGCAGGTACCAGGAGCTGGGGAGAGGCAGGAAGGATTCTCCCTGCCAACCCTGGGAGGGAACAGGGTCCCATCCACACTCCGACTTCCAGCTTCTCACATCCAGAACTCAGAGTGAATACATTTTTATTGTTTTAAGCCACCAAATTTGTGGCAATTTGTTGTGGCAGCCATAGGAAACGAATACAATATTTAACTGTAAAACATGCAAAGATATCTACACTCATTATTGTCTTCTTTTTTTCTGATTCTAAGTCATCCATCTCGTGAGGCATGGAGAATCGAGAATCACTGCTGCAGTCTGGGTTTGTTGGTGCCAAACCCTGGCACCTTCCATATTCCACACTTCAGCATATAGTCCAGCGAAGGAGATAGAAAAGGTCAGCAAGTTACACAAGCTTTTGTGGACATTCTCCAGCTAACTGTAGGAGGATGAAGGTGAAAAATGCAAACTCTCCCCTTGCACAAGGCAGCTGATGAGAGCATTAATGCATTCTCCTCAGGAGTGTGGGAGGAAGAGCCTTTCTTTGTTCCAGAGATGATCTTTCTCTATAACTGTTGTGAATAACTTTGTGACTGCTTTAAAACCTTGTTAAGGGAGCCTGGGTGGCTCAGTTGGTTAAGCGACTGCCTTTGGCTCAGGTCATGATCCTGGAGTCTCGGAATCGAGTCCCTCATCGGGCTCCCTGCTCAGTGGGGAGTCTGCTTCTCCCTCTGACCCTCCTCCCTCTCCTGCTCTCTGTCTCTCATTCTCTCTCTCTCAAATAAATAAATAAAATCTTAAAAAAAAAAAAACCTTGTTAAGTTAAATGCATTGGTAAAACTTATGATGGAGTAAACTTGCCTTAAGTAACTTCAAGCCTTTTAACAGCAAGCAGCTGTTTTAGGAAGCAGCCCTGAAGTTTGTCCTGTACCTGTTAGGGGAGCTGAGGGACTATTTGATGGAGATGAAGGGTAACAAAAGACTGGGTCTCAAAGGACAATCAAGCTGGGGTTAACAGAGGTGGCATGGCAGCTGTGAAAGTCGCTTTTAATTGGGAAAAGACAACTCCTGGGAGGTTTCATGCTAGCACACACAGAAATTTATTTTGAGGGCTCTCTCGCTCTCGCTCGCTCGCTCTCTCTTTCCACCACCCCTCCTCCCATCCATTTCTCCTTCTCTCTGTCCTTCAGATTTCTTTTGGCTACCTTTTTACTAGAAAGATTTAGGAAGTTGTATTTTGATGATAACAGGAAAGAGGTAAGTAACATTTGTTTTCTAATTAATTTCTAAATAAATGGATGGATCGTGTAGTCCAGGCAAGGGCTTTAGCAAATGTTGACCAGAGATGCTGAGTCTAGAAGGTTATCAATTCTCAAGCAAAATACCCAGAGTGAATGGAAACATAATGGCTAAGACTGCACACTTTGGACCTAACTTGCCTGGATTCCAAGCCTGACTCTTCACGGCCAGCCGTGTGACCTTTGGCAAGAGGCATAACTTCCTGAGCCTCATCGGTGAACTGAGCACAGTCATGGTAGCCATTTATAAAGGCGATGGAGCATTAAATCAGTTATTACCAGTAATGTGCTTAGAATGGTGCCAGGGACATAGTAAGTGCTCAATAAATTTTAGCTATTTCCTAGATCTGAACAGAGCCTCAGGATTTGGTTCAGCAGTGACTATTAACAGTTTAGATTTAGAAAACAAAACTTCAATGGAACCAAAAGGTTTATATTTTAAAAACCAGGTGTAGTTGGGTACATTCTTTAATGTGGTTAAGAGGATCTATTAACCCTTATGTTTGCTTTTAAAATAATTCTAATCATACAAATAACAGTTGTGTAACAGAAAAGAAAGAATAGTATATAGCCACTCCTTTTCTTCCCTTTTTTATTAACCCACTCCAATGGAAATCTGATTTCAGATCATGAAATATTATCAAAACACTAGTGTAGACAGGTATCTCAGAGAGAATAAATCACTTCTTTTAGACATTAGAAACCCCAAAACATGATGGGAAAAATTTTAACAATAGATTTTGATTTGCCAGTGTGGCTAAGAAGAAAGTTAAGGTTGAATTGATAATCCTTCCCATGCCAAGTATATAGACCATTTCTGCCCATTCCCCAAGAGTCTGTGGTTATTTGTAACCCAGCTTCCTTGGTGTGAAGTTGGAAGTTGAAGTTCAAGTGGCCTGCCAGCCTGATCCATGAATACAGATGGCTTTCCTCATGCACAGTCATGTTGGGACATCTGGCACAATTTCCAAGTTTAAAGATCTTCTTGGGTCACAGTCATTATTGTCATGGTTCTGTTATTTTTATCAGAATCTCTCTTCTTCTGTGCTTGCAATTATCCCATTTCAGCGTCCCTTAGACTGCAGGATTTTTATGGAGATGTGATCCTGTTATAGTTGGTGCATTTTTGTTACAATAAACAGAGCCCTAGTTGGTGGATTCTCCAGGACTCCCTTATAAGTGACCTTTGCCTGTCATTTGATGTTAAATAGGTATCCTGGGTGGCAGTGATAAAACCATGTGCAAGTTGAAATGGATATTAATCGTGTCTGTGTGACATCTACAAAAGGTATTGAGTGAGCACTGCTGATTTGTAGTACTTTTCCTCTGACTTGGAACTTTGTACGACTTTTGCAAACTTTGCCAAGTTCTGTTTTAATACATTTCTTCAAATTGAGGCCTGTTAAACCTAGATTCTGGAAAAGAATTAGCATATAATGTGTTTTCTATCTAATATCATATATGTTCTTCTCTCTGACAAGACATTGCAGAGTTATTTATTGGGGATATTTATTTTAGGAATCACTGACCAATGGGCTCTAGGCTGTCCATGTAACCAAAGTTAGTGCTTTCAAATTCTGAGGAACTTAGTGGTTTCTCTGGAAATGTTGGTCTGTGATTCCACCTGTCATCAGACCTGTTAGCAGCCAATGGCTGTGGTCAGTCAGCACACCAGAGATCAGGGGCCAAATCCAGACTATTGCTTTCCTTAGTAAAGAAAATCTTGTGAAATACAGCCATGCCTGTTCATTTACATATCATCTATGGCTGCTTTCACATTACAATGGCAGTCTAGTCCCTTTACAGAAAAAGCTTGCCCAATCCCTGGTCCACAGCAAAATGATTCAAAACGCAGCAGCAAAGACTCTTCAAAGTCTACAAGTGCTCTGGAAGTTTTCAGAAAATTGCTTTCCAAATTCTCATGGACTTTCCTAAAGGTACCCTTGAGAAAGCCTCAGAGTTCACACTTAGTCCTTCCAGTGAAGGAAGGAAGGAGGGAGAAAAGGAAAGAGGGGAGGGAGGGAAGGAAGGGAGGAAGGGAGGGAGGAAGGAAGGAAGGAAGGAAGGGGAGAGAGAGAAAAAAAAGGGAAACAGAAAAACAGCATCACCTTTCCCCAGAGGCGGCAAAGTGAAAGCTTTAATGATTAATCGAGACATTATAAAATTCTTCCAGCCTTTTCCTGACTTACAGCATTACTGTTAGAGGCAAAACTTCTTGTCATATGGGCATTTTGGACTCAGAATATTCTGAACTGAGATAAATGGATAGTAAAGTAAAATTGTGGGAGTAATGGCAATTTTTATTTCACAGCTTGAATTCTCCCATCTCCCTTCTTACCAGAAACAAAAACAGAACAAAACCCACCAAAACCACTACTGTGAAATAACGCATCTCTCTTGAGAGAAACCCCTTGAGAACAAAGCACAAATCATCGATGGGAAATATTGAGCTTTAAAATAAATATTTTCATTTATTTAAACATAAACAGGTGTGGATTTACCTTAAAGCTACTGAAGCTTAAGCTTCAAAGATCCTCGCTGGCAAGGGAGCCTTCCAAAGCCCTGGAAGGGGCATGGGCAGCGTGTTCATAGTCATGTGTTTCTGTAAAAATTATTAAATTAATCTGGTAAAATCATTTTTCATGTCTATACAAACTCACCTTCAGTTATGCTTCTCCCTACATGGAGTAGCTTTAGATGGGCTGTGAATATTTTTAGGATCTATCCAAGGACAGTTGAGCTGGGGATGGGTTTAGTTCAGCATTAGGGGGAAGTATTTATGTGGTTTGCAGTCACATCAGTATACAGTCACATTTTTGCCAGCCATCTGGTGGTGGAATGGCTTCTAGGAAATCTTTGCCCATCCTCTGTACGGACTTGTCTGTCATCCAGGTCCACATGTAGGATCATGATGTGAACTTGCCCTAAAGGACCTGGAAATACGCGGGTGGGAAAGGAGGAGTAATGATTTTCCTTAGACCAACAGAGCCAGAGTTGTTCTAAGGAAAACTTTTCCAATGATCAGTCTTAAAAGATGACAAACCAAGGAGTCAGTTCTTATCCACGAATGGCCAATACGCAAATTCTCTCCTTTCAAGAAAATACAGCATAAATAATTATCAAAACTACAAGTTTTTTTTAATCTTTTTTGATGAGGATCAGAGAAATAAAGTTTATCAGGAAGCCTGTATTTATTAATCCCAACCTTAAAACAGTGTAAGTCTGTAAGTCCCAACTTACAGACATGTGTCTGTAAGTAAACTCATATGTCTTACAGATCCCAATTATTCTGAGAAAAAATTAAATTTTGACCAATGACAGTAAAGACTGAATTATCTTTCTATTTCCCTTAGAGAGAGAATACTAGAAATTAATATTATATGAAGAAGTCATCAAAGAGTTTATAGACAACAATTTAGAAAAAATAATTATAGGGGTATGACAGGTATTTAGTTAATTAAGGAAAATACCATGACACATATCTGTTTTGTGATTTTCGTGCTATATGTCAGCTTTTAAAATTTGTAATCTGTTATGACTTCTTTTCTCATTCTAAATACTTTTGTATTTACAAAATCAAATCAATTACAGCGATATTTGTTATCATTTTTCCTTCAAAAGTCACCCATAAAGTTTTATAAAATTTACGATCTACAAGACATGGATCTACCCTAAACATAAGCAATTCTTTTCAATTATTTCAGTCTTCATGATTAGAACTTGTCATTAGCTATAATGAAAAGCTACTTCAAACAGCCAGAGTAACAGAAGTTTATAATGCTAAGTCTTTTAAACATAAACAGAATGCTTTGAAGGACTGCAAAATATTTTGAAATATTCTATATAAATCAATAGATAAGACATTATCATCATTTCTTTCATTTGTTGAAATTGTTGTGCATTGCTAAAATAGATAAATGTTTTTTATCACTTGTATTATAAAATATTTATTCCAAATATAGTTAATCTTTATTTTCTCCTATAAAATGTTTAATATGTATTTACCTCCTAACAAAAAGTAAAATTATATGCAAACGTTCAGACCAATTGTTTGGCATCATATGACTTCCATTAAATTTATATTTATCATGTTCTTTATTTATTCTTATTTTTATTTTTAATTTACATTTAATCATTCTCAGAAGCTAAACACAAGAGTTCAATACACGAATATGCAGAGTAACCAAAAACATACCCTTTTATCCTACTTGTTATTTCTTAAATAATCTCCTTTGATTATACATTTTATTGCATTATTATTTAACTAATGGTAAATAGCATGCTAATTTATCTTATTTCTATTTATAAAAATAGATACATAAATTTTATTATACCTTCAGCATTTTATTTTAATTATTTTTAATATTTCAGATCAGATTTGTTTTGTATTTTATTTCTGTGCTCTTAAAAGATAACACTTCTTGGGAAGCCTGGGTAGCTCAGTTGGTTAGGCGACTGCCTTAGGCTCAGGTCCTGATCCCAGGACCCTGGGATTGAGTCCCACATTGCACTGGGCTCCCTGCTCAGCAGGGAGCCTGTTTCTCCAGTTCCCTCTACTGTTTCCCCCACTTGTGCTCTCTGGTTCTCTCTCTCTGTCTAATAAATAAATTAAATTACAAAATAAAATAAAATAAATAGATGGTAACACTTCTTAACAAATGTTTTAATGTGCTTTCTTGAAATATAAAGTGAAGGAAGACTTTTTTGGATAGAATGCAAGTAATTTTTTTCAAACTGATTTGGCTAACCATTTTGGTTAAAGATAGACATCTTCTGGGGAGCCTGGCTGGCTCAGTCAGTAGAACATGGGTCTCTTGATCTTGGGGTTGCAAGTTCAAGCCCCAAGTTGAGTGTAGAGATTCCTTAAAAATAAAAATCTTTCAAAATTATTTAAAAAATAAATATAGATATTTTCCATAAATAGAGCTAAATTTGAAACCCAACGTTTTGACAAAATTATATTTGAAGTCATCACAGGTGGGTTTGTCCAGCAGCAGATGAAGGCTAGGATAAAAGAAGTTTTCACTGGAATCAACACCTGTAGAGAAGAGGTTGAGGGAACAGGATTGAGCTTACAAAGTAGCTGAACAGTGATGCAGGCCCAACATTGCCTAGGTCAACCCAAGTGGGAATTCTGCAGCAAGACGTGTTCATCAAAGTTGTTGAGCATCACTCCAAAATGATGGGATGACCACACTACCCACCACTAGACAAGTCCTCCCTATGTGGTTCTGGATCTCTGTGTCCACCTCAAAAGCACTTACAAAATAAGCACATTTTTTTTAAAGATTTTATTTATTTATTTGAGAGAGAGAGAATGAGAGAGAGCAAGCACATGAGAGAGGGAAGGGTCAGAGGGAGAAGCAGACTCCCTGCCAAGCAGGGAGCCCGATGCGGGACTCGATCCAGGGACTCCAGGATCATGACCTGAGCCGAAGGCAGTCGCTTAACCAACTGAGCCACCCAGGTGCCCACAAAATAAGCGCATTTTATAAAATAGAAAAAAATGTGTTAGCAAAGATGTAAAGATATGAATACTAAAATTTCATTTTCCAATTCATTAGTATGTTAAGTTAAAGAAGGTGTCTCTAGGTAAAAACTTCACAGATAAAATAGTTATTTGTAAATCTTAGGAAAGTCTTTTGATATAAAGTAATAAATTATTTTTGCTTTCAATGGGCATTATCTTTTCCTTCCTTGAACTTATGAATGGCACAAGATTACTCAGTGATTTTATCAATAAAATATAAAATAGATTTTTAAAAATGATATGGAGTTTTATGTCATTTCAGTAATCAAGCATATGTATTAATGAATATAGAAAATAAATTATTTTAAATAGTCATTTGTTTATTAATAGCTGCATGTCCAACAGGTTTTTGTTTTTTGTTTTTTGTTTTTACTATTTAATGTTTAAAACTTATTTATGACATTTACTATATTTATGGTGTTTGGAGCAAGTGCTTATTAACAATAATTGTAACAATACCTAAGACAGAATACATTTCTAATATTTAGAACCTATGGTCAGAGGAATTTCTTAAAAGTACCTTCTAAAATATTAGATATTAGATATACATATTTAATGGCTTAAGTAAACTTTTCAGCATAAAAATACATTGAGGGTAAAATTTCAGTGGAGATGGTAATGGAAATATGAACTGAAAATAGTTTAGATATAAAATTAAATGTTAAAATAAAGCTTGTTCATCTATTTTTCATATATCACTGTGGGTTTATAGTAATTATGATTAGGTTCCATTGACTATATTTTAAGAAATAATATAACAATTTTATTTGAAAAGATTAATGCTTATTTTATAATAGAAACATATAGTTCCTCAATATTTAATAATGAAAAATTGTAGAGGTCAATTTACAAATATGAGAGGAGGTATGTAATTTTCAAATTGCTTTCAAAGGGTATCAGGAAAATCACCAACTAGACAGAGCACTGGGAACAGGCGAGGTGGATTCTTCACTACTTACCATCTGCCTCCTTAGCCCTTCTCTAGACAAGTGAACCTCATGATGATGATGTCTGACCATTCTCATCATTTCCCAGGTCAGGAGAGGGCCCACAATGGCCAGAAAGATAATGAGACACCTCCCCTCCCCAGTACTTTAGACTTTTTTTCCTAAACACCAACCCCCAGAGTCATAGCACTGTAGGGTACAAGCCTATTTCAGCAATTTTTCAAGTTTCATTTAATTCACAGTAAAGAAAAAAAAATCATCTTCTACTAAGTGCTTTCACTGATCTTCTTAACTTTGAATGAAATCTGAAAAAGGCAGAATAATGGCTTTCAAATATTTCTATAACCCAATCCTTAGAATCTGCAACTGCATTGCATGACAAAAGGATTTTGCTGATGTGATTAGGATTGTGTATTTTAAAATAGGAAGATCATCCTGGATTATCCAAGATAACCCAGTCTGATCACAGGAGCCCTTAGAAGCCTAGAACTTTCTCCAGCTGGAAGCAGAAAAAGATGTAGCAGAAGAGAAAGTCGGAGAGATTTTAAGTGTGCATCTGAGATATGAGTCTACATGGAGGAACAAGAGAGGCCTCCTCTAGGAGCTGAGGGCTTTGCCAGCTGGACAGCCAGCAAGGAAAATGGGACCTCAGTCCATTCACAGCAAGGAATTGAATTTCGCCATCAACCAGAACGAGCTTGGAGGCAGATTTTTCCCCAGAACCTCCCGTAAGTGCACAGCCAGTGGATACTTTGAGATTGTTCTTGGGAGACCTGGGGCAGAGGATCCAGTGGAGACTGGCTGTGCCCAGATTTCTGACACACAGATACTGTGAGATAGTAAACAGGTCCTGTTTTAAGCTATTAAATCAGGGCTGATTTATTCCATGGCAATAGAAAACGAATGCAAAATTCAATTTTCTGCAGAACCTTGCATTACACGGGCCCTTACCTTTCACCTTCGGCCACTGCCCCCTTGTAGTTTTGGGTTCTCTTGCTTCCTCATTCTGAAAACTGCCTTCTGACAGTTCACAGAAGTCTTTGGATCCACCCCTCCCCCATCGAGGGTGCTTAAATTTCCTATTCCTGCCAGCTCTCTCTTCCCATTTCCTCTTTCCCACTGTTGCCATCACACTTCTGCATGACCCACTTCTGTTCATCCTAAATACCCCCTTCCTCCCTGCTCAGGAGGGCATCTCCTTATGCCCCATCCAAAGTCTAAAGTAGGACATCTCTTCACTAGATTTCTTCACCCTCTGAGAGAAGGGGTTATGTCTAGTTTGTCACAAGTGCTTATCAGACTAATTGGTATGTCATCAGTGATCAATAAATATTTGCTCAACAAACAAATGAATAAAAGAGTAAATTATACTATCGGTGAGACTTACAACAGCTTTAGCCATTTGGGAGCTTTATGAAGAGTAAGGAGCAAAGAGCATGGCCACTCAAGGTCCCAGATCTCAGGAGCACTCCCTCTCTGAGGACTCTGCCTATCCTGCTCTCTCCACGTGTTAAACATTCATCAACTGGGCAAAGCCTCTCCTACATCACCTACTTTATCTTCCCAAAGTCCCTCCATTAAACTCTCTTGGAATCATGTAATGCAAAAGTGTCCTTTTGTCATTTACCATTGCAAATGAAAATTAACATTGGTATAGTACTGTGTAATTTACAAAGCATTTTAAGAGAATGCTCTTAAACATTTGACAACCTGAGGTGCCTGAGTAGCTCAGTTGGTTAAGCGTCTGCCTTTGGCTCAGGTAGTGATCCCAGGGTCCAGGGATCGAGCCCTGCATCAGGCTCCCTGCTCAGAGGGAAGTCTGCTTCTCCCTCTGCCCCTCCCCCTGCTCCTGCTCTCTCTCTCTCTCTTTCTCTCTCTATCAAATAAATAAATTTTTTAAAAAATTGGACAACCTATCACAGAATGGAATAGGGCAAATCTACAAACATCCCTTGACTTTCTGATGTCTGTATTCCTTGTATTCAACACAGTGCCAACCACACCCCAGGGTTTTATTTACCAACTACATCCAGTGGACTCACACGTGTTTATTATCTCCAATCTAGACCTTCCTCCAAGGCCTATATCAGAGTCCTGGATGGTTACCAACACAAATTCAACTCCTGCTCTGTTTAACTGTTGCCTCTCCAGTTTTCCTTAATTGAAGAATGGTGAGAACAGGACACATGACTTCTCAACACATCAGTCCCATAGGAAGGGTGGAGCCAGATATCTTCTAAGGGTGATATTTCTTTTAAAGGTTTGTAGAACTGAAATACAAGCAAGTGCAATGGGTTGATGTACTTGTAGAGGCTCTAGATATGCACCGCTCTTCCATCAGTCTCCATCATATTTTGCCCTGATCCATTCTTCCAGGATGCTAGTGTCTAAAATTAACCACCTCACATCTATTCCCTTGGCTTAGGATTTGTCACCTGTTAAAGAATAAATAATTCAGGAAAAGGTAACTTAGTTTCTGTTAATTTATTCCTTAGAATCCATTTGTTATCAATTTATTCTTTAGATTGAAATCACCTTGATTACAATCTAGATCTTCCATTTTGCTATTTGATCAGGGTCACATCCTGTAGTCATGCTAAGTCTTAGTTTTCTCAGTTGGAAAATGGAGGTAATTTTAGAACCTACATTTTAGATTGTGGAGAGCCTTACATGAGAAAATACATTTTAAAGCATTAAACAGAGGGCCCAGTATATCATATATGTTCACTGAACTCCACATTGTGCAACATCTTTGTTTATTTTATTCACTGTTGTTTCTAAGAAAACAGCACAGTGCTCAGCACATAGAATGCACTCAGAATAATACAAGAATGGGTAAATGAATCATAGGATTATGTCACTTTTAGGCATGGCTTTGCAAAGAAAAGAAAAACAATAAAACAGCAAACATAACTGTAACTGGACAGTTTACAGAAGGAGCAAAGCGCAGAACCAAAAGGAAGAGCTACACACAACTGCGTAAATATCACCTATTTCCTGAAGCTTCCAAAGACTGCCTCCAGAAATGTAATCAGAAATGCAGCCTCCTATGTGTACTCTGAGAGGGATCTGTGCCTGTCATTTTCTTCTGTGCTGGATTCTTTCTTGCTATTTATTTGTTTTGACATAAACAGGAGCAATCTTGCAAGATAAATATTGTGCCACACAGGCAGAAGGCTGTCAAAAAAAAATAAATAAATAAAAAGCCGCTCTGAAAAATCCAGAGCCATGGATTCAGTGGCTCTGTGGAACAGGCAGCTTGAGCAACACGCTCCTCTCGTCACTCTCTGCATGTCTTTCCAATTTAGTCAAGTTGTTTATCTTGGAAAGGAAGATCATATTGTGTTCTATAGGGAATGACTCATATTCTGAGAAAACAGTGACACCACGTTGTGATCTGCTAGCCACATTGTCTCAGACAGGGGTTACAGGTCTATATTAGGGCACTGACTTCATATATTGGGAAATAGAAATGGCAAATGTGGTTTTTCACTACCATGGCTTGAAGGCACAACACAATGGAGATTTTTCGTGCAGCACATTGGAGTCAACAAGGTTCCATGCTCCCTGCCCCTCCATATGGGAAATAGGAAAAAAAAAAAATGAGGGATCAGAGGAAGGTACATCTAAAAATACAAAGCCACTGTTAAACAGATTTAAAGCTCTAGAAAGATCACCATGTAAAAATGGTTTCTCAGAATGTGGTATAATGCCATTGGCATTAGAATCACTCATTTGTTGAAACTCAGGTTCCTGGGTCCCATCCCAGAAATATTGTATCTGTATCCACTGGGATTGAACCTGGGAATCTATACTCTAACAATCTCCCCAAGGGATTCTTTTGTACTCTAAAATTAAACAACCACTGATATAAAATACCTCTAACTTAAGAACATGGAGATATTGGGGGAAAAACCCACACTATTTCATACTTATCCACAATTACTAATTACAATTACTAATTGCTAATGAGATGTGTCTACCTATTGGTCACTGCACAATTTTCCAACCTTGGAATCAGACTGGAAACCACCACCACCCTCATTTCCTGTTACACATTCATTTACACAGGGTACTCACTTTTTAATCACAGCAACCACCAAGGACTTAACTTCTCAAAGAAATTATGTCATTGAAAGGAATGTAGTACAGCTAATGTTGAAACCATGAACCACCTTGAAGTAGTATTGTGTAACAAATTACAAGTATTATGATTTCCCTCAAATATTTAAACTATCCCAGCAACACTACTATGAGTTCACTGGAAAAACCTAGGTTCTTTTTCTCACCATAAGAAGAGAAAGGGACACCAGAGATAACCTTCTCTCCACATGCACAGAGAATAGCCCAGTAGAGGACACAGTGAGAAGAGGGCCACCTGTGAACCAGGAAGAGAGGTCACACCAGAAACCAACCCTGATGTTAACTTGCTCTTGGATTTTCAGCCTATAGAACCATGAGAAAATAAATTCTTTAAGCCATCCAATCTTTGGTCTTCTGTTTGGCAGCCCAAGCTTCTAATACACATTGAATATCCAAGGCAGAAAATGTTGCCACTATGAAATTAGAGAAGGAGAAGTATGAACAGAACCCAGCATGAACTCTTGATATTATGAGCCCTTTGCTTAAGCTTAATGAAAATTACCATTGCTCTGACAGAACTACCAGGAGCTCAGACTACTTAGAAAAGAACAACATATGGACTTCCTTACTAGGTAAGACTCCCGACTAGCTGAAGTGCTCATAAAAAACAAGAGAAAAAAAAAATAATGATTTGGGCGCCTGGGTGGCTCAGTTGGTTGGGCGACTGCCTTCAGCTCAGGTCATGATCCTGGAGTCCCTGGATCGAGTCCCGCATCGGGCTCCCTGCTCGGCAGGGAGTCTGCTTCTCCCTCTGACCCTCCTCCCTCTCATGCTCTCTGTCTCTCATTCTCTGTCTCAAATAAGTGACTAAAATCTTTAAAAAAAAAAAATAATGATTTGATGATGAAGGAAGTCATTGATAGGCTGCAGGAAGAAGAACTGTAACCTGTTATGTCTTTGTTTGTTATACTACTTGATCAGGTAAGCCTTCTCAAAAAGTCACCTTATCTTAGCATGGTCTAAGTGCAGTGATATTCTTTTTTTTCAATTTTATTTTATTATGTTATGTTAGTCACCATACATTACATGTTTAGTTTTTGATGTAGTGTTCCATGATTCATTGTTTGCGTATAACACCCAGTGCCCCATTCAATACGTGCCCTCCTTAATATCCATCACCGGGCTAAGCCATCCCCCCACCCCCCTCATCTCCAAACCCCTCAGTTTGTTTCTCAGAGTCCATAGTCTCTCATGGTTCGTCTCCCCCTCCAATTCCCCCCCCTTCATTTTTCCTTCCTACTATCTTCTTTTTTTTTTTTTAAACATATAATGTATTATTTGTTTCAAAGGTACAGGTCTGTGATTCATCAGTCTTACACAATTCACAGCGTTCACCATAGCACATACCTTCCCCCATGTCCATCACCCAGCCACCCCATCCCTCCCACCCCCCACCACTCCAGCAACCCTCAGTTTGTTTCCTGAGATTAAGAATTCCTCGTATCAGTGAGATCATATGATAGATGTCTTTCTCTGATTGAATTATTTAGCTTAGCATAATACCCTCTAGTTCCATCCACGTCGTTGCAAATGGCAACATATATATATATGTATATATGTATCACATCTTTATCCATTCATCTGTTGATGGACATCTTGGCTCTTTCTATAGTTTGGCTATTGTGGACATTGCTGCTATAAACATTGGGGTGCACGTACCCCTTCGGATCACTACATTTGTATCTTTGGGGTAAATACCCAGTGGTGCAATTGCTGGGTCGTAGTGTAGCTCTATTTTCAACTTTTTGAGGAACCTCCATACTGCTTTCCAGTGTGGCTAAGTGCAGTAATATTCTTTAACCACAGACAGATTCCACTTCCGTTGCTTTGAGGGTTAAGATGTGTGGTACAAATCCTTGGGAAATGCTTAGAAGTCTTCAGATGAATGAAAACTTTGTGTGTACACAGTCAGAAATTTCTGGATCTTCCTTGGGGTTTCCTGGGATGTTGTGACATCTTACACAGCAACTGCTGTGACTTTTGCATTTCACCTTATAATAATCTTCACCAAATGACTAGAGACTTGGCTTCAAATGGCTCCCTCTTTTAGTTTCTACTGAATACTTTGCTTGGAGTCGTTAACCCATAACAACAGCAATAAAAGTAAATTGACTACTCCCTAGGGTGCATATTTGTAGTAGATTCCAGTAATACAAAGACAAGCACATTCTTTAAGCACTAATGTCCTGCTTTTTCATGCTTTTATAGGTTCTGTTATTGATTTGTTTATATTCTATTTGCTTGTTAATGGTTTAGATATACATTGAATAGTATCTAACACACCATTATCATACTTAACTCTTTTTTTTTTTCCTTTTATTTGTAGCAATATCTGGGATTTCTTATGAAGAATCAGATGGGGATACAAGTAGTTTATCTTTAGCAATGATGAAGATGGATATTTACTGGAGTATATAAAAATGAACAGACAGGGAAACTAAAATGTTGAGATAAACTAGGATTTAAGCCATTGCTTTAGACAAGCTATAAAATGTTATTAAGGATTTGCTACAGAAACAAAAGAAAACTGCTGTTCCTAATTCTTTCTTGGCTTAATCATCCAAAAGTTTAATAAGCTGTGTACCTAAATGGGAGATGGATTTTACAATTTGGGACTAACAGTATGTTTATATATCCCTACTGTACCTCCTTTGCAACTGAAACTACAGATCTGTCATTTTAATTGGGCTTCAGATGGACACAAACTCTTAACTTTCTTCAAAAATTGATTTTTTTAAAATAATCAGGTGAAACAGTTGTCATAGCTGCACAACATTTTCAGTTACTCAAGGATTTATAATATTAAGGCCTGGAACATGTCTCTTTTGTCTTTTTATTCTTCACTGGTCCAATCATGATGCCTTAACCAAAGTTGGGCAATTTAGTTGAATACTCAGAGATGACTTTCCCTATTTGCTCAATTCTAATATGAATGTGTTTTCCTGTTTTATCAGGAACTATGTATATTTAATTATTATAAGTTTTCCCCCAAAGTATATTAATGAATCAATTGCTTCTTAAAATTGATAATGTCTTAGAATAGGAGAAGAATGGAATCTGGAAAGACAAAAATTCTTTCATTCTTTTACATCACTCTACCATCTCAAGATCAAGTTGAAATATTTCTCTTTCATAATCCAGTAAAAATATTTATTGAGCCCTTTCCACCTGCCAGACACTGTGCTATATTTGTTCTTGACTGGGAACTTTTTTTCTTCAATTTAATTTGAATGCTTAGTTTTGTTTTTTTATGTTTTTAAGGTGAAAAAATACTTCTCATAAGATCTTTTCCCTCTTTCTTTCTTTCTTTCTCTTTCTTTCTTCCTTTCCTTCCTTCCTTCCTTCCTTCCTTCCTTCCTTCCTTCCTTCCTTCCTTCCTTCCTTCCTTCCTTCTTTCCTTCCTTCCTTCCTTCTTTCCTTTCTTTTCTTTCTTGAACATTCTCCAAAATTGGCGACACCAAATCATTCAATGCCAGATTTCCTTGACCCTTGACTTTTGTCAGTCAGTCTGGCTTCTTTGAAGACCCAGTCCCAATGGCTTTTTAAAACCCGTGAAAAGCTCATCCAGAAAGCACTTACTCTGAAGCTGCCATGATGTGGGAAGGTCCCACTCTACAACAGAGCCTATCATTCCTGCAGCTTGACAAATGAAGGAAGAGGGCTCTTGTAAGTACAGTAGACTATTCATCCACATCTCTGAGCTACACAGGCTTTGTAGCATTTTGTGTTGCCTCAGATAAGAAGCAACCAATATCCTGGAAACAACTGCTTAAAATAATCTGAAACATCTGCATCAAAACATTTTAGTTTTTATGTTCCTTGGCCACCCTTTTTAGGTTATCTATATTCTCTTAGTCTTACTGCACCCATATTAAATATTATAGCAAAAGGAATGGAAAGTAAAAAGATAGGTATATCTCAAAGGGATGGATTTGATTCTCTCACAAAGATGGGATGCCACCATGACATGGTACTTGTAGTTACAGCTCCATAATCGCTGGGCCACTTAACTAACTGTAACCTTGGGTAAGTCACCCCATTATGCAACCTCTCTGTATTTCACTCTTGAAATTTAGAACATTGGACAATAATTCCTTCTTGACAGAGATGTGAAGGTTAGGTAAGATGAAGAGATGATGCATGCAAAGTGTTCCATAAAATAAACGAGTAGTACATGCTCAATAAACACGGTTGGATTTTAGCTACCTCATCTATTTCTGCTAAATGTCCTGTAAGTTACCATCCAAAAGTAGCTTAAACTAAGGACTCTATCAATAGGATAGTGATTTTCTTTAGCTGATTGCAAGGATTATGTTTTCACAAATTTTTCTCTGTCCCCACATATATGCATGCACGCACATGTGCGCACACACCCACACACACACGCAGATAATGATAGCACCTAAATTAAAATTTCACCTTATAATTTAATAAAATTTATCAAAAAGCCAACTGACATAGGGGCGCCTGGGTGGCTCAGTCGTTAAGCGTCTGCCTTCAGCTCAGGTCATGATCCCAGGGTCCTGGGATCGAGCCCCACATCGGGCTCCCTGCTCCGCGGGAAGCCTGCTTCTCCCTCTCCCACTCCCCCTGCTTATGTTCCTTCTCTTGCTGTGTCTCTCTCTGTCAAATAAATAAATAAAATCTTTAAAAAAAAAGCCAACTGACATAAATATTAAATAATATTCAAAATTATTAGTTTACAGCATTATAATTAGGCGCTTTTTTTTTAACTTGTAGCAAGAATTACTATCAAACTCCACTCATTGGACCATAGACCCTTGTGGTGTTAGCAAAAGCCTTGCCTCTCATATAGCACACTACTATAGTTAGGTATTTTATAAGCAGCGGACCTGCCCTTGATTTGCCTCTGTCTGAAATTTTCTGGATTCTACATCTATTCCTCCATTCATTACTTCATCTGATTACCCATTCATACACTAATTCATTTATTTATTCATTCACTTATCTATTTAAATATTATTAGAGTATGTGGCTTTATCCTCTCCAGCAATATTTTTTTTTATTTAAATATTTTACAAAAATTTTTCTAGTTTTCTGTTTGTGGTCTAATATTTAGCTTTTATCATTACCCAAATTTTGTGTGTTCAGTGTCTGCATTGCAATATTGTTTGCACACAGGAAAATTAAAATTACATATATAGTTCTATGTTCTAAACCCAGTACTACTCAGGAACCTCAGTGAGACTGGAGATTAAGCTCTTCAGAGTCCTCTACAATATGAATTCTTATTGCCTATTAAATGCTTCTCATTTCCACTCTGCACAAAGGATCCTTCTGAAGACATGCTATCTTCCTCTCCTTGGGTATGCCAGATAACTAGAGTGGTCAGGAAGTCCTCCTCAGATATAGGTGGCCTATCTTTGGATCTATAAAATAATCTGTTTGAGACTATCTCACAAACAAATAAGGTAATATATTTTGGGTCAGTATTAGGAAGAATGCCGTAAAATGCCAAATGCAAAGTGCCTCCTAAGGAATAGGTTTAAGCAGAGCCTGGGATATAATTCATCAGGGGTATTGGAGGCAAATTTTGGAGAACAATTAAACTAGACAACAGGTATGGCCCATCTTTCTTGGATATTTTGTTGTTTCAAATACTCCCATGTATGGAAACCTAGCAGTTAGAGAATTGGGTAAGAACAAGATCTAGATAACAGATATGTATTAATTTGTGATCAAAAAGAAGAAAATATTTTAGGTTGGAGGCAATAAGGGGCTTGACATTTGTTCCAGCTGGGATGTAAGGGAGGTATCAACCCAATCCAAGGTGAGGATAGCCCAAGACAGAAGACAAGGATAAGCTTCCTCTCACCTGTGCCTCACTGACTAAGGAACTAGCAGTCATGCCCAGCTAAGTGCTTTACAAAGAGCTGCTTTAGGGTTTGTTACCTCTCTGAAGCATAAACCAGAGTTAAACAAAAGGAGTGAAATATTTTGACCTAAAAATGAATGAATCTTTGGTTTTGTTTCCTTTTTTTTTTTAGAGTATTGTGGGTTTCCTTATGTTCACCAAATAATCAGCTTCATTCTTTTCCTGAGTAAAGTGTACTTTGAGGTTGTATTGCATGATATCATCACTCTTTCAGGTAAAATGTAATCATTCATTCACTTGGACAATGTTCATTGATTCCTGACTATGTGCCAAGCACATCTCTACATGCTGGGGGAGAAAAGATAAATTGGACATGTCTCTGACTTCCAGAACCAACCTCTCAGACTTGTGAAAGTTAGTCATGTTAAAAAAAAAAAAAAGATGAATAGCAATACAGCATGGTAAGTGCTGTAATTGAACTATAAAGAAAAATGGAACTTCTAAAGAATCAATTCTTCACCAACAAGCTACTTCCCAAGAAAAAATGTTACTCTAAATAGATATTTAAATTGCTTAACTTACTGAAGAAGTTTTAGGGGCAACAAATTAAAAATCATCTTATATTTCTGGAAGAAACCCAAATTGTTTACTGTTAAGATGCTTTTATGTTTCTGTTTTGTTTTTTGTTTTTTTTTAAGATAGACACAACTTCCCATTACTGTAATGGCTTCATTAGAGTAAAAAAAAAAAAAAAATCATACCTACTTGAGGTTAAATTGAGTTGGTTTTCCATAATAATTCATATTATCAGTTATTATTTTTCCAGCTATAGGAAATGAAACTAACTCTTATGTATCTCTTAAGTATTCTCTATTGGATATATCTCCCTTAATAACTTACTAAAAATACTGTGAAATTAGTGCCTCTTCCAAAATCAAAAAGGCTGTAATTTCCAAATTCCTGAAAAGGAGGATAGTGAGGAACAAGAGGATAGGACTGATCATGTTATTGAAGAAAAAATTTGAAATGTAAAGGTGGATATTTTTTGAAACCCATGGATGGAGGAACTTCAAAAGAAAAGCCAACATTTTTTAACATTATTAATGCAAATTAAAAATTGATATCACCAATATCCAACTTCTAGGTACCTGATCTTAGGTATTGCTGACAAAATATTCCTTGGATTTCTAATGAAGAGTATATGTTTTGTTACCTTTTTGGTTCCCTTTGTTAATTTAAAAAACTCAGACTCAACCTATGACAGTTGTCACTGGATTATTAGAGTTCTGATATTAAAAGTTATTTTCTGGTGGATTTGAGGAAGAAGGCCTTCTGACTGATGTGGATGTTTCTGCAACTTCTTGGAGTCATTAAAATGCAGAGTAAACACCAGGATGATTTATGCAAATGCAAACAAAGGAAAACATTTTCTAATGACACCTCAAAACCTTATCCAGTTGAAATTTTGTTTAAGATTAAATAATGGGTGCTTTATTTAGATTAATTAGCAAGAAGATCACAGTAGTCAATAGGCAACTGAAAGATGCCATCTGTTCCCTTTTCCAGTTGTATCTATGAGCTTTGCATTGGTGTACCAGGGAACATGGGAGAATTAATTAGGCAGCAAATGAAATTTTCTCACAGATGGCACCCATTTACTTCTTGCAAATGCATACCAGCAAATTTGTGTGCCTTTGCTTTAATCTTGTTTGTCTCCTTCAAAGTTTTGAAGGACCTCTGGCATCTGACCATCAGTTAGTTGACTCTTTTAGAAAAGTACAAGAATGTAGGGAACATGTAGAGCTTAGCCTCAAAAAAAAAAAAAAAAAAAAAAAGTCTTGTTGGAAATAACATCATGAGAACTTCATAAAGACTTAACATCTCTCTTTGGTAAGAGTTTAATCAAGCTGTTTGTTTTTAGCCAAGATTGTTGCTTTTTGTCTCTTTTTGTGTGGCTTTTAGAGTACAATAAGAATTCTTGTTCGAATCTCCTTGCATATCAATACAGAGATCTGACTTGTTTTATAAAAGCTGCTTTCCAAAGGTTGTGGTGATATAATTTACATAACACCTTTTTTAAATGTGGCTCTAAATATTTGTGAATCACTGAAGGAAATAATATAGGAAGATGACTGGACTCAGTTTTATTTTTGTACCTCTGCTTCTTCAGAGGTACAAGCTTGTGGTTTGAAGAAAACTATTGTTCCGTCAAATATCCCCTATTGGAAGAGCACTGTCACCTGACCGCCTTTCTCTGATCTCTCCATCAATCTTCTGGAAATGGTACTCTAAATTCTCCTGCTCAAACTTAGAATATTCCAGTCATCCCCTAACCTACTAAAATTGGATTTATGTCCATACCAGTCCACAGAATTTCTCTTTCAAAAGCCTTGAATGATTTCTTAATTTTTAAGTGCCCTGGTTTCTTCCTCTCTATAGCATTTTAACACGATTCACTCACTCTTTAACTTCAAGATACCATTTTCTTCCACTGTGTCTTTTACCAACCCAAGTGGTGTTTTTACATGTCTGTTTGGTTCTTCTTTTAACCCTTGGACATGTACACTTAGGAATTTTTTTAAAGATTTTATTTATTTATTTGAGAGAGAGGGAGAGCACGGAGCACAGAAGCAGGGGGAGGGGCAGAGGGAGAAGCAGACTCCCCACTGAGCAGGGAGCCTGACGCTGGGCTTGATCCCAGTACCTGGAGATCATGACCTGAGCCAAAGGCAGATGCTCAACTGACTGAGCTACCAGGTGCCCCTACTTCTTAGGAATTTTTTCACACTTTGCATGAGGGGCAGAATTTTAAAGATGCCCCTCAAGACTCCTGTCTACTGGTTATTCAGTCAAACTCTATTCTAGGTACTGCTATAAAGGGACTTTACAGATGTAATTACAGTTACTAATCAGCTGACTTTGATTACCCTGGATTATCTGGGTGAGACCAATGTAATTAATCATATGAGCCCTTAACAGTATAAAATAAAGATGGGAGATTCCATTAGGGAGACATGGTGGAAGAACATGCAAGGGGGATGCTGTGGCAGAAGGGGAAGTCAGAGAGGTCCAAGTAAGAGAAAGAGTCGACATGCCATTTCTTGTTTTGAGAGGTCAGGACCCCTACGCTGAGACTGGAGAGAAGCCTCTTGGAGTTACAGCATCCCCTGACTGTCAGACAGCATGAAAAGATGTTGTCATCGTTTACTTTCTCAATCCTGAAACTGCAAGGAACTGGAATCTGCCGAAACTTGAATGAACGAGGAAATGGATTCTTCCCAGAACCTCTCTCTCAATAAGAGACCAGACAGCCACCACCTTAATTTCCACCATGTGCAACCCAGAGCCAGTCAAGCCAATCTGGACCTCTGAACTTCAGAGCTGTAAGATAATAAATTTGGCTTGTTTTGAGACACTAAGTTTATGGTAACTTATTATGGCAGCTATAGAAAAATGATTTATTCTCCTTGACTGATATGTGTACTTCTTAACTTTGTTCACTTATGCTAATTATCCCACATATATCTCTATCTTCTCTGTTTTAGTGAGCTCCAGAAACATATGTGCAGTGTCCAAATGTCCTGCAGACACCTCAAACTCATCGGAGTCTAAAGTAACATATCATTTTCTCTCCACAACCTATATCTCATCTGATATTTCCCACTTAGACCAACGTATCACCATCCACCTGTCTTGTGAATCATTCTCTATCCCTTACTATTCCCCACAACCCTCATCCAGTTGGTCACCATTCATTCAATACTGAGCATCTTGGGGTTACAGTTAGACTAGATCCTTGCTTTAATGGAGATTTTATGTAATGAAGAATGAAGTCATGTAAATAGATTAATCTAAGAATATTATAATTGCTGGAAATATTACATTTTTTAATGATGTGATGTAACCAAAGGAGTAAACTTTTAATTGGGTTAAGGAAGGACTCTGCAGAAACAACATTTGAATTATGATTTCAAAAATAAGAGTGAGCCAATCACTCAAAAATAGTAAAAAAAAAAAAAAATAGTATAATTAGGCAGAGGAAGTTAAAAGTCCAAAACCCTTGAAGCATGAAAAGTTTGGCAAGTTTGAGAAAAACAGAAGAAATATGTGTGTTTGGAGAGAAGAAATCAAGAAAAGAAGAAAGCCAAGAGATGACATGAGATTGGAGAGGTGACTAGAAGTAGAACAGGCAGAATTATGTTAGGTTACAGTATGACAAAATTGTTTTCTGAAATAGGAGGTCATGAAATATTTTTAGCAGAGGAGTAACATGATCTGATCTGTCTTTTAAGAGGAGTGGAGAATGGACCACAGAAGATGAAGAGGGAAAGAGACAAATCCAAATATAGAACATTCATTCATTCAACAAATATGTATGGAGGACTTATCATATTTTAACCACCTTTTCCAAATTGGCTTGCACTAGAATGGTGGTGGTGGTGACAGAAACAACTGGAAATATATAAGATGTATTTTGAAGGTTGAACAGTCAGAATTGCAAGATGAGTTATAATGAGAGGAAGTGAAAGAAAGGAAAAAATAAATGATTTCTGGTTTCTTGATTTGAGCAACTGTCTTTCTACTGATAAAAAAAAAAAAATACATGAAGAAGATCAGGTTGAAGCCTAGAACAAAGAATTAAGGAGTCTGTTTTAGATATAAACTATTGTGAGGTGTATATCCAGCACCTAAATTTGTATTTTAGCAGTCTAATCCTCAACCAAGAGGTCAGCGCTGGTATAGAAAAATGGGAATCATCAGCAGAAAATGAGTTTTAAAGTCGATGGACTAGAAGATGTCACCTAAAGACCATGTGCCATTAATTCTACTTCTGAAATGTTTATCAAATGTCCTACTTCTACATTTTCCCCAATAACTAGGCCTGCCTTAGTTTGGGCCCTCATCAAATCTTCACCCTACAACACTTCTTCCATTACTATCACACTTTGCTGATCATTTTACTTTCCTTAAAACTCTGAGACAGATATGGCCATCTGTAGCATGAAAGGAAAACTTACTACAATCATGTGAGCGTATATGATCACTCTCTTTTCCCTCCTGCATAAGAATGCCATGTCCCAGATAGATTGCTTCTTCAGCTCAGAATTCAAGATGAAAAGTACACTTGGAGTACAGCAGGATCTAACCATACAACTTATATGCCAGAACTAAAACTTGGATGTGGTCAGACATGAAAAACCAGGTGTTGTTTGTTACTGCAGCAAAACCCAGGAAAACCATTTTTGTTTTCCTACACCTTCCTGTGTGGTTGAAGCTGTGAACAAATTTTAATTTAAAATTTAATAAACATCACAAGCATATAATAAAAATTCAAGAACTTGGCAGTAATAAGTGACGTATTTCTTTGATCTTAATTAACGGAACAAGTGAAGATATGACAAAATTAGTTACATAGAAAAATTGAATTTTTTATTAAGCTCTTATATGGCTAAACCTCCTGACTTATTTTCCTGAGATAGGTGGTGAAACTTTTGGATCAACCTTTAGCAAGCTCACCACTTGGAAGAGCTTGCTAAAGCTATGTGACTACAGCATATAAGCCAAAGTCCAACAAATTAGATAATCAAAAAACTAAATGTTTCATCATCTCTGAAGCTAAGGTTTAGCTGATGATTACATTAAATATTTCGTGACATTTGCTGGAAAAAAAAAAGTGGGGGCAGGATGCAGAGCATTTTTCAAACATTGTGGAATTTCCAGGAAATTTCAATCATTTATGTATGAAATATGCAAAGATTATCTACTTCATTTAGTAGAAGCTTTGGGGGCAATTTTATGATTTTGATCATACTGTAAGTCCACTGATTATTCATATATTTATCTCACTGTTTTTGACCTGGTGAAGGCTTTCACTAAGCCTAGAATCTTCATTATCAAACCTTAGTTCAGTTGATTTTTATATGTTTATATTTAAAAATTTAACAGCAGGTAGCCCAAAGCATCATTCTCACACTGTTTTTTATGAAGAAAAGCAGAAATTTTCCACAACTGAGATCACTTGAATTTTTTTTCAAAAAACTATATAGACCATTTATATTTTGCTTAGGTTTGTACAGATTCAGGATTGTTAGCTGAATCTTTGTCTGAAAAATCCTTGGAGATGTTACACATCCACCCTATATCAAACAAAAATGTTCTTGGTATAATATGTCTTTATATATTTTTAAAAATTATTTATTCTTTTTTAAAAAAGAATCTCTGAAAAACTGTGTGTGTGTGTGTGTATAATATTACATATACCTTTATCATTTCTTCATATGCTTAGTACCTGAATTTATCAGTCTATTTCAAGCAGAGTCCTTCAGGAGGTATATTCAGGTCCCTATGCCTTCTAGGGTGGGCCCTAGAGATCATCTTGCAGCTAGAACCCTGGGAGAAAAGCCATGGGCACTCCACCCACCACATCAGCTTCCTCTATCACCTGTCTCATTTCTTCAAAGTATTCAGAGGCATTTCAACTTTGATTTTGGTCAGCACTTGGGTTTACTTATTAAAAATGTAATACTTCCAAAAACTTTGACCGTCTTGGCTCAGGTCTGCCTAGGCATTGCCAAAACTCTCCCCCTGGAGCCAAGACCTGCTGTCTTCCAACTGCTCTCTTCAAGACCTGTTCTCTTCAACTATCGTGTTCTAAACTCTACTGATTAGTCTCTTTTGTCCCTGCTGACCTCAAGAGACAGGAAAAGCCAAAGCAGATTGGAAAAGTGATATCACTCATCATATTCCTAATTTTTCAATTTTCCAGCAAGCTCATCAATATGTATCATTTTCTTCCTCTTCCACTTCTCATTAAGTTGTAATTATTATGGACAGAATATAATGGTTTATAAATAATGCTCATATTTCTTGATTCCAGGAAATAATTTTTCTGAAATATGCACCAAAACCAAAATAATCTTTAATGATTCTATCAAAGAAGGAAATATAACCTTTATAATTTCCTAATGATGTTACTTCCCAACATCATTAACACACCTTCAAATGAGGCATAAACGAAATCATGCTTTCAATACTCTTCTACAACACCATTCCTAAGATGCAATGCATGAAAAAAAAACTAAATTACTAGAGTAATGTATTAAAATGTTATAGCTAGTAATGTGGACTATTTAATTTCAGCTATTGACTAGTTGATTATCAAGGATTTTTTTTTTTCCTTTCTCGATCTAATCAATATTTTTTCTCATTTTATTACTAACTTGTCTCATCAATTAATCTTTGTCATTGAAGTAAGAAGAATAAATCCAATTATTTCCACTTAGGATTTACAAACTGAATCATGTGTCAATCCACTTACTAAATTCACACGAATTCCATAAAGCACTGCAGCAATTTATAACACTCAGTAAAGAACTTATAATGAATTAGAATTTAGTAAGTTGCATAATTGCTTATCAGGGAAAGTGAAGATTTTCTGCATATTATGTGTTTTTGCTTTTGTTTTAAGATTTATTTATTTATTTGAGAGAGAGAGAGAGAGAGAGAGAGAGAGAGCACAGGCATGCGAGTGGGAGGGGCAGAGGGAGAGAAATCCTCAGGCATACCCCTTACTGAGGGGGGATCTCCATGGGCAGCTGGATCCCAGGACCCTGAGATCATGACCTGAGCCCAAATTAAGAGTCAGAAGCTTAACCAACTGAGCCACCCAGGCGCCCTTCTGAGTATTATAGTTTTGGTGTTTTGGTTTTTTTTAAGATTTTATTTATTTATTTGACACAGAGAGAGTAAGCACAAGCAAGGGGGAGGGGCAGAGGGAAAGGGAGAAGCAGGCTCCCCACCGAGCAGGGAGCCCAACTTGGGGCTTGATCCCAGGACCCTGGGATCATCACCTGAGCGGAGGGCAGATGCCTAACAGACTGAGCCACCCAGGTGTTTATGAGTATTATGTTTTAAAATAAGTGCTTTCTATAGACAGAGGACTGACTGATGTAATATTCAAAAAATAAATAATTGTAATTTTTGAATATCATAGCTAGATCAAAAAAAGTCTATGATAGATACTTATACCAAAGTGCCATTAAAACATGCTAAGTTGTCCTCTTTGACATCTGGCATCAACTTGTACACACATTTACCTCCCCAAGAGGGAAAAACCTGCACTGACATTATTTATGTTGGATTATTTCCACAACAATGTCTACATTGCAAACCCATTCTTTTGAGATATTCCCTACCTCCTCAACTCAAAAATTTTAACATATAACCAAATTGTGTTGTATTTTTTAAGAACTTATAACCAATGATATGATTTTAATACGTTAACTTTTCTTTAAGATCTTAAAGCTAGGGAAAGAATACCAATTTTCTCTTTACCACCAAATTAAGGAAAAGTAAAAAATAACCCTGACAATTCCACTTCTGTCATTTTACTTATAATAACCTTTAAAAACTCATTTATTTAACTGCATTTTTCATATTCCAATTTGAAATGCCATCACAAAAGGCAGACACTGAATGCTCACATTTAGAAAACAAAAACAAAAACAAAACAAGATTAAAATATATTCCCCAAACCACTGAGAATTCTTTCAAAACCACATTATTTAAAAAGACAATATGCAGGGGCGCCTGGGTGGCTCAGTTGGTTAAGCGACTGCCTTTGGCTCAGGTCATGATCCTGGAGTCCCGGGATCGAGTCCCGCATCGGGCTCCCTGCTCGGCGGGGAGTCTGCTTCTCCCTCTGACCCTCCCCACTCTCATGTGCTCTGTCTCTCATTCTCTCTCTCAAATAAATAAATAAAATCTTTAAAAAAAAAAAAAAAAGACAATATGCAGCTGCTTAAAATGATGCTCTTATCTTTTCCTCCATGATGGAAGCATCTATGGGTTTGCTTATTTACTATTGTATTAAGCACAGAGCCTGGTACTTAATAAGAGCTCAGTGAATATATGTTGCATGGATAATGACTAAATAACTAATTATAATTTTCTGATCAGTTTTTATATGAATGCATGAGCTATAATGGGATCATAGGAGATTTTGAACACTGCCTCCTCATTTTATTTTTTGTTGCTTTGTGCATACAAAATAATCAATAACTATTTGTTAAATGGAGGATGATTTTCAACAAACAGCTTACCAAATGATAACCAGCGTATATCAGCAGACATGAAAGAAATGAAAGAAAAATAATGAAAGAAAATGAAAGAAAAAAAAAAAGAAAGCTTATGGCATCTTGAGGTTTATATGAGATGCACATGCATGCTTGTGTGTATATATGTGCATTAATGTGCATTAATATATTAATATTTTAATAGATGCATATATAAGCCAGTGTACCTACTAGTTTGTTCTCTGGTACTTTTGCCAGAGGAGCAAGTTGAGATCAGAAATACTTTTTTTTTAAATTTAATTTAATTTAATTTTATTATGTTATGTTAGTCACCATACAACACATCATTAGTTTCTGATGTAGTGTTCCATGATTCATTGTTTGCGTATAATACCCAGTGCTCCATTCAATATATGCCCTCCTTAATCCCCATCACCGGGCTAACCCATCCCCCCACCCCCTTCCCTTCTAAAACCCTCAGTTTGTTTCTCAGAAATCAGAAATACTTGCCTCTATAGTTATCATTATAATTCTGAGAAAGTTAGGTAAATAAAACAACTTTGCTACACTGTGTCATTATATACTCTCATAAAACCCACATAATTATTGTGTGTCTGTCTCTGTATAATAGTCTAAGAAGAGTCTTAAGAAGAGGAGATGTTAGCTTGGTCATCTTTGAAATTCCACCTCCAGATTTAGTGTATACCATGTATTTTTAGAATAAACATTAGAGAAGTAAATTGGATTACTCTGGAGAAAGATTTCTTGGGTAGATGATTTACTGATGGATTGCCCATTGGGAAACACAATATGTTTTCCTTGATTACAAAAGTACCTGTTTGGTAAAGAGCAAAACTGGCACACAGATTTGTAAATTGCTATAAATTTTCTGATTCAATGTGCCAGTATCACTCAAAAATCTTACCATTATATGTACTCCCTGAAATATCAACTCCACTTAGAAAATTTTCTCTTTGGAGAATAATCAATGATTTATTAATAATTTAGCTATAGATATTCTATGCTAGTATTATTATAGTAATATATACTTGTAAACAATGGAAGTAGCCAACATTATTTCTTGGTTGCAAATAAACTAAGATAACCCACATGCTAAAATAAAACTTAATTATATATTGTGTTATAAACAAATATATATTAATACAAATATGTGTTCATGAGATATTAATTAGAAAAAAAGGCCCTCTATAAAACTATATATATATACCATAATCTTCTCCCTACCAAATATACAGTAATAGAAGTATTTATAAAAGCATAGACAAAATTATTAAACAATTATCTCTGATTATCTGTATTTTTCAATATTTGCACAATGAACATGTTCCATTGTATAATAAAATACAATTATTTTAATGATAAAATACAGCATTTATTTGGAAAGGATTTGGAGTATCCTGAAAAACACAAAAAAGAAAATTTAAAACCATCTATAATGTAATCACCCAGAGAGAAACACCATAACATTTCATACACATATCTCCAATCTTTCTACTATTAAGTATATATTTTAACATAGCAAAACCATACTATGGCTTGGATGATATCTGCTTTGTAAATATTATATCTCATAAAATGTCCCAGAGTGTAAGACTTTTTAAAAACATGATTTTCACTGGCTGTATAGTAAATTATATAATTTCATAGAGTTCTGTAATTCTCTAGGGTTAGACATTTTAATTGCTTCCAGGTTGTTACTACCATAAAGAATATTAAAATGAGCCTCTAGGGCGCCTGGGTGGCTCAGTTGGTTAAGCAACTGCCTTCAGCTCAGGTCATGATCCTGGAGTCCCGGGATCGAGTCCCGCATCGGACTCCTTGCTCAGTGGGGAGTCTGCTTCTCCCTCTGATCCTCCCCGTCTCATACTCTCTGTCTCCCATTCTCTCTCTCAGATAAATAAATAAAAAATCCTTAAAAATAAATAAATAAATAAAATAAAATGAGCCTCTATACAGATTTGTTTTTGCTGATATTTTCTCAAAATAAGTGTCCAGAAGAGATTTTGCTAGTTTAAAGAATAAGCACTTTTTAAGACTTGAGATATATATTACCAAATCACCCAACAGAAAACTTGCAGTACAGGGCGCCTGGGTGGCTCAGTTGGTTAAGCGACTGCCTTCGGCTCAGGGTCATGATCCTGGAGTCCCTGGATCGAGTCCCACATCAGGCTCCCTGCTTGTCAGGGAGCCTGCTTCTCCCTCTGACCCTCCCCCCTCTCATGTGCTCTCTCTCTCTCATTCTCTCTGTCTCAAATAAATAAATAAAATCTTTAAAAAAAAAAAAAGAAAAGAAAACTTGCAGTACATATCAGAAAAACATAAAAGCGTTTATTTCCTTGCCTTAAAAAAATTCCTTAAAATTATCTCTGTCAAAAAAAAAAGTATTTCTATATAAATACTCATTAGCTTAATTTTTTTTAACGTGAACTTAGTGAGACTTCTACCCATGTCATACCCCAGTCTGCAAACACTGTTAGAAATTTCTTAGGCATGTGCTCAGTAATTTTACATGTAAATGCATGCATGTATTTATATATACAGAGACATAAGTTTGTGTATGTGTATGTAATTATGTATGTATGTGTGCATATATGTATATATACATACACACAATACATATATACTATTATATATGTCTGTGTGCATCGTGCGTGTGTGTGTGTGTTCCTTTTACCAAAATAGGCATGTTACTTCCTATTCTGAGCTTTTCTTCTCACTCAGTAGTATTTGTTGCGTATCTTACTGTATCAGTGTATAGATCTACCTAATTCTTTTAATCATTTTAAAATTTTGAATAGTATTTTAATCTTTTTATGCTATAAAGTATTTCATGATATGGATTTAAACTTATTTAAATTTCTTATTAGCATTCAAGATGCTTCTAGAAATCATTTTTTCAATATTTATAATATAATACGCACACAAAAAAAGAGGCCATAATTATTATACGTGACTTGGCAGTGGAATGTGTCCAACTTTATTGGTTATTTGACTTCTTTTGTATGTGTTCATTGCCTGTTCTTGTATATATCTATTTTTTATTAGGTTGTTAATCTTTTCCTTGGTTTTTATGAGTTCCTCCTATATGTAAAATAACTTTCTGACACATAACTAAAATATTTCTTGTCATTCCTCTTTTTGTTTTTATTTTAATATACACTTTGAATTTATTTTCCCAAACATTATCAGTGTGTTCCATAAAACTTTTTTTATTATGCTTATAAAAACCTTGTCTACCCAAATTATGTTATCATGTATATTTTCTTGAAGTTCTATTGTAAATGATTTAAACAATTAATTAAATTTCTTTGTAAAGCCATTTTTCTGGGCTTCTGGATTTGATATAGCAATAACTTATCTGAAATAAATGGTAGATTTCATCTTATAAAAGAGGCCACAGAGATGGTGCCATTTCTCTATTGTGCATTGAGTCTTGCTCTACTCTGCTCTTCATTGCTGCTGTTAAAAAAAAAAAGTGAATATAGTCATTGAAAGGGTCATGTGATTTTTAATAGGGTAGCTTATAGTCATGTTCAAATGCCAGATGAAGTAATTACATTCTGCTTATAAGCAGTAGCAGTATAATTTCAATTAGAATAGCATCAAATGGACTGATATAAACCTAAGGGTTTCAAACCCACTCAAGTCACTAGAAAATAAATGACACATGTGAATGAAGATATGCTCAGAGGTAAACTTAATTTTTAGGCTGTTGATGACCAAATGTCCATGGCCTGCTTCCATGACAGATACAGAAAATAGGGAAAGTGGTGGGAAAGGGGATGAAGGGGAAATGTTAGAATATATGAAATATAATAGCAAGACTTACAAGGTCTCCCCCACGCCAAGCATTGCTCTGAGGGCTTGACATACATTAAATCACTGAATGCCCATAATAATCCATGAGATAAATACTACTATTGTCCCCATAATATAGATGAAGAAAAGGATATGATTAAGTGATCAGAAAGATGAAATGATTGTCCAACTGACAAAATTATGAAGGGGCAGAGGTTGCATTTGCTCCCAGGCATTCAGGCTCTAGGATGTGTCCCCCCCTCCACCGAGCTATCTTCTTTCTGAAGTCCCATTTTCCCTCATCAGTCTAAACAGTGTCCTCGGAAAGAAGTTCTTGGCAGTTGGTCTATAATTTTCCATTCTCATCCTTGCTTACTATATTCTTCATTCAATAATTAAGTGAGTTAATATTTATAAAGTGCTTAAAATAATGCTTGGCATGTTTAAGCAGCATATAAATTTTAGTAATGAATAAAATAAATAAACTCAATTATGTTTGAATACTTATTATGTTGCAGGCAGTCTGCCAGACACTGGAAATGCAAAGTTGAACAAAGGATGTAAAATCCTTATTCCCTTTGACCTATAGTCACTTAGGGAGAAAAAAAAAAAAAAACAAACATTAACCTACAGTAACATAAGGAAAAAAACAGACATTTAAAGTAAAATTTTACAAATAATTATTTCATAATTCTTGTGAAAGTGCCATATAAAGAAGTGTGATCCATCTTGAGGGCATATGGCAGGAGGACATAACCCAGATTAGAATCTAGCTCATGCAAGACCTGAGAACCAAGGGATAATAAGGAGGTAGGCAAAAATACAGCTGGGGTGAGAGCCTTCTAGGAAGAAGAAAACTCAGGTGCAAAGTTCCTGAGACAGAAAGGATATTGGCAAACCAGAAGGTCCTGGAATAGAGCCATTACATTCAATTTATGTTAAAAACGGGGTGGGGGGGGCAATCCAGGAAAACTTCAGATGGGACCTCAACTCTCCCAGTGCCTGTCCTTGTGCATGCCTCAGCTTTTATTTCAGCTTACCTCTCTGCAATACCTAATGCTGCGGGCCACCCCTTCCTTTCTCACCACCTTGTTTGATGCTGCTTTTTCCTGGTGCTCTTCTCTCCCTTTACATGTTGAGCATCACAACGTTCCAGTCTCGAATCCTTTCTCTTATGCTGATACATGACCCAGGCAGGCTCAGCCACTGTTATACCCTCACTGACATCTGTATCCTGGTGGCACCCAAATCTGTACAGACAGTTGGATTTTCTGCACTGAATTCAAAAGTCATATATTTATATATTCAACTCCCTATTGCATGGTATCATCTGTTGAACAGCTCCAAATTAATATGTCCAAACCTGAACTACGGCATTCCCTGCCAAGCTTCCTCCTCTCCATTTCAGGTTTTAATTAATGACACCATGTTCATCCCGTTGCCCCAACCAGATACCTAGAAACTGCTGCCATGTCTTTCTCTCCTAGATATCTAATCAGTCACCAAATACTATTATGTATGCTTTCTTCAAATCTCCTGAATCTTTTGACTTCAAGTTCTCCCTATCTTTCTCCTGTATTGTACATTGGCCATCCACATGCTTTCCCTGTCCTCAGCTTTGGCTCTGATTATACCCCTTGCAAAACTGCCATAGTGATCCTTCAAGTCTGTAATGTGTTCACATCCCTCATTTTAAAAATATCTGTTTATGACTCCATTGCCTATAAAATTATGTCAGAATATAAGAGCTTCATGATGCAAGTTCCATGTTTAATGCTCTGTCCACATTTCCGGCCACTCTCCCCCTTTACATCAGCTCTCATCTCATTCAAAACTACACGTTGTTTCTGTACCCAACTACGATCTTCCTCCTCAAGTTTTTTTGCAAACATTTCCCATTGCCTTTCTCTCAGTATTTACCAGGATAATCCCTCTGACTCTGTAAACCTGCTATGAGCTACTCCTGGAGCAGGACTTCATTCTTCACCTGACTCACATCCATTTCTACCCTAACAGGGGTGCCAAGATGATGCTTTGAGTCTCCAGATACCAATGCCAACTATGACCCAAATCCAATAGTCCTGAAGTGACTCGGTGTTCCCCATTCCACAGTGTACCAATGTAGGTGATAATAACTGTCCTTGCAGAATGACTTGGGAAATCCTGGCCAAGTTCACTTCCCACTGTGTTTCAGCATCCTTTCTCCTGGATACTGGCCTCTTCTTCAGTCAATGAGTTGAAAATCTGTCTTAATTTCAGAAACTGGAAAAGTGTGTCATATATAGATCTAGCTTCTATGTGTAAATTTCATCTAATATTTTTTGGGGAAAAAAACCAGATGGTATCATTTACATGTTATAAATAAGAAAATCAAGGCTCAGTGAAGTTATATAATTGGCCCAGGCAATGAAATGTAGAAGGACTGCACCACTGTTGAAAAGGTCTGCCTCAGAGGACAATCTGTTCCTTCCACTATCCAATGTAGGCTCCATACAAACAACATAATCCGACTCAAAAATACATTTACCCAAGAAGTCCAACTATATTCCCTAGAGATCTAAACCTGATCCTTTTATATTAGTATGGTAAGATGGCATTGGTTCAAATTCCTATTCTATCCCTTATTATATCCCTTTTATATCTTAGGATAAATCATGTTTCTACAAATCAGTTTTCTCATTTATAAAATATCAATAACAATAGTACATATATGAGAGAGCTTTTGTGAGAATTAAGTGAGCTCAAGTATGTAAAGATCTTAGCAGAATATGGGGCATGTAAGGGCACTCAAAAAATATTAGCTATCATCAATATCATATTATTATTGTTGTTATTACTAATATTGAACAATATATGTAAGACAATTAATATAATATCTGGCACAAACGTATTACCTATTGTTACATTATTTAATATTAATAATTATTAATATTTGGGAAATATATAATTCTTTAATGCTTTAAAGTAGTACCTGTCTTACAGCAAATTTTCAAAAATGTTCATATTTAATGGTGCTTTAAAATATATAACAATAATGTATACATTGTTGGAACTTGAACATGTTTCTAGAATTATAAATGTCCCTTCCGAGGCCTGAACTGTGGGAGGACCATTACTGTGCTAATGTGAAAAACCTTGATACCACTCTCAGGTGTGTCCTCAAGTGAAGATGTCTGTGGACATCTGGTCCAATGACCTTAGAGCTCCTGCAGCTTCATTCAAATTCCCCAGCTGGGACCAGTCCAATCCATCACCCCAATTCACGGCCTTCAGCATCTCAAACCCAAATCTAACAATAACCAGTTAGCTCCTGAACATGGGAAGAGCTTTATTTTAAGTAGTTAAATGGAAATTCTACCAGTGAAAGTCTTCTCTCTCTTAATTAAAATTAACAGTAAGCATGTCCTGTTTTGAGACTTGACATGTCAATGGATCTTTTCTGTTTGGGGGCGGCGGGAGGAAGCTATCATACTCTTGGAAGCACCACTAAGCTGGAAAATTCACCTCAGCCAGAACTTCATGTCCATATTGGCCTTATTTTAGCTTGTAGCACAGTCTGCATGAATGACCATCACCCCATCAGAATTATCAACTTAGCATAAATTGCATAACGGACTCCCAGGAAACAGTAAAGAGCAACCCAACTATAATAGCAAAGAAAGCCTTTGTTCTGTCTCTAAGTGGTATATAGAAAGACACACAGACACACACACACAGACACACACACACACACTACTATCATTGTTGTCACCCCAACCATGAGGAAAAAGCCATATAATCTACAGTTATTCCTTTCCTTGAGCCCATTGACAGCTGAATTTGAAAATCAGTAAAGCAAACTGAATTCCAAAGTGTCAAGTTTCTCTGAGGAGTTTCACGGGGCAAAAGAAACAGAGCCTGGTGCCATAGAATCAGAAACAAAAGCAGTCAGCTAGAATGTTAACCAATTCCTAAAAGTTGAGGGTAGGCTGTCAAATCAGTTAAGAATGGAAACCCCCATGCAAAGGAAGTATGAAAGCACTCATGACTGAGCACTTTTTCACAAGCCGCACCTAATGCTCACAAAAAGAACTGAGGGATTTCTGGAAGGGCAGCAGACTGGAACAATTCGCCTCCATGGTGCAGGTGTGCTGATGAAATCAGGTGCTGCTGGCAAAAGGACACAAACCTCCTCCCTGAGATGGGAAAGCAAAATTACACATTGACTTTGGAAAACCACTCAGCATTGTTTTATACATTTTCCCAGGATCGACCTAGCAAACCAACTCTTACATATTCACTCAAGAGACATTAAAACATCTATCCACACAAGACTGAACATTTATAACAGCTGTTCATAACAGCCCCAAACTAGAAACAACCCCAGTGCCCATCAAGTGGCAGGTCTATGCAGTGGAAAACTACCTAATGTAAGAAGGAAAAACCACTGTGATATGCAACAGAAAGAATGGATCTCAAACTCTTCTCTTCAGTGAAAAAAAGCCAGACATAAAGGATAACTACCAAATGATTCCCTTTGTATGTCATCTAGAAAAGACGAAACTCCAGGGATAAAAATCAGATGAGTGCTGCCAGGGGCTGGGTGTCGGGGGAGGGGATTTGTTACAGAGAGGCAGGAGGGAATTTTTCGAGGTGATGGGTATTAGGTTATGTCTGTGTTTGTCAAAATGCGTTGGACTGTGTATTTAAAATGGATGGGTTTTAATGATTTCAAGTTTACCTCCATAAGCCTGCAAAAGAAATCCTTTCTATGACATATTTTGCATAACTAACCAAAGAAAGTCACATAAAGGACTTTCAGCTGGACTCTGAATAAGATGATTGTACAAGACTATTTAATTAGACTGTCTCTTTGTGCTTGAACAATTTCATTCATTCAATGTATATTGAGTTTCTGTTATATACTATGGGTATCAAGCCTACTTAATTAAGGAGGAAAACCAAGACACTGGGAAGACTCATGACTTAGCTATATTGGATTGGGAGTCTATGCCTCGATAAAGTTGAGCCTATATGCCCATGCCTGGTGAAGTGTGAGACCAGGGGAGGAGAAACCAGAAAAAAGTACGTGGAGCATTGACCATTCTTGATTCTCGGGATGTTTGCAAAGTGAAAATTTACTCGTCTCCCACATTCTTCAGCTATCTTCACATGGCTAAGTTTCACTGCTTCCAGATGGAAATTCAAGCAGGTCATGATTTTCCTGGTTATACATGGTTAATATAACATTCTATGGTCACTCTAAGTTGCAAGTTAAGTCAAGATTTAGACTATCCAGTGAAAAACATAAACCATTTCTTCAGTTTTCATCCAAAGGCAACGTGTCAGGTGTCAGTCAACTGCAGATTTTTCACCTGCCTACAGGTGCATGTCACTTGCCTTCAGGACAGGGACTCTCACTGACTTCTCTAGCCACATACATGTTCTTCCCCATTTGCCACCCAACTCATATCTAAAATTATAACTGATCCCCTCCTTAGTGGGATAATGTGGTGGAAAAAGACTATGATGGGAGGAGACACAAACAAGGGCACTAGACAACCATAAAGAGGATCAAACATTTGTCTTGCCTGCCTAACACTAGGGACCATCGGTTCTTTATCAATGACAACTCTATCCCACTTTATTACTCCTACCCCCTTTATAAGGGGATAGGCCCTTAAGAGGCCCATCATCAAACTACTTCTTGCTTACTGATAGCTTCCAACCCAGTACAAGCCCTCAATTTCCTAATAACTCCCCAGAGTTACCCATTCAAGCCAAACCTTATCACAAGCACATCCTACATCCCCTTATACTCACTGGCCTACAGCTCCTCATGGTGTAAGCTTTCCCTTACTACAGCAAATTAATAAACCTAGCACCGTTTGACTACCGTATTTCTTCCCTGGGCTTTGGTAGAGGGTTTCGCACTTTTTGAGCCTGACAAATACTCAGAGCTCATTCTTTCTCTTATGAGCACGACCATGGATTCCTTGGAAGACTCCGTGCTGGGTCCATCCAGCCACAATACTTGTTCTACAGAAGGTATATTCTGTTCTTCCATTTCCTCCACCCATAATACCTGGAGTTTTGTTTGTTTTCTGGTTTTTTTTCCTTTTTTTCAGAGTTCTGCTCCATATAAACTCTCTCCACTGGACTCCCAGGCAATTCTTTCAGGAAGAAGTTGAAAGATTCTAAGATGAAAGTCCAGGTCACTCACATGCCCAGTATGTCTCAACTCTCATTCAGGGGAAAGGGTCATGAATCCTTTTCTCCCTCAACACATTTTGACAGAACAGTTCAGTCCCATGATAGCCATAGCTCTTCCTCTCTCTTCCAGCAAGTCCACTTACCAACCCAAATATCTTGCAAGATCTCCTGGGTGGGAGGCAGGCATCATTGCTTTTTGCACCCCCACTCCAGGAGACTGAAAGCACAGTTTTCTCCAAAGACAAAATCTCAGCCAGTATTTCTCATTCTATCTAAAAGTGATCCTTTGGTGGGGTTTAAGACAGTCTTCAAATTCTAAAAATCTGGGCATTTCTACTTGTTAGTGAGTCATCTCTCTCCGGGATGGTCACACCTACTACATGTGGTGTCCAGTGCCTTGGTCTAGAGTGCCTATATGAAATCCCGTCTTTTCCTCTGACACTATAACCATTTTAAGAGTTTCACTTTCCCACAATCTATAGAACTCAGAAATTCAAAAACAGAATTTTTCTTATTCTTTCCCTGAACTTACATTTTTTTTTTTAATTCTGATCTCCCATTTCCAACAATGGCACAAATTTTAATCTATATGCTTTCCTATAAATTCAGTGTCATATAGTGATTATTTTTCACACAAGTCAAGATTATTTTTCCAATCCCAGTCAGATTCATAAATGCCATTTCCTTCCCCACATACACTCTCTCCCCAATTCTATCCACCCTTTATCCACTGCCCATCCATGCCAGGCTGGGAATAATCTGCTTACATGACCGTCTGTACATAGCTGGTGGGAAAGTCATGCCTCCTTCTGGTTTCCTCAGTTTCTTAATAGTCTTGGCTTCCTGCTGTTCTCCTCTGCTGCTGGGGTGATCATCTGATCTGGTTCCTGATGTAGCTGCTTCCCTGTCTCCTCACTGGCAGCCAGTCCATAGGAAACTTCTGAAGACTTCCTCTAGTCTGACTGGCAGCCTCTTTGGATTGGAGCTTCACCCTGTATCCTATTCTGAGCTTAAAGGAAATTATGAATGGTTTGATGTCAGTCACTTTTGGCAAGGTGGGGATGGCCTGGGGAGGAAGGGGATCTTTCTTATTAATTTCCTTTAAAACCACCCCTCCACTTTTTTGGTCATCTTCCTAAAAGGCCTCACCCAGGCCATTCACTACCTTTGTTTTTTCATTCAGTGCCCATGTCCAGTCAGTCAAAATCCTCAGATCAGAACGTGAGAGACACTTTGTGTTTATTTCATCTCTGCTACCACTCTCCATGCATAGACCTGAATCACCTTCTTTATTTTTTTATAAAATACAGTTATGATTTACATGCTTTAAATCTTTAAATCTGTCTCCATTGATTTTCAAGAAATTCCAAGTACTTAGCATAAAATTCCCTTTTTACTTTGGCTTTTATCTCCCTCTCTAACCTTACGTACTCTCCTTCCCCCAGATACACCCTGCATTCTAAAAGATGTCCGGCTGTTTCACGTCCCCTTGTCTTTGTTCTTACTCTACTCTCCTTCTGGATTGTTTTTCATCATTTATAATATATTTTAAGGGTGCCTTTTATAAATAGGAATGACTATTCAGATGTTTCTTTTTGTTTTAAAAATTAATGTTTGATTTATTAAAGTTACCAATTTGAATTCTTAATTCCTTATCAAGGTTTTAAGTCCAGCTTATAAATCATATTGTATGTGTAAGTTGAGCTGACTTTAGCAATTATTTTTAAAGAATTTTTGAATAATTTTTGGTCCCACTCGAAAACTTTTTAAATGGAGCATTTTCCAACAATTTATTTTTTTCAAAAATTTTTATTTACTTTAGAGAGAGAGAGCATGAGTAGGGGAGAGGGCAGAGAGAGAGGGAGAGAGGGAATCCCAGGCAGACTCCACTCTGAGCATAGACACCAACATGGGGCTCAATCCCAGGACCCAGAGATCAGGACCTGACCTGAAATCAAGAGTCAGACACCCAAACAAATGAGCCACCCAGGCGCCCCAACAATTTAGTTTTTAATTTTGATCTATTTTAATTCCTCTTTAACTATTTTACCTGACCTAACTACAAAGCCTATTTATAAAACCCATTAACTAATAGCTTTCACTATAAGAAACATCATTTTATATTTTGTTGTTTATAAGAAATGATATGTCATTTTATATTGATCCATATTATTCACAGATTTCTTATTTGCAGGTTTGTCTATTTGTTACAATTTGTTTGTAACTCCAAAATCAGTGTCTGTGGCATGTTCGGGGTCATTCACAAGCACAGGAATCTATAGAGCAGGGAAATTTTTGATTGCCTGCCCAGCTGAGGTCAAAGAAGATGACACTCTGCATTCTTGTTTCAGTTGTCATACTGTAAACAAGAGTTCTTTCTATGGTCTATTTAGTGCCACTTTTTTTTTTGCATTTTTGTGCTTTTCTTGGTGATTTCTCTGTTCAAAATGGCTCTCTAGCACAGTGTTCAAGTGCTGGCTAGTGTTTCTAAGTATTAGACTGTTATGTGCCTGCTGAAGAAAGTAAGGATATTGGATAAGCCTCATTCAGACTGTTCCTGGCTATTGTCCATGGGTTCAATGTTAAAGTATCAACAATATATATTAAATAAGGTGTCTTTAAATAGAAACACAAATAAAACAAAGTTATGGATTGATTTGTTCATGAAAAGATGATCAGAAGTTCACAAGAACCTAATCTTATATTTCCTCTAGGAACAACAGTTCAGTATTTGCTAACTCAGTGTTCATAGTGACTTATAGAGACCATAACTAGTGTGAATATGAGAACCAACCATAATTCCAAAAAAGGAAAAAGCTGCCAATTAAACTATGACATGCCATTGATTGAAAGACACATCTTGATTTCAGGGACAAATGTGTCTCAAAATATGAAAATGTCTCAGAATTGATAAGCTAAATGATAAATATTTAAAATAATTTATGAGTCGATAAATAATGTTTATGGGGTGTCTGGGTGGCTCGGTCGTTAAGCGTCTGCCTTCGGCTCAGGTCATGATCAGGCTCCCTGCTCAGTGGGAAGCCTGCTTCTCCCTCTCTCCCTGTCTCCATTGATTTTCAAGAAATTCCAAGTACTTAGCATATTTAGTACTTCCCCTGCTTGTGTTCCCTCATTCACTGTCTCTCTCTCTGTCAAATAAATAAATAAAATCTTTAAAAATAAATAAATAAATAAATAAATAAATAAATAAATAAAGTTTATAAATCTGTTCAGTTAAACCTATAATTAGAATAACCCTTGGGGCACCTGGGTGGGTCAGTCGGTTCAGTGGCCAATTCTTGATACTGGCTAAGGTCATGATCTCAGGGTTCTGAGGTCGAGGCCCCATGTGAGGCTCTGCGCTGGGCGTGGAGCCTGCTTAAGATCCTTTTTCACTCTCCCTCTGCCCCTCCCCAACCTTGTGTGTTTTCTTGTTCTCTCTAAAAAAAAAGAAGAACCCTTAATTTTTTTTTGAATCTTCCATTGATGAACACAAATCTAGAACTGATTTCAACTCAAAATAATAGATCTAACTCAGCCACTTAATTATACAATTTAATTTGGAGATATCATGATAAGCCAGATTCTACTAAAATTACAATTACAAAAAATAACCAATAAATGCAGATTCTTTCATAATACACATTTTAAAAATTGTGTGTGTGTGTTTAAGATTTATTTATATATTTGAGAGACAGAGAGAAAGAGGAATAGTACAAGCAGGAGGGGCAAACAGAGAGGGAGAGAGAGAAACCCAAGCAGACTTCATGTTGAATATGGAGCCCCACAAGGGGCTCGATACCACCACCCCCTGAGATCATGACACTGAAATCACAACCTCAACCAAAACCAAGAGTCGATTGCCCAACCAACTGTGCTACCCAGGCACCCCTTAAAATTGTATTTTAATTTTAACTGTGTAGCTTACAATACAAGGTATCTGAGGTTTGATGAATTTTGATAATGTCCTAAATAACCAGCATGTGCCCTGCACCTTTGCTCCTTGATACACTTTATACCCCCAAGGTTTTAGCTTAAATCTCATGTATCTGTGGTTTTTCTTCATGCTATCAGAGTTAAACGCTTTCTTCTTTCCTTTATCTCTGTGAATCTATCACATTTGACTTATGTCCTTAAAATCATATTAAATACATAATTATTTATTTAGATGTATTGGCGTTCCATTATGTGACACACATCAATCCTTATCTCTGAATCATGAGTGTCTCAGTATACCTACATAGCAGATACTTCATAATAGGACTTTTTCTTTTTTTTTTAATACCTGCCATGTGCCATGTCCTATGCTAAGACTGAGGATAAAATGTCAGATGAGGTTGGCCTTGACTTCCAAGGGCTTACAGCTTAAGAGGGTAAGCACACGTGCTTTGCTTTTTTGTTGTTGTTGTTGTTGTTTTAAGATTTTATTTACTTATTTGACAGAGAGAGACACAGCGAGAGAAGGAACACAAGCAGGGGGAGTGGGAGAGGGAGAAGCAGGCTTCCCGCTGAGCGGGGAGCCCGATGCGGGGCTCAATCCCAGGACCCTGGGATCATGACCGGAGCCAAAGGCAGACGCTTAACAACTGAGCCACCCAGGCACCCCCACACATGTGCTTTGTGAGAACAAATCAGAGGGTCCAAATCAGACTGAGGTGTTGAGATGGGAGAACGCGGGACAAAAGCATTTTCCAGGAGAACAGAGTTTGAAGTTTGCATGTGAGTTAATTAAGTAGATGAAGAAAATGTTAGTAGAATGAATCCATAAGTTGTGGTTATTTGTCAAGAAAATCCTCATGAGTCATCAAAAATCAACTAGATAGTTTTAAATAAAAGAGGTTTATAGTTCTAAATTCATGAACAAATGTGAGATTTAATCAAACTTGAAGTCTATATTATTAGAAGTATAATTGACAAAAAATGTACATCTTGTTAAGGAAGAAGTTGTAGAGAATGATGCCTAGGCTTCGGTTTAAATTATTCATGGAGGTAATTCATTTTTTTTTTTTTTAATTTGAGGAAAGAAGCAGAGTTACTTTGTGCCATTTGTTTGTTTTGGAGGAGTGGGGAAGGCACTAGTAAAGGAAAGTGAGAAACTTGTGGCAGAAGAGAAGACAAAATAGGGTAGGGAACAATTCATAACTTTACCTTATAAGAAAATGCTTTAACTTTCTATTCAGCTAAAACATCAATTAGAGCCAGAGATGGAACAGCCACCAGGTCCTTGCCTCTGACTCTCAATGTGCAGCTCAGGTTGGAGGGAAAGATACCAAAGAAGCCTGGTGCATGGGCAGAATTTGTACAGCAGTGGTGGTCCCCACCTCAAGACAAGGTAGAGCCTTAGCCACTTGAAACGTTGGGTGCCTCCCTCAACAGTTTCAGGACTGTCTATGCCAGTCTGTCCCGGAGAACATGCTAGGGCATTTGGGACCAGATATGGTGCTTCCATGTGCACATCTCCAGTGCACAGTCTGTGATAGAGGGGTATGCAAACCATTGTGATAACACCGTGTAGTGTACCTTAAGAGAGGTGTGTCTGAAGTGAGCTGGAGGACTGTAGGAACTTTTCACCCAGTCTGTAAATATCTAATATATAGGAGAGATCACTTAGGAAATAGAGCAAATGAACTAATCAACTCCCCTTTCTTGTTTCCTTCCATCACTGTGGCTTTATAAATGTTCTTGTTTCCTATAATATTTGTAGAGGGCGCTTTATTTCAAAACATGGTTTAGGGAATCTAGAAGGTTCCTGAAAACTTCCCAGCAATTACCACAGAGGAACTATAGGAGTAAGGGCACTTCAGTTGGAGGGGATCCACTTTTATAGCTGTTCCTTGTCAGGGTTTCATTGTAACATTTCATTTGCCCAAATAGTTCCATGATCAAAAATATAGGAATAAAATTTTTGACAGTATAAATTATTATACATATTGATCCTTAATAATAATAAAAGGCTATGTTTTTAATATAGGAAATAACAATGACAAATATCACTAGGTTCAGATATGCTTTCAGTTGATTGCCCAACACATTTTCAAAAACTATGTAATTCTTAAAGGCCCAAGGGATTTCTATGACTAAAATTATTGATATGGACAGGTCTTAGAATGCTAGAAAAAGAACTGGACTAATAGCAGAAAGATAAAACATACTTCACAGACATAGAAAAATAAAACAACTTTGGAGTATTTTTTTTCTTTCACAGTTTTTATGATAGAAGAAAAACAGGCAACTGTTGTCTTCAGAGCCCTGATCCATTAATACAACCAGCTAAATATATACATCAAACAGATAAGGGTGAGCAAAAAAATGCACTACATTTGCAGAAAGAAAAAAAAAGATATGAGAGTTAGAACATGCCTACATGTTAAAAATTAAAGAATGGAGAGAGTTAAGAAAGTGCTTTAAAAATAGTTGCCAATAAATTGAGTTGTTAAATTTAACAGTGACCCATAGTACCTCGCTCCTTCCCAGAATTGACATCCACTTTTTCTCCTTTGTGCCTCTGATTAATGCAACATTTATAATACATGGAGAAATCGTGGGTGAACAGAGCTATAATGAGCTGAGGTGCCTAAATCTTGTAAAGATTCTATAACAAGCAGCTGGAAACTGAAATTAGGATGAAATCATTTAAGTCCAAATAATGTAACTTCCCTAACATCTGTCAAAGACTTGGCTTTTAATCTTATGATTGGAAATGGGTATTGCCACAAGAACAGAATTTTCCTGGTTAATTCCATCATTGTTGAAGTTAAAGTGAATTTTATGGTGATTTTATGGTAGAATGTCAGTTAATGCTCTGAAGATTACACTATACAGGGTTAGAGAAGACACCTGAAAAGCAGAATTTCTTGCTTTGTTTGTTTTATTTTATGCTACTTGCTATCATCTCTAATGAGTTCACTAAAGAGGGAGAAGTATTTCTGGCTTCTGCGTGGAATGATGAAGATCTTTGCTCTGAAGAGGTCAGAGAAAGCCAGGAACAGGTTCCTTAAGACCCAGTGGGTGTTCTCATGGATATTTACCATTCTTGAATGCTTGAATGTTTATATTTTCACCTTACCTTTCTTTCCTCATTGTGCGTCTCCTGAAAATCTGGAAGATCCGTGGGGACCAATTAGATGGAGGCACATTAAAATTTCTTCCTAAAGTTGTGAAAAAACAAGCAATATTTTTAGTGTAAATATGCCACATGCAATATCGGAGACATAGATCGATATGTATTAGTCAGGGTTCTCCAGAGAAACAGAACCAATAGGAGAGAGAGATTTATTATGAGGTATATAATAGATATATAAAGAGATTTATTAAAGGAACTGGATCATGCAATTATGGAGGCTGAGGAATCCCACCATCTGCCCTCTGCAAACTGAAGACACAGGAAAGCAGGTGGTGTCATTCAAAAGCCTGAGAACCAGAGAGCTGATGGTATAGATTCCAGTCCAGGTCTGACAGCCCAAGAACCAAGAGCACCAAGGGCAAGATCGCTGTCCCAGCTCACACAATCAAGCAGAGATTCCTCCTTCCTCTACCACACTATTCTAGTCAGGCCCTCAACAGAGTGAATGATGCTCTCCCACACTGGGGAGGTCAATCCACTTGACTCAATCTACCAATTCAAATGCTAATCATCTCTCCCAGAAATCCCCTCACAGACACACCCAGAAATTATGTTTAACCAGATACCTGACCATTCCATGATCCAGTCACATTGACACATAAAATTAACTACCACACTATACTGAAAAGCTTGTTACTTTTCTAAAACTCAAATCTATGTATCTCTTTTTTTTTTTTCTAAATCTGGTAACCGCATTAGCCACATAAATAATAAAGTATGTTTGTGTATTTGGTGACATAATAGTCACAGCTATCTGATTGCATTTCTATCGGAAATACTTTTTTTCCCTATAAAAACAAAGTGAATTCAAAAACAAATTATAAATAAAATGATTGTTTATTTTTCATATAATTTTCCCTCTACTAATTCAGAAAACAAGCAGTTTAATTTTATCTGATTTCTTTAGATGACACAACTTGGTTTGATTGGAAAAATAAAAAAAACACTGACAAGGACTCACTGAAATTATAATTGATATTTGTAATGCCTTCCAGATTCACAGATGGAAAATATTCCAAAAACCTCCAGTATTTTCATTGTAATTCTTCGATTTCCTTATAAGTATCACCTTAGCTCTGAGTAAAAGATGATGTTCCCAAGGTTGGGGGCTGTAAAACTTTCTTTTTCCAATAAGAAATGCAGTTATAAATCATTCATTAAACTTTAATAAATCTCTTTTCCAGAGGTACACTCTGCCCCACTGGGTATCAAAATCTCATAACAGCTAATTATGGAATGTGAAAGTTACATATTTTTCAGCCCAATAATTGTAAGATGCTAAACAAAAGATCAAAAGATTAGTTTTAATAAAATTCAATAAACCAAAAAGTGTAAATAACCCGGATGAAGAAGCTTTGAAATGTCAATATGGTTTCTATATGAGATTTTACTTCTGTTGTAAGTAAACCAGAGAAAGAATTTAGGCAAAACTAAAAAAAATAAATAAATTAATTAATTAATTAATTAAATTAAATTAAATTAAATTAAAAAAAAGAATTTAGGCAAAACCAATTTTTACTAGCATTCACTGAAAATTTCTTTTAAATGGTGGCATACATTATATGTTATTAACACAGTATAAAACATAGAACCTACTTAATGTTGCCTAACTTTGTAGGTTCTTAAATTATTTTCCTTATTTAAAAATAAAAGTTCTCAAATATGTAATGTTAAATATGTAAAACCTCTATTTCCCCCATAATAACTGAAGGAAAAATAGAAAGTAAATTGGAATATTTTTAACAATAAATAATTGTTAGAAGAAGGTAAAAATCTAGCTGAAGTTTGCTTTCTAATTACAGGCCCAGAATTGAAAGAAAATGTTTTGAGTTTGGGCTTAAGTAGACTAACTACAAATAACCATAATTCTCTATAAATGGACTGACGTGCTGAGTACAGCTTTATGCATGCTGATCCCAGCTCCCCACGAGAGAACTAAGCTACACTTATTCAGTAGCAGGTCACACTTCAGAGCCTATTGGATTCTTAGCGACACAATACCCATGCCTACAGCTGGTGCCAAGAACAATCTGGAGTCAGGCAGAGTAGGAATTACAGTAAAGAGCCACCGCTCCCTTAACTATAGGCCATTAAAGGAAAATAAACACAGACAGAAGGAATGAGCTCCTTCCTATTACAACCTGAATTTACCACTTTGTCTTTTGGTTGTTCTGTGGAGGAAATCATCACTCCAGAGCCTTCAGCATTGTCTCATGATCTCAACTCCTGGAACATGGCAGTGCACAAAGTCAACCTACTGGAGAGTGGATACTGAGCATAACCTGCAGAGGAGGAGTGGACGCAAGTCAGCTGGTGCATGGTTGAGGCAGAGACCCAATCATTGAGGCAGAGACCCAATCATATGTTTAAAATGGCCCCACTCCTTTAAACTCTCTCTCTTCCTGTTCCTTAAATAAACCTATATTATCCAAAACCCAAATGGCAAGATAACTGAGAAAACATTTGAGCCACTGAAATCAATGTTAAAAATTAGTTTTAAATATATCTGATATCTTAAATGAATGTGGTATTATGATCTCATATTGAAATTATATTTTTAATTTTCCAAAACTGTAAAGTGGCTTATCAGAGGTTAATATACTTTCCTTTTTTTAACAAAATTATATTGACAAGTTTTAAAAAGTTTTTGCTTTGGGGTGCCTGGGCGGTTCAGTCAGTTAAAGCACCTGACTCTTGGTTTCCGCTCAGGTCATGAACTCAGGGTCGCTGGATCAGCCCTGTGTTTTGCTCTGTGCTCAGTGGGGGGTCTGCTTTTCCCTTTCCCTCTGCTCTTCCCCCTGCTCTCTTTCTCTCTCTCTCAAATAAATGATAAATAAAATCTAAAAAAAAAAAAAAGTTTTTGCTTATTCTTTATTTCTCTTCTTGTAGATTCCATAAAAATGAATGATAAAAACAGAATCATTTTGGGTTCAAGATAAAACATTTTTTCCTAATGAAAACATGTATAATCTGGGACATCTGGGTGGCTCAGTCTGTTAAGCGTCTGCCTTCTGCTCAGGTCATGATCCCAGGATCCTGGGATTGAGTCCCTCATTGGGCTCCTTGCTCAGCTAGGAGTCTGATTCTCCTGCCTGCCTCTTTCCCTGCTTGTGTGCTCTTTCTCTCTCTGACAAATAGGTAAATAAAATCTTTTTAAAAATAATAAAATATATATAATTGAAGGCTTCATGAAATGTAGCCCTCTTAAAGCTGAAAAGAAAAAGATCAAAACAATTTAATATAAACATGTAAAATATTGTTATATAATATGCATTGTATAGAATTATACAAATATCTTATGTAATTAATAAACTATAAAATATAATTATAAAAATATAATATAAAATATAATTGTATATTATATAAAATACAATACTGTATTGCATACTTAAGATTTGCTAAGTAGGTAGATCTTAAGTGTTTTTATCACAATATAATAATAATAATAGTAATAATAGGCGTGGGAGAAAACTTGGGGAGGTGATGAATATGTTTACAGCCTTGACGGTAGTGATGGTTTCACTGGTATATACTCATCCCCCAACTCATCAAGTTTTATACATTAAATATGGACAGCTTTTTACATGTCAATCATACCTCAATAAAGTGGGGTTTTATTTTGTTTTGTTTTTTTAAAAAGGCCAGAGCCCAAAAGCAATGTCCCTCCTCTACCCCTCCAACCCCGGCCTTGGGGCTCATGTTATAGTTCTCCTGGTCCTGGAGGCTCAATAAGTGTTTTTTAAAGTCAATTATTATTTAAACTTGTATTATTATTTTCTTATTGGTGTTACTTACTAAAAACCCCCTTTCAAAATAAATAACTTGAGGTTAACCACTGATACATATAGATGTGTAATGTATTGCGATATGAATAGGAGCACTAAGCAATTCTAAACTCAGTAAGGAAAGACCAGGGGAGTCTCAGAATGACATGACATCAATGTTCCCATAGCACTATGCATTTGGGGGTGAAATGCCTTAAAAAGATATTGTCTCATAGCTACATGGATTAAGCAGGGAGTTCAAACAAATTCCCAGAGGGCTTCTAGAGACCCTGAACTCAGAAAAGAATGAGACTTACAAAGTCGGTTGACTTAGAATGATAGGGCTCGGGGCAAAACTCACCACAGGCGTCGGAAAAGTACCCAAACCTGATTTTCCTTCTCAACTCTTCCCTCCATCTTAGATTAACTACTGACCCATAATTTTATTCTCTGCCCCTCCTTGATGACCCCACACAAATTCTTTCTTTTTCATGAAGACTTCCACTGTATTTCCAGATAAAGGGAACTGTTTTCCCTCAGAGCACCTTCCTCACACTATGTTTTAACCTATGCTATTTGTGCTCAGGAGAAAGTTGGTGTTATACTCCACTTTCTATGACCTGGGGTCCCATTTCACAATACCTTGTGCATAGTACAGGCTAAAATGGTAAACCTTGGGTATCCATGAATGTAAAATTTGTTATTTATCTATGAATTATCTCAAGAGACTATGACCCATAATAATATGCTATTTTGATGGGGTCCAAAAGATGATGTGTCAGTGGTTCACTTAGGCAATGAATGATCCCACAGAACTAAATGGTGACCGTGCTCAACATCTTTGTGTCCTATCCACTCTTCATAATAAACTAGCTGATAGCATTTAGATTTACTACCATGCAGTTTATAGGAAATCATAAAAATTGAAAAATTATCCAAGGTCCCCAGAATGTACCCTCTACAAAAGTCCAGAGCCCTCTGCAAAGACACTTAGTGTTGAATTGATTGGGTGTTGAGTAAGTTGATTAGAAATATAATATTGAAAATCTCAACTGGTTCCAAGTGAAATTTAAGGTGCATATTTGCAGCTATCATAAAACATAAATTAGGCTTTCTTTTGCCAATATTTTCCTTGACATTGTAAAAGAAATATCCATTAGAACTATAAAGACGTCTACATTCTCAGTGTATCTTTAGTTAAGTCTGTTCAGATTGTTCAGATATCATTTTTTGATATATCATCAAACCAGGATTCAAAGCCACCTGATTTCAGTGTCTACTTGAACCTTAATAATGATCAAAGACTTCTTAAAATGTCCTCAATGCATCCAGGGAAGTTAATATGTTTGCTTTAACAGGAAGAGCCAATTAAAAGTAATAAAATTTGAGAGCCTATTGAAAGAAGTACGCAGAACTCCATATTATGTCAGATTAAAAAATAAATGAACAGGGCGCCTGGGTGGCTCAGTCGGTTAAGTGACTGCCTTCGGCTCAGGTCATGATCCTGGAGTCCCGGGATCGAGTCCCGCATCGGGCTCCCTGCTCGGCAGGGAGTCTGCTTCTCCTTCCTGACCCACACCCCCCTCATGTGCTCGCTATCTCTCATTCTCTCTCTCTCTCAAATAAATAAATAAAATCTTTAAGAAAAAAATAAAAAATAAAAAAAAAATAAATGAACAAATGAGGCACAATCCTTTTACCAAGGGTATGACAACCTAACCAAGAAAAATAAAACAATCACACTAAGAAATGACTAAAATAAAATACCTTAAATGGTAAGTATTCTAAGAAATGTAAAAACAAAGTAAGTTAGTTTTCAAGGAGAACTTGGAGGAAAACTTGTGAGGGAGAAGGTGGATTTGAAAGATGAGTAAAACTTTAACAGGAAGGCATAAGCAAAGGCAGGAGTCAGGGAGAGCAAACCACACTGGAGGAGGAAGGTACTGTTTCATTTGGCACAGAGTGTATGGTGCAGTGGGGTGGGTGCACCTGCTCCCTTCCCATCATGCCTCTCCCTGGGGAGGATGGGACCACATCAAGTTTCATTCAGTGATGCACTAAAGCACCAAAAGGGCCATCTCCCTCTTAAACCCCAGTCAAAACTTGTGTCAGAGATCTGATACCAACCCTGTACGTCTAACAGACATTCAAGTCAGTATCTTTCTCTCTCATTGGATATTTTTGTTTTATTGCCAATTGTGGAGAGACAGGCTTAGTTACCTGTTAAAGACCTTCGGATATTACAAGTAGGTGAAGAAGCTGCAGAGAGATTCCAGGCAAAAGCAGTTTCCTCTGAGGGTATCGGAAATTACAAAATGACCACTCATAGGTAGGTGTCTGCTCCATTTGTTTCTAATTCGGCACACAAGTGCTGAAAAGGGAAAGCTTCATACACAAAGGCCTAGCAAATTAAAAAAAAAAAAAAAACAAAAAAAACTGGGGCACCTGAGTGGCTCTGTCCGTTAAGCATCTGATTTCAGCTCAGACCCTGATGTCAGGGTTGGGGGATCAAGCCCCGTGTTGGGCTCTGTGCTCAGTGCAGAGTCTGCTTGAGATTCTCTCTCCACCTCTGCTCCTGCTTCCCTCTCAAATAAATAAATAAAATCTTTAAAAAAAAAAAAAAAAGACAGAGTTTGACTTTTTCTTTGCCGATTCGGATGCCTTTTATTTCTTTTTGTTCTCTGACTCCTGTGGCTAGGACTTCTAGTACTATGTTGAATAGCAGTGGTGATAGGGGACATCCCTGGCATGTCCCTGACTTTAGGTGGGAAGCTCTCAGTTTTTCCCCATTGAGAATGATATTCACTGTGGGTTTTTCATAGATGGCTTTTATGATATTGAGATATGTACCCTCTATCCCTACACTCTGAAGAGTTTTGATCAAGAAAGGATGCTGTACTTTGTCAAATGCTTTTTCTGCATCTATTGAGAGGATCATATGGTTCTTGTTCTTTCTTTTATTAATGTATTGTATCACATTGATTGATTTGCGGATGTTGAACCAACCTTGCAGCCCAGGGATAAATCCCACTTGGTCATGGTGAATAATCCTTTTAATGTACTGTTGGATCCTATTGGCTAGTATTTTGGTGAGAATTTTTGCATCCATGTTCATCAGGGATATTGGTCTGTAATTCTCCTTTTTGATGGGGTCTTTGTCTGGTTTTGGGATCAAGGTAATGCTGGCCTCATAAAATGAGTTTGGAAGTTTTCCTTCCATTTCTATTTTTTGGAACAGTTTCAGAAGAATAGGTATTAATTCTTCTTGAAATGTTTGGTAGAATTCCCCTGGGAAGCCATCTGGCCCTGGGCTTTTGTTTTTTGGGAGATTTTTGATGACTGCTTCAATTTCCTTAGTGGTTATAGGTCTGTCCAGGTTTTCAATTTCTTCCTGGTTCAGTTTTGGTAGTTGATACATCTCTAGGATTGCATCCATTTCTTCCAGATTATCTAATTTGCTGGCATATAGTTGCTCATAATATGTTCTTATAATTCTTTGTATTTCTTTGGTGTTGGTTGTGATCTCTCCTCTTTCATTCATGATTTTATTTATTTGGGTCCTTTCTCTTTTCTTTTTGATAAGTCTGGCCTGGGGCTTATCAATCTTATTAATTCTTTCAAAGAACCAGCTCCTAGTTTCATTGATCTGTTCTACTGTTCTTTTGGTTTCTATTTCATTGATTTCTGCTCTGATCTTTATGATTTCTCTTCTCCTGCTGGGTTTAGGTTTTATTTGCTGTTCTTTCTCCAGCTCCTTTAGGTGTAGGGTTAGGTTGTGTATTTGAGACCTTTCTTGTTTCTTGAGAAAGGCTTGTATTGCTATATACTTTCCTCTTAGGACTGCCTTTGCTACATCCCAAAGATTTTGAACAGTTGTGTTTTCATTTCCATTTGTTTCCATGAATTTTTTTAATTCTTTAATTTCCTGGTTGGCCCATTCATTCTTTAGTAAGATGCTCGTTAGCCTCCATGTATTTGAGTTCTTTCCGACTTTCCTCTTGTGATTGAGTTCTAGTTTCAAAGCATTGTGGTCTGAAAATAGGCAGGGAATGATCCCAGTCTTTTGGTACTGGTTGAGATCTGATTTGTGACCTAGGATGTGATCGATTCTGGAGAATGTTCCATGGGCACTAGAGAAGAATGTGTATTCCGTTGCTTTGGGATGGAATGTTCTGAATATATCTGTGAAGTCCATCTGGTCCAGTGTGTCATTTAAAGTCTTTATTTCCTTGTTGATCTTTTGCTTAGACGATCTGTCCATTTCAGTGAGGGGGGTGTTAAAGACCCCCACTATTATTGTATTGTTGTCAATGTGTTTCTTTGCTTTTGTTATTAATTGGCTTATATAATTGGCTGCTCCCATGTTAGGGGCATAGATATTTACAATTGTTAGATCTTCTTGTTGGATAGACCCTTTAAGTAGGATATAGTGTCCTTCCTCATCTCTTATTACAGTCTTTGGTTTAAAATCTAATTTGTCTGATATAAGGATTGCCACCCCAGCTTTCTTTTGGTGTCTATTACAATGGTAAATGGTTTTCCACCATCTCACTGTCAATCTGGAGGTGTCTTTGCGTATAAAATGAGTCTCTTGCAGACAGCATATTGGTTGGTCTTGTTTTTTTTATCCAGTCTGATACCCTGTGTCTTTTGACTGGAACATTTAGCCCATTTACATTCAGGGTAACTATTGAAAGATATGAATTTAGTGCCATTGTATTGGCTATAAGGTGACTGTTACTGTATATTGTCTGTGTTCCTTTCTGGTCTATGTTACTTTTAGGCTCTCTCTTTGCTTATAGGACCCCTTTCAAGATTTCTTGTAGGGCTGGTTTCATGTTTGCAAATTCCTTTAGTTTTTGTTTGTCCTGGAAGCTTTTATGTCTCCTTCTATTTTCAATGACAGCCTAGCTGGACAGAGTATTCTTGGCTGCATATTTTTCTCATTTAGTGCTCTGAATATATCATGTAAGTCCTTTGTGGCCTGCCAGGTCTCTGTGGATAGGTCTGTTGCCAATCTAATGTTTCTACCATTGTAGGTTACAGACCTCTTGCCCCGAGCTGCTTTCAGGATTTTCTCTTTGTCTCTGAGACTCGTAAGTTTTACTATTAGATATCAGGGTGTTGACCTATTTTTATTGATTTTGAGGGGGGGTTCTCTGTGCCTCCTGGATTTTGATGCCTGTTTCCTTCCCCAAATTAGGGAAGTTCTCTACTATAATTTGCTCCAATATACCTTCTGCCCCTCCCTTTCTTTCTTCTTCTTCTGGGATCCCAACTATTCTAATATTGTTTCTTCTTACAGTATCACTTACCTCTCAAATTCTACCCTTGTGATCCAGTAGTTGTTTATCTCTCTTTTCCTCAGATTCTTTGTTTTCCATCATTTGGTCTTCTATATCACTAATTCTCTCTTCTGCCTCATTTATCCTAGCAGTTAGAGCCTCCATTTTTTATTGCACCTCATTAATAACCTTTTTGATTTCAACTAGGTTAGATTTTAGTTCTTTTATTTCTCCAGAAAGGGTTTCTCTAGTATCGTCCATGTTTTTTTCAAGCCCAGCTAGTATCTTTATAATCATCATTCTGAACTCTAGTTCCTACATCTTATTAATGTACATATTGATTAGGTCCCTGGAAGTCAGTACTGCCCCTTGTTCTATTTTTGAGGTGATTTTTCCATATTGTCATTTTGTCCAGAGAAGAATAGATGAATGAGAGAAGAAGTCAAACTCTCACTCTTTGCAGATGATATGATACTTTATGTGGAAAACCCAAAAGACTCTATCCCAAAACTGCTAGAACTCATACAGGAATTCAGTAAAGTGGCAGGATATAAAGTCACTACACAGAAGTCAGTGGCATTCCTATACACCAACAACAAGACAGAAGAAAGAGAAATTAAGGAGTCAGTCCCATTTACAATTGCACCCAAAACCATAAGATACCTAGGAAGAAATCTAACCAAAGAGGCAAAGGATCTGTACTCAGAAAACTATAAAATACTCATGAAAGAAATTGAGGAAGACACAAAGAAATGGAAAAACGTTCCATGCTCATGGATTAGAAGAACAAATACTGTGAAGATGTCAATGCTACCTAGAGCAATCTACACTTTCAATGCAATCTCTATCAAAATACCATCCACTTTTTTCAAAGAAATGGAACAAATAATCCTCAAATTGGTATGGAACCAGAAAAGACCCCGAATAGCCAGAGGAATGTTGAAAAAGCAAAGCAAAGCTGGTGGCATCACAATTCTGTACTTCAAGCTCTATTACAAAGCTGTCATCATCAAGACAGTATGGTATTGGCACAAAAACAGACACATAGATCAATGGAACAGAATAGAGAGCCCAGAAATGGACCCTCAACTCTATGGTCAACTCATCTTCGACAAAACAGGAAAGAATGTCAAGTGGAAAAAAGACAGTCTCTTCAACAAATGGTGAAGGGAAAAGTGGACAGCCACATGCAGAAGAATGAAACTGGACCATTTCCTTACACCACACACAAAAATAGACTCCAAATGGTTGAAAGACCTCAATGTGAGACAGGAGTCCATCAAAATCCTAGAGATGAACACAGGCAGCGACCTCTTGGACCTCAGCTGCAGCAACTTCTTCCTAGAAACATCGCCAAAGGCACAAGGAAGCAAGGGCAAAATGAACTATTGGGACTTCATCAAGATAAAAAGATTTTGCAAAGCAAAGGAAACAGTCAACAAAACCAAAAGACAACCGACAGAATGGGAGAAGATGTTTGTAAATGACATGTCAGATAAAGGGCTAGTATCCAAAATCTATAAAGAACGTATCAAATTCAATACCCAAAGAACAAAGAATCCAATCAAGAAATGGGCAGAAGACATGAACAGACATTTTTCCAAAGAAGACATCCAAATGGCCAACAGACACATGAAAAAGTGCTCAATATCGCTCGGCATCAGGGAAATCCAAATCAAAACCTCAATGAGATACCACCTCACACCAGTCAGAATGGCTAAAATTAACAAGTCAGGGAACGACAGATGTTGGCAAGGATGCAGAGAAAGGGGAACCCTCCTACACTGTTGGTGGGAATGCAAGCTGGTCCAGCCACTCTGGAAAACAGTATGGAGGTTCCTCAAAAAGTTGAAAATAGAGCTACCATATGATCCAGCAATTGCACTACTGGGTATTTACCCCAAAGATACAAATTCAGTGATCCGAAGGGGTACATGCACCCCAATGTTTATAGCAGCAATGTCCACAATAGCCAAACTATGGAAAGAGCCAAGATGTCCATCAACAGATGAATGGATAAAAATGATGTGATATATATATATATATATATACATATATATATATATATATACACACACAATGGAATATTATGTAGCCATCAAAAAAAAATCTTGCCATTTGCAACGATGTGGATGGAACTAGAGGATATTATGCTAAGCGAAATAAGTCAATCAGAGAAAGACATGTATTATATGATCTCACTGACATGAGGAATTCTTAATCTCAGGAAACAAACTGAGGGTTGCTGGAGTGGTGGGGGGTGGGAGGGATGAAGTGCCTGGGTGATAGACATTGGGGAGGGTATGTGCTATGGTGAGCACTGTGAATTGTGTAAGACTGCTGAATCACAGACCTGTACCTCTGAAACAAATAATACAATATATGTTTAAAAAAAAAAGAAAAAAGAAGATAGTAGGAAGGGGAAAATGAAGGGGGGGAAATCAGAGGGAGAGACGAACCATGAAAGACTATGGGCTCTGAGAAACAAACTGAGGGTTCTAGAAGGGAGAGGGATGGGGGGATGGGTTAGCCTAGTGATGGGTATTAAAGAGGGCACGTATTGAATGGAGCACTGGGCGTTAGACGCAAACAATGAATCATGGAACACTATATCAAAAACTAATGATGTAATGTATGGTGATTAACATAACATAATAAAATAAAATTTTAAAAAATATATTTAAAAAAAGACAAACTTACTGTGTACATGAAAAGAAATGATGGCACTACATTTTTCTTCTCTTTGATCTTGAGAAAAAAAGCCCCCAAACACTATGTTTTCCAAATAAGAAATCAGTACAGCTTCGTCTTCAGTGATGTCATGTGGGCTATGCCCCAAGTGAATATTTCAGGGGAGCACTTGCTTTGGTAGCTCAGAAATGCTGGGGTCTACATCCCAGTGGTGAGTTCTCAGTGCTCATTAATGGTGGTATAGGAATCTGCCCTTCTGGGTTTTTCTCACAGCAAATCTGTAGCTATTTACCAGACAAACATTCTTAATGAAATGAAAGCAATTTATAAAATCAAATGCATATGATAGATTTTCAAAATTAGAAAACATACGTGGCAATACTTAGTAATACAACCTATGTCAAAGGTTTTTAAAAGTAGAATACAGAAAGCCAGATGAATTTTGTCAGTCAGAATAAAGTTGTGATGTCATAAAGTCCACCAATATTCACCTTTAATTCAGCAGAATGGGAAACTTTGAGAGAGAGAGAGCATGAACGAGAAAGAAAAGCAGACACAACAGGAAATCCGGGTCAGAAAAAAAAGAGGTGCAAAAAGCAAGTGAAAGGAATTGACTGTAGTATCAAAATTTGGGATTCTTTTTCCAAAGTTGGTGGTGAGTCAATATAATTCCCAGGAATGAAGCCAAGTTCCATCATTCATTCATTCATTCATTCATCCATCTATCCATTCATTCTTGCCACCAACAAATGTCCAACGGCTTCTTTGTGACAGGCACTCTGCTAGTCCCTGAAGAGGCAGGATAACTAAGAGGAGATTTCAGCACTGGATGAGAGCACATGGCCAAGCACCCCTGCAGAAAAATGCATATTGGGTTTATGAGTTCATGGTAGAGAGGTATCTGCTTGGGGAAGCCAGAGGTTTCAAGTCAATTCATGTAAAAGACCAAGGTTAACATAGGATGCTAATCCCCTTCCATAGCTTATTATATTTAACAAGAACACTCAGCAATGATTAAAGCTTTTCCATTGGCCAGATTTTCTTCTTATGCCCTCTTATGAAAATTGAAAAGATAGATGACCAACTGTATCATCAAATCCATGACCGCCACCCCACCAAATCCATGAAAGATGGGTCCCTAGAGTGCTTTCTAATCTGTTGTTCATGGAGTCTTAATAGCTGAGAGGATGGAGTTTCCATCACTTCCCTTGCATGATAAGTCCAAGGAATAATAAATTTTAAAGTCAGGAAGTAGATCCTGATATAAATCTTCATTAGGCTTTCTTTGCTTTACATGAGCTTGTGAACATGTGAATAATGCATTCATTTGCCTGGGGATATGTAAGTCACAATTCATTCTTTTTTTGAATGGACAATGCTAGTCTACCTTCTTACCAGGATTAAGGAGAATCAAATAGCAGACCTTATAGACACTGTTAATTCTGCCTACGGGTATTTCATAGTTAGGCCCCATTTCTCCTGGAGGCCCTAAATATGCAAACATTATTTAAAATACGCACATTAGAACAGTACTTGCAAGGTATAGATCCTGACAACCATAAACCTTCAGGTTGAAGAAAATGTGCTCTTTTGAATAATTTCTATGATTATATTAACCTGTAATATCTTTTTATTAGTTATCGAATCTGATATTTTCAAGGAGCATTATTTATTAATGCAGTAGATACATATTGACTGTAAATAGTCCCCTTCCTGAGAGACCTTATAGTCTAGAATCAGAGAGATCAGCATGTACAAAGGCCCTGAAGTAGAGAAGGAAAGCTCATTCATAAAACCGAAGGTAAGTCAGTGTGTCTTGGGTGCAGACAGTGTGGTGTGAAATTAACAATAGTGTGGCACTGGGGCACCTGGGTGGCTCAGATGGTTAAGCGTCTGCCTTTGGCTGAGGTCATGATCCCTGGACCCTGGGATCGAGCTCCACATCGGGCTCCCTGCTCAGCGGGGAGCCTGCTTCTCCCTCTCCTTCTACTGCTCCCCCTGCTTGTGCTCTCACTCTCTCTGTAAAATAAATAAATAAAATATTAAAAAAAAAAAAGGTAGTGTGACACCTACGCCATGTGAGTGTTTTAAAAAGGAAGATGACATCATCAGATTTGCATTTTAAAAAGGCTGTCTAGCTATAAGGCAAAATATAATTTTGGTGGTGGGATATGAGCTCTGATATGCAAAAAAATGTTTAGGAAGTCATTGCAATGGTTAGACTAATTTGGTGGCTGAAAAATAACAACAGCAGTAATGATGAATTACAGCAAACATTAATCAAACCCCTATGTTGTCGTAGGGAGAGAAATGAGATGCTGCAAGAGTTGTTCTAGATGATAGGATTGACTGATTTACTGATAAATTGCAAAAGAGTGGTAAAGGGGAGAAAGCTATTCAGAATACAAGTAGGCATCTGATTTGTAGTCTTAGAGAACGATGGTGCCATTTATTGAACTAGGAACTAACATGATGGGTCCCCTGTCCACATACATAATGATAATCCTTAACATCAAACAAAATCATATTTAAAAAAAAAAATGTCAGTAGAATGATCTGGTTATTTGTCAATCCATCGATATCAAGGCCTCACTCTGTTTGGTGAACTCAGAGTGAGTGGCAGTGACATGAAGTGGGATTCCTTGACAGCCATTATTCAGGATTTTCCAAATTTTCATTAATATTAATCACATTTTTAATCTTTCTCCAACAGTAATGAGTTCTATAAGATAGACTCTTTTCTTAGACTTCTGGTCATATGCTATCAACAAGGTAAATATTTTTTTAAGTTCCATGCAGGCAGTTTTTCTAGAGTTTTTAACCGTAGGAATTTAAAATCTCTCTTTGAATGAGAAGGAATAAATCATGATTCTTTCCATTAGTTTTAGTGCCAAGTGCCCACATTATTCCAGGTGTTCTATAAGTCCGGGGAAAGGAGGTATTGATAAACTAAACTAGCATACCAGTCTTCCCCTGGCAGGTAGACAGTGTGCATGGAGATTAGGAAGAGCAAAGGCAGTGGAATCAGATGGTTCTGGGAAGAAACCTGTACATCCAGGGGGTAATTATTTACTTTCATGCCCCAGGTTCCTGATCTGTGAAATGGGAATGGTGCACACCACTATTAGAAAGCAGAAACCTTACTGCTTAGGGTTGTTGTGAAGAATGCCTACAATAATGACACACAATGCTTAAGGCAGCATCTACACACACACACACACACACACACACACACACGTCAGCATCTACACAAAAAACACAATTTGCCGTCATTATGACATAAGCGCCAGACAGTAAGTGATTAGGAGTAAGAACGAAGTATGTCCAAGAGAAGAATCCATGAGGGGATATATTTGCCACACAGACGATCTTGAACAGATTGAGAGAAGAAGCATGTCTTACTCATAACTCTATCTCTAGAAGCCAGTTATGGTACCTTTTGCAGAGCAGATGTAGAATAACTACTTATTAAATGGAAATCACATAACTCACTATGTTGCAGATTTCCATATTAACAACTGAAAAATGAGTATTATTTTGTCTCTACAATTGGGCAGCAGAAATATAAACCCGTGCACAAGCAGCAAAGGAAGGAAAACTGTTTCATATGCCTGTTGCTTAAGCTAGTAAGTATAAGCTGCCATGCTTCTATTTCTGTTCACACTTCTGGGGTTTCCAAACCATCACAAGAAAGTTTACCACAGTCAATTTACCTGGTACAAACCCATCTGCCTGTAGTCAGTCTGTATAAAGGACCTGACTACTATTTCAAAAGAAACTGCATATTTCAGGGTATAAATAACAAGAGCAGAAATTGAAAACAAGTGGCCTAAATATATAATTTGCTTATCCCATATAGAGTTTCAAAATATTTAATTAATTCTCATTTTCAGTTGTAGGAGTTCACATTAAAGACCTAGGTTTCTGACTTCTCTTGAAAAAAAAAGCAGCAGCCAGAATGGGACTGATTTAGCACACCCTCCCCCAATCACCTGGTGCTGAAGTCTGGCCTCCACCCCTTTGAGGAAGGCGGGCACTCTTCAGAATCCCCCTCACATCACCTAGACAGTATTCATGCTGTCACCTCCCTGGCTGCTGTAGATATTTGACTTGAGATTGCTGACTCAAAAATCACTGATTGGGGTGGCTCAGTTGGTTAAGCATCTGACTCTTGACTTCTTCTCAGGTCATGTTCTCAGGGTTGTGAGAATGAGCCCCATGTCGGGCTCCACGCTGGATGTGGAGCCTGCTTAAGATTCTCTCTCTCTCTCCCTCTACCCCTCTCCCCTGCTCTCTCTCCTTCTCAAAAAAAAAAAAAAAAAAAAAAAAAAAAAAAATCACTGATTGGATACCATGCACTATGAGAAAAAAGATAAGTAACATAGACAGGAGTACTGTTTCTTTTTAGAGTTCACAAAATGTCAGAAATAAAAATAAACAGTTTGAGATCCAAACTGTTAGGTTAGGCCCTAAAACACACTACGAACTTGACAATCTAAGGTTCCCTCTAGCTTTAAAATTCTGTAATTTTACACTATGTGAGAAGGAAAAGAGTTTCTACTTAATGAGGTAAGTTTTAAAAATTATTAATACATATTTTCTTAAATATATGCCATCTTGCATTTAACTATGTCATAAACAATTTATATTACCTCGTCAATGTTATGAGACTAATGTATGGGTTTGAAATGCAGAAAATGTGCACACAGTGATTTTCTGAGATTTTATACTTTCTTTAAAGTGATAAAGCAGACTAATATGTGTGTATCTCCATTCCACTTACCTCATAGGCATGTCCTCATAACCGTTTCTTTATATACAAAGAGGAAAGATACAGTAAAGGGAAATACTGCCAATAAGTTTGCAAATGGCCCTGTTGACCTCTGCTCACTGGAGGCATTACAATATAATGGGGTGCATTCAGAAAATATTATTCAGAATCTGACACTTCCCTTACCAAAATGACAGTGCTAGAGAATAATTATCCAAAAGACACTCTTGGCTTATGTTGCGTCAGGTATAACCTTGGCCTTTGAATCCATTGCTCAACCAATACCATTTTTAAGGAAACTTTTCACAAGACTACAATAAAGAGAGATGTTTGATTCTTGAACTTTTGAAATATGATTTTTAAAAATTCAACCTGTCAGAGTGAATTTTTGTAGGAAAACGAAGCCAGTCACAAAAGACAAATGCTGTTTGAATCCATTTCTAAGGGGTACTTAGAATAGTCAAAATCATAGCGACACAAAGGAGAATTGTGGTTGCCAGGGGCTGGGGAGGGGGATGGGGAAGGGGATCACTTCCTAAAATGGGTATAGAGTTTCAGTCTCACAAGATAAAAAGGGTTCTGGAGATGCATGGTGGTGATGGTTGCACATTATGAAAGCATTTAATACCATGGACCTGTACACTTAAAAATGATTAAGATGGAGGGTGCCTGAGTGTCCCAACCGATTAAGCATCTGCCTTCGGCTCAGTTCATGATCCCAGGGTCCTGCTCAGCAGGGAGTCTGTTTCTCTCTCTCCCTCTTCCCCCTCCTTCGTGTCTCTGTCTCTCTTTCTCAAATAAATAAACAAAAATAAACTCTTTAAAAAATGATTGAGATGGTACATTTTATGTTATGTATATTTTAGCACAATTAAAAAAACAAATACATCTGAATCATTTGAGCTAGAGTACTAATAATGCTACAGCGTTGAATCTTAGACACAGACAGCTGTAAGGGAAATCATCCTATGTGCTACCGAATTAATAAATAAACCACTGCCAATTAAGCCACAACACAGTATATTCACTGCTTAAAATTTTTATTCCATGTGTACTGAGATAACTCTTTCAGACTTATTCAGAAATGGATTCTGATCATACAGCATGACTATGCATATTTAAAATGAAAATTCAATTGAAATAAATTCTTGCAACTCTTCCTAAACCTTCTTGTTGTTAAGGTGTTAAGGTTACACCTCCTCAAATCACTTTGGGACTAAGACTCACAACTTGGTGTTTTACTATACAAGATGGTCCTCGGTGCAACCAAGGAGCATTAGTAATAGAACGTATGTTTGAAGAATGCATGAGAGAACTAAGTTTCATTGGTGCTCAGCACCTAATGCAAGCAATCATTTAGAGTTAAGGCTAATTGTGACTCCAGCTCTGGGGATGTTCTGAACTTGTCACATTTACCTTTTCTCCTACCTTTCCCACATACTTTCTTTCCTACGATTTTAAAACCTGGCCCATGAATGTCTCATCAAAATTACTGACACCACTCTGCCAAGTTCAATGTTGGCATCTTGGGGGTGTATATTGGATGTGCCTGGCTGACAGCCATCGTAAGATGTGATCTATTAGACACATGACTTGTCTTGCTTTCTGAGGTTTTAAAAAAAAAAAAGTGTGTGTATCAGTTTTCAAGGGCTGCTGTAACAAAGTACCACACACCGGGGGGCTTAAAACAACAGAAGTGTATTCTTTCACAGTTTTGGAGGCTTGAAATCTGAAATCAAGTATCAGCAGGGTCCACTCCCTCTGAAGCTCTTTGGGAAGATTCCTCCCTTTCCTCTCTCCTAGCTTCAGGCAGGTGCTAGCTTTTCTTGGCATTCCTTGGCTTGTAGACACATCATTCCAATCTGTGTCCATCTTCACATGGATTTCCCCCTATGTCTCTCAATGTGTCTTTGCATGGCCTTCTTATGATGACACCAGTCACTGGGTGTAGGGTCCAAACTAACCCAGTATGATCTCACCTTAACATCACTAATTACTTCTGAAAAGACTCCATTGCCAAATAAGGTCACTGTCTTAGTTCGTTCCAACTGCTATAACCCAATACCACAGACTGGGTATACAATGTTATACACAACGGAAATTTTTCTTTTACATTTCTGGAGGCTTAAAGTCCAAGATCAGGGTGCAAGCATGGTCAGGTAAGAGCCTTCTTGCGGGCTGCAGACTTCTCGCCATATCCTCACCCGATGGAGGGGGCGAGCAGCTTTGTGGGATCTCTTCTCTAAGAGCACTAATTCTATTCATGAGAGCTCCATCCTTGTGATGTAATCACCTCCCAAAGGCCCCACTTCTTAATATCTTCGCCTTGGTGGGTTAGGATGAACTTGGGTGGGAGGGGACACAAACATTTAGACCATAGTAGTGGCATAAACTTTTGAGGGATACTATTCAATCTTGTAGAGCCCTTGATAAAATACAGTCAGCACTACGAACATTTACATAGACCTGTCCCATTTAATAATCACAACCACACAAAGTAGGTTGTTAACAATTTTATATACAAAATAGAAAGGAAGTTGGAGCCATTAAGTGACTTGCTCAGAGTCACATAGTTAATCACTGGTGAACCCTAGACTTGAATGTACTTTTGTTCCACAGAACAGTCCATGCACTGTGGTTTTATTTTTGCTGTGCTACACTGAGGCTGAGGATGATACCCCTTGTTTTCCATTTGCCCCACCTGCTCCATATATCGATGACCTCCTCTGTGCTCCTGGAGCTGAACTCTACAAAGGGCATCCCAGCAACCCTGCGCTCACTTCCAGCTGAGTTCCAGTTGAATTCAGCCTGTGGGAGGCATCAACAGCAGATAGCAGGGGGTATAGGAGGAACCCAAGGCTCCTTCTCTGCTACCCATGGGTTGGCAGTGGCTGCATATGTCTACTTAGCTCCTGTTGGGCGGCCCATCTCCACGTGCTGTATTCCAGCTGGGTTGTAGTGACCTGCTCCTCCTTGCCCTTTCAGGCCTAGGCTGGTCCCTGAGTACTTTGCAGCCCCACCTTGTTTCCCTTAACCTCGCCTCTTGCTTTGTGAAAGTTTTGACTAAACTTTCTTTAATTACCCTTGAAGTATGCCATCTGTTTCCTAACAGAGAAACCAGGCTGGATCTGGTTTCACAAACTGGCAGGATGGGTCATGGGCTCTTTCCGCTGGCTGGAGCCCCTTACAACCTTACTAGCCAAGAGAGAAGAGAAATCAAATGATTTGCTGGGGAGACACGCTGGGGCCAAAGTGGATTGCCTAAGGCACAGTGGTCAGAGCTGTAGGTGAGAGACTGAGTCAAAGTTTCAAGATAGGATGTTTTATTTTGGATCAGGAGTTCCCCATCTTTTCGTCTTTTACTACACGTATTTCCTATGCCACAAAGCCCAAGGTTTTGAGGATTGTATTTCAAGAATGGCGATAACATACTTTGTCTAATCGCTAATCAGTAATATCAAACTCAGCTTTTAGAATGCAGGCAAAAGCAGAAAATATATATATTTTTTTTAAGTATTTAAAAAGTCTCCATAGCCCAATAGAAAGAAAAGCTAATGACATCATCCCTCCTACCCATCACTCCTTCCTGCCCCAGTCCTAAATCTATCTTAATTGACACTGGGGAGTATGCAGATCTCTGATGGGGAACCGCTTCTTTAGACAACTAGAGAAGTTTTGAATGTGTGGCCAAATATGCTTAGGCAGCACTAGGAATTAGTTTTCAAATTACACTTTGTATATTAGAGTCATCTTTCTGAGGTGTATCAAACTGACCTCGCAATGATAGTCACTAGGAAATGGAAATGGAGCTTAAATGTCTTTAATACTCAACCTTTCTGTGAAATCATTGACTCACTGCATCACTAGATCAGACAATCATTTAAACTAATGCCAGTTATATAGTCAAGCAAATGCCCTGCCTGGGACAGATAGGAAAGACTCAGGGGAAATTCAATGTCTTTTGCTTACATTTGGGTAAGATCCTATTTTGACTCCCAGCTTGCATGAAGTTTAATTAATTAATGTCCCTTATAACTAATATATGAATTTCACACATCTGTTTAAAAACTCAACATGGGATAAGATTAGCATAAAACAGGCTACACAAAAACAAATAACACTCTGCATGTGTTCGACAAGTAGCTAAATCCACTCATCTATAGTTTCTTGGGAGGGATATAAGTTAAATTCCTAAAACTGTTATTCTTTCTGGAGTGATTTGAATTCTACAAAATAGGCAGAAAAACTTTCTATAACGCTTCACCATTTGTTCAAGTGTCTGGTACTCAGTTTCATAGGAGGCAGTCCAATTCAGACCACTGACATAAAAAGTTCTCTGTTATAGTGTGGTGTAATGTGTTTCAGATTTTTGCATGACTTTCTCCACTAGGTTTGCTTATAGTCCAGAAATCATATTGAGTACTCCCAATGACCTTCCTTGCTTTGATATCATTGTCTAATTCTGTTTGGCTTCTGTAATGACCTACATCATCTTCTCCATAGAAATGAGAGCTTAGCTCCTGGGACTTGAACCTATCGTGGTCTTCCCATCAAAGGCTGGGTTTTCTCACCATACAGCACTTACAGTGACACAGAAAACACCGGAGTCTTTAAGCAGTCTATATATCCCCTGGAATTCTGGCTAAAAATATATGCTGAACAGCAAGGTATACCCTAATTCATTGACTGAAACGAGGGGCATTTATCTATTTATTCAACCATTGCTTCTATCACTGAATAAGGAATTGTAAGGGATAGATACCAAAGAAGAAGGAACGGGACCCCAATTCATATTGTTTCTCTATTTAAGATCCCTGCCTATCATTCTTAGTAGTTGTAGCCATTTCTAGAAAAATAAAGTAGCAGGATGAAGCAGGCTGACATGGCCAAGTGTATGTATTTTTTTTTTCTCCAAGCAGAACAGAGGTAACTTGAAGCTGCAAAAATGGAGCAATCATATACTTCTATTTCAGCCTAAATGTGAATTTCAGGAACATTCATCTCTGAAATTTTTTTTCTTTGTCTCTTTCTTGGCTCTCCCCCAGCACTATTTTCTGCCATGTTTCTGCTGGAGTGAGTGTACCGACTACAATGAAAATTGTTGTCTATCTCACTAAACACTCTGGAACATGAGAAATGTCACAGTAAACAACACATGAGAAGGAGATAACAACCCTGCTAAGATTCTTTATTTTTTTAAGGTTTACTCAGCAACCACAGCATGCAAAATCATAAATGAAATTTATGCAGAACAAGCTTTTACCCTCCCCCCCCCAAAAAAAATATGCTTCTGGAGAGATAATTGCTCTCCATTGCCTGGGTAACTTATATCGTCTGCTTATAAGGAATTACACCTTAAGGAAGGGACACACAGATCTCAGTTGGAGCATTCAATACTTAGTGATAGAAAAGATCCACAATAGTCTTGGTATAGCACCAAGAATGGTGTAAAGCTAGACTATAGTCCCTTTCCAAAACCCTTGAAGCCAGTTTTATTTTGTTTTTTGTATTTTTTTTTTATTTTGTTTGCTTTTCATAGCTATTGCTTTGGAATTAAGAACAATACAAGAGCAGGTTGTCTATGCAACATATTATGTAACACTTGTAAGAGGGACTGGGCAAAACACCATGAATGAACACGGGACTATTTCCTCAGGTTTAGGTATGAATAGTCACACAAAGTAGGACAAGGTCTAGAAGTAGCTTCACATCAGCTCTGTCAGGAACCACTATTAAGAAATAAATAAATCCTCCTAGGATTAGTGGACTCTGGAATGAAGGTTGAGGCAGGATTTGGGATGTGTAATATTAGCCCAACAGCAGCAGCTGAGTCAGAACCGTGCAGTAACCGCCATTTTTGAGCATTTACTCCATGCCAGGCAATTATGGCAAACCCTGTGTGTACACAATCCTGAGAATTCTTACAAAATCCTGAGGGAGGGGAGAGAGCAAGATGGCTGAGGAGTAGGAGACCTGGATTTCGTCTCCTCTCAGGAATTCAGCTGTACAGGGATCAAACCATTCTGAACACTTACAAACTCAACAGGAGATCGAAGAAAAGAATAGCAACAACTCTCTCATCGGAAAAGCGACCACTTTCTGGAAGGTAGGAAGTGCGGAGAAGTGAATCAGAGGGGATATTCGGGAGGATAGACGGCGGGGGAGGGGCCTCCGTCGGCAGCTTCTGGCAAGTGATAGAACCACGGAGCACAAAATCGGAACTTTTAAAAGTCTGCTCCGCTGAGGGACATCACTCCAGAGGCTAAGCGGGGGGTGGAACCCTCCGGGACAGTGGGTTCTCAGGACCCTTGGGGTCACAGAAAGACTGGGGGTGCCTGAGTGTGGCAGAGCTACCAGGTAACGGAGCAGGGAAGCCGGCTGCAGAGGCGGAGCCCAGGCGCGGGCTCTCAGCTCAGGGTTGCCAAAAACTGTGATCCGCGGCACAGTCGGGCCCCTGCTCCTCCAGCAGGGACCCAACGAGCGGCAGATCCGGGGAGACTCACCTTCCTCCCCTGGGGGGAGCCGCGTGGGAGTGCACCGCAGGGATCTGCTGGGTTTGGAGACTCCACCCGGGGTCAGGTGCCAGAGATAGAAACGCGCCGTCACAGGCCGGGTGAGCACGGAGTGCAGCCGGAGACCGGGGAGACGGGAGTGACTGACGGCTTTTCTATGGGGGCTCACTGAGGAGTGGGGCCCCGAGGTCTCGGCTTCTATGGGGCAGAAATTGGGAGGATGCCATTTTCACTCTTGGCCTCCAAAGCTGTACGGAAAGCTTGCAGGGAACAAAAGCTCCCGAGAGCAAACCCGAGCAGATTACCTAGCCCGGATTGGCAAGGGTGGGGCAATTCCGCCTCCAGCAAAGACTTTTGGGAACCATGGCAACAGGCCCCTCCCCCAGAAGATCAGCGAGAACAGCCAGCCAAGACCAAGTTTACTGATCAATGAGAACGGCAGAACTCCAACGCTAGGGGAATACTGCCCATAGAATCCATGGCTTTTTTACCATGATTCTGTAGTCTTTCAAAGTTAATTTTTTTTAACTGTTTTTTTTTTTTTGAATTTTTCTTTTTCCCTTTTTCAACCAACATCTTATCAATCCCTTTTTGAAAAAACATTTTTATTTTTCATTTTTAGAGTCATATTCTATCCCTTCATAGTAGTTACCCGTATTTTTGGCATATATATATAAGTTGTTCTCTCTTTAAAATTTTGAGATAGTTTTTCTTCTAACAGATCAAAATATACCCTAAATCTCTAGTGTATGGTTTTTTTCTACTCCCCTGCCTGATCACATTCTCTCCCTTTTTTTTCTTTTTTCTTTTTTAAATCCTCTTCTTTCTTTTTTCAAACAACTTCTTATCAATTCCTTTTATAAAATTTTTATACTTTCCATCTTTACAGTCATATTCCACCCCTTCATCATATCAACCCTTATTTTTGTACATATATAAGTTTTTCTTTCTTTAAAATTTTGGGAGGCACTTTCTTCTAACAGACCAAAATACACCCAAAATCTAGTGTGTGGCACTGATCTATATACCAGCCTGATCATATTTGATCACATTCTGTTTTTTGTTTTGTTTTGTTTTGTTCTGGTTTTGTTTGTTTTTATCTTTATCTTTTTCTTTTTCTTTTTTTTTTTTCATTTTCTTTTTTCTCTCTTTCCCTTTCTTTTCCTACTGCTTCAGGTCTTTTCTGATTTGTTTAGAGTATATTTTCTGGGGACGTTGTTACCCTGCCAGCATTTTGTTCTCTCATTAATCTATTCTCCTCTACACAAAATGAAAAGATGGAAAAAATCACCTCAACAAAAAGAACAAGAGGTAGTACCGACTGCCAGGGACCTATTCAATACGGACATTAGTACGATGTCAGATCTAGAGTTCAGAATCATCACTTTAAAGATACTAGCTGGGCTTGAAAAAAGCATGGAAGTTATTAGAGAAACGCTTTCTGGAGAAGTAAAAGAACTAAACTCTAAACAACTAGAAATCAAAAAGGCTATTAATAAGGTGCAATCAAATATGGGGGCGCTAACTGCTAGGGTAAATGAGGCAGAAGGGAGAATCAGTGATATAGAAGACCAAATGATGGAAAGTAAAGAAGCTGAGAAAAAGAGAGATAAACAACTACTGGATCACGAGGGCAGAATTCGAGAGATAAGCGATACCATAAGACAAAACAACATTAGAATAATTGGGATCCCAGAAGAAGAAGAAAGAGAGAGAGGGGCAGAAGGTATAATGGAGCAAATTATAGTAGAGAACTTCCCTAATTTGGAGAAGGAAACAGGCATCAAAATCCAGGAAGCACAGAGAACGCCTCTCAAAATCAATAAAAATAGGTCAACACCCCGACATCTAATAGTAAAACTTACGAGTCTCAGAGACAAAGAGAAAATCCTGAAAGCAGCTCGGGGCAAGAGGTCTGTAACCTACAATGGTAGAAACATTAGATTGGCAACAGACCTATCCACAGAGACCTGGCAGGCCACAAAGGACTGGCAGGATATATTCAGAGCACGAAATGAGAAAAATATGCAGCCAAGAATACTCTATCCAGCTAGGCTGTCATTGAAAATTGAAGGAGAGATAAAAAGCTTCCAGGACAAACAAAAACTAAAGGAATTTGCAAACACAAAACCAGCCCTACAAGAAATCTTGAAAGGGGTCCTATAAGCAAAGAGAGAGCCTAAAAGCAACATAGACCAGAAAGGAACACAGACAATATACAGTAACAATCACCTTACAGGCAATACAATGGCACTAAATTCCTATCTTTCAATAGTTACCCTGAATGTAAATGGGCTAAATGCCCCAATCAAAAGACACAGGCTATCAGATTGGATTAAAAAACAAGACCCATCGATATGCTGTCTGCAAGAGACTCATTTTAGAACCAAAGACACCCCCAGATTGACAGTGAGATGGTGGAAAACCATTTACCATGCTAATGGACACCAAAAGAAAGCTGGGGTGGCAATCCTTATATCAGACAAATTAGATTTTAAACCAAAGACTGCAATAAGAGATGAGGAAGGACACTATATCCTACTTAAAGGGTCTATCCAACAAGAAGATCTAACAATTGTAAATATCTATGCCCCTAACATGGGAGCAGCCAATTATATAAGCCAATTAATAACAAAAGCAAAGAAACACATCGACAACAATACAATAATAATACAATACAATAATAGTGGGGGTCTTTAACACCCCCCTCACTGAAATGGACAGATCGTCTAAGCAAAAGATCAACAAGGAAATAAAGACTTTAAATGACACACTGGACCAGATGGACTTCACAGATATATTCAGAACATTCCATCCCAAAGCAACGGAATACACATTCTTCTCTAGTGCCCATGGAACATTCTCCAGAATCGATCACATCCTAGGTCATAAATCAGGTCTCAACTGGTACCAAAAGATTGGGATCATTCCCTGCCTATTTTCAGACCACAATGCTTTGAAACTAGAACTCAATCACAAGAGGAAAGTCGGAAAGAACTCAAATACATGGAGGCTAAAGAGCATCCTACTGAAGAATGAATGGGTCAACCAGGAATTTAAAGAAGAATTAAAAAAAATTCATGGAAACCAATGAAAATGAAAACACAACTGTTCAAAATCTTTGGGATGTAGCAAAGGCAGTCCTAAGAGGAAAGTATATAGCAATACAAGCCTTTTTCAAGAAACAAGAAAGGTCTCAAGTACACAACCTAACCCTACACCTAAAGGAGCTGGAGAAAGAACAGCAAATAAAGCCTAAACCCAGCAGGAGAAGAGAAATCATAAAGATCAGAGCAGAAATCAATGAAATAGAAACCAAAAGAACAGTAGAACAGATCAACGAAACTAGGAGCTGGTTCTTTGAAAGAATTAATACGATTGATAAGCCCCAGGCCAGACTTATCAAAAAGAAAAGAGAAAGGACCCAAATCAACAAAATCATGAATGAAAGAGGAGAGATCACAACCAACACCAAAGAAATACAAACAATTATAAGAACATATTATGAGCAACTCTATGACAGCAAATTAGATAATCTGGAAGAAATGGATGCATTCCTAGAGATGTATCAACTACCAAAACCGAACCAGGAAGAAATTGAAAACCTGAACAGACCTATAACCACTAAGGAAATTGAAGCAGTCATCAAAAATCTCCCAAAAAACAAAAGCCCAGGGCCAGATGGCTTCCCAGGGGAATTCTACCAAACATTTCAAGAAGAATTAATACCTATTCTTCTGAAACTGTTCCAAAAAATAGAAATGGAAGGAAAACTTCCAAACTCATTTTATGAGGCCAGCATTACCTTGATCCCAAAACCAGACAAAGACCCCATCAAAAAGGAGAATTACAGACCAATATCCCTGATGAACATGGATGCAAAAATTCTCACCAAAATACTAGCCAATAGGATCCAATAGTACATTAAAAGGATTATTCACCACAACCAAGTGGGATTTATCCCTGGGCTGCAAGGTTGGTTCAACATCCGCAAATCAATCAATGTGATACAATACATTAACAAAAGAAAGAACAAGAACCATATGATCCTCTCAATAGATGCAGAAAAAGCATTTGACAAAGTACAGCATCCTTTCTTGATCAAAACTCTTCAGAGTATAGGGATCAAGGGTACATACCTCAATATCATAAAAGCCATCTATGAAAAACCGACAGTGAATATCATTCTCAATGGGGAAAAACTGAGAGCTTTCCCCCTAAGGTCAGGAACGCGGCAGGGATGTCCACTATCACCACTGCTATTCAACATAGTATTGGAAGTCCTAGCCACAGCAATCAGACAACAAAAAGAAATCAAAGGCATCCAAATTGGCAAAGATGAAGTCAAACTCTCACTCTTTGCAGATGATATAATACTTTATGTGGAAAACCCCAAAGACTCCACCCCAAAACTGCTAGAACTCATACAGGAATTCAGTAAAGTGGCAGGATATAAAGTCACTACACAGAAGTCAGTGGCATTTCTATACACCAACAAGACAGAAGAAAGAGAAATTAAGGAGTCAGTCCCATTTACAATCGCACCCAAAACCATAAGATACCTAGGAAGAAATCTAACCAAAGAGGCAAAGGATCTGTACTCAGAAAACTATAAAATACTCATGAAAGAAATTGAGGAAGACACAAAGAAATGGAAAAACGTTCCATGCTCATGAATTGGAAGAACAAATATTGTGAAGAGGTCAATGCTACCTAGAGCAATCTACACATTCAATGCAATCCCCATCAAAATACCATCTACTTTTTTCAAAGAAATGGAACAAATAATCCTAAAATTTGCATGGAACCAGAAAAGACCCAGCATAGCCAGAGGAATGTTGAAAAAGCAAAGCAAAGCTGGCGGCATCACAGTTCCAGACTTCCAGCTCTATTACGAAGCTGTCATCATCAAGACAGTATGGTACTGGCACAAAAACAGACACATAGATCAATGGAACAGAATAGAGAGCCCAGAAATGGACCCTCAACTCTATGGTCAACTCATCTTTGACAAAGCAGGAAAGAATGTCCAATGGAACAAAGACAGTCTCTTCAACAAATGGTGTTGGGAAAATTGGACAGCCACATGCAGAAGAATGAAACTGGACCATTTCCTTACACCACACACAAAAATAGACTCCAAATGGTTGAAAGACCTCAATGTGAGACAGGAGTTCATCAAAATCCTAAAGAGGCAGCAACCTCTTCGACCTCAGCCGCAGCAACTTCTTCCTAGAAACATCGCCAAAGGCACAAGGAAGCAAGGGCAAAATGAACTATTGGGACTTCATCAAGATAAAAAGATTTTGCAAAGCAAAGGAAACAGTCAACAAAACCAAAAGACAACCGACAGAATGGGAGAAGATATTTGCAAATGACATATCAGATAAAGGGCTAGTATCCAAAATCTATAAAGAACTTACCAAACTCAACACCCGAAGAACAAAGAATCCAATCAAGAAATGGGCAGAAGACATGAACAGACATTTTTCCAAAGAAGACATCCAAATGGCCAACAGACACATGAAAAAGTGCTCAATATCGCTCGGCATCAGGGAAATCCAAATCAAAACCTCAATGAGATACCACCTCACACCAGTCAGAATGGCTAAAATTAACAAGTCAGGAAATGACAGATGTTGGCGGGGATGCAGAGAAAGGGGAACCCTCCTACGCTGTTGGTGGGAATGCAAGCTGGTGCAGCCACTCTGGAAAACAGTATGGAGGTTCCTCAAAAAGTTGAAAATAGAGCTACCATATGATCCAGCAATTGCACTACTGGGTATTTACCCCAAAGATACAAAAGTAGGGATCTGAAAGGGTACGTGTACCCCGATGTTTATAGCAGCAATGTCCACAATAGCCAAACTGTAGAAAGAGCCAAGATGTCCATCGACAGGTGAATGGATAAAGAAGATGTGGTATATATCTGTATATAATATGGAATATTATGCAGCCATCAAAAGGAATGAGATCTTGCCATTTTCGACGACGTGGATGGAACTGGAGGGTATTATGCTGAGCGAAATAAGTCAAACAAAGAAAGACATGTATCGTATGACCTCACTGATATAAGGAATTCTTAATCTCAGGAAACAAACTGAGGGTTGCTGGAGTGGGGGGTGGGGTGGGAGGGATGGGGTGACTGGGTGATAGACACTGGGGAGGGTATGTGCTCTGGTAAGTGCTGTGAATTGTGCAAGACTGTTGAATCTCAGATCTGAAACAAATAATGCAATATATGTTAAGAAAAAAAAAAAGAAGAAGATAGCAGGAGGGGAAGAATGACGGGGGGGAAATCAGAAGGGTAGACGAACCATGAGAGACGATGGACTCTGAAAAACAAACTGAGGGTTCTAGAGGGGAGGGGGGTGGGAGGATGGGTTAGCCTGGTGATGGGTATTGAGGAGGGCACGTTCTGCATGGAGCATTGGGTGTTATGCACAAACAATGAATCGTGGAACACTACATCTAAAACTAATGATGTAATGTATGGGGATTAACATAACAATAAAAAAATTAAAAAAATCCTGAGGGATTGGTGTCATGCCCATTTTACAAAGGAGAAAACCAAGAGTCAGACAACCCAAAGTCACCTGGATTGTGATTCAAAATGAACCTGGCTTCTCATTCCAGCATTTCTCATCACTGCAGGGATTTGTTCACCACAGTTAATGCCATATCCTTCAGCAACCACTGCAATGTGTGACAAGGCACTGGGAGTCAGGCTTGTATTTGTTCCTTCCAAAAAGCTCCCAAGAACACCACCTGACACATAATATCACTCATATTTATTAAATTAATTAATCGGCTGGCATTATTTTGTTAAAGATTTATTTATTTATTTTAGAGGGAGTGTGCAGGAGCATGAGTGGGGGAAGGGCAGAGAGAGAAAGAATCCCAAGCAGACTCCCTGCTGAGTGCAGAGCACTACACGGGGCTCCATCCCACAACCCATGAGATCATGAACTGAGCTGAAACCAAGAGTTGGTCGCTTAACCAACTGAGCCACCCAGGCGCCTCTAAGTTAATATCATTTTTGAATGTAATATTAAATCATGATGCTACTTTTAAGTGATTTTTATCCATTAATGCACTTATTACCAATAATGCCCAGTCAAGCAAGCAAAGCTCCTGTCCCAGGTCCCATGTCTCAGGGGACCCTGTGCTTTAGACTGTCTGACTCAAAACTTCCTGTGTCTCATGCCTGGATCTGGAACCAACCAGGGCAACCAGCTACAAAAGTGGCTCTAACCGTTCTGCAAATTTAAATTACTTTTATTCAGTCATATTCCATTTGTTTCTATTAGGGATACTTGGTCAAAGACAAGAAATAGGAAGAACATTGATGTGGAAAAACAAGTTAATGAAAACTACTAAAAAGAAAATCACTTTGCAAATGTGCTTCAGGATCATCTTCATCATATCTGTATTCAAAAGACTGGAATTCTCATCTAGCAAAGCAAGATGTTTCCAGTAATTCGCTAAAAAAAGTTTTTAAAGAGAAGAATGGTGACAATCTAACTTTTCAAGCCTTAAAATAAAGACTAGCCACATCTGAAATGAATTCGTGGAAGCCCCTGCAAAACAGAGGCTCTTTTCTCTAATTTCATGACTTAAAAACAAAGACACAAAGAAGGACTAATCTGATTGGGTATTTAAAAAGAAAAATGGAGGAACTCCAGATGGAAGGTAATAAAGTGGATTTTTATTTTTGATGCTGCAAGAAGCAGTTAGCTTTCAATCTATACATTAATACATATTTAGTCACAAAACTCAAACTTCATATGTCATTAAAAAAAGTTATTTGTTGGGGCACCTGGGTGGCTCAGTTGGTTAAGCGACTGCCTTCGGCTCAGGTCATGATCCTGGAGTCCCGGGATCGAGTTCCGCATCGGGATCCCTGCTCGGCGGGGAGTCTGCCTCTCTCTCTGACCCTCCCCCCTCTCATGCTCTCTATCTCATTCTCTCTCTCAAATAAATAAATAAAATCTTTAAAAAAAAAAAGTTATTTGTTGGGGCACCTAGGTGGTTCAGTTGGTTAAGCATCTGAGTCTTGACCTTGGCCCAGGTCTCTCAGGGTCATGAGATCCAGCCCTGCATCAGCCTCTGCGCTGGGCATGGAGCCTGCTTAACATTCTCTTTCTCCCTCTTCCACTGTCCCTCCCCTCTCTCTCTCTAAAAAAAAAAAAAAAGTTATTTGTTGACAAATCACACTTTCTCTTTAGACATTTAAGATAAACCTCAGGATTTTATAAGAACCTAATGAAGAAACCTAATGAAGAAAACAAAGAATCACAAGATAAATATTGCTAAATATTGTAGTAAGGTAAATTTTATAAAATTATCTTAAAACTATGCTAATTTTTTTTTAAGATTTTATTTATTTGAGAGAGAGAGAGCACACGCACAAGCAGGGGGAAGGGGCAGAGGAAGAAGCAGACTCCCCGCTGAGCAGGGAGCCAGACACAGGGCAGGGCGGCTCAATCCCAGGACCCTGAGGTCATGACCTGAGCTGAAGGCAGACGCTTAACCAACTGCGCCACCCAGGTGCCCCAAAACTGTGCTAATATTTAAGAATTTTTAAGATGATGAATTAATTAAAAACTGTATAAAACGTAAAACCATCTGAAGGCATGCATGAGATTTTTTTCTGTAATTTACAAATGGATTCAAAAGTTTGTGAAATCTTGGCTCAGAATCAATGATAGTAGAAGAAGGTGATCTCTCATTCTTCACAATGTTTTATACACGATGGCTCATTAAAGAGAAAAGGCTGACCTTCCCACATTACAGGGTTTAATATTTCAGAAAAGGAAGTAAACGATGATTTGTGTAAACATTTCATCTCTTTACAATGTTTTCTGATGAAAAACCCTACTGTTTAAATATATCCCACTTATTTATCATAATTTCTATGGCCTCCAAATGAAGATTTGTATTTTCAAATCCAGAGTTTCATATGGGAAAAGTGGATACCATTTTTGATGGGTGTCAAAATTGAGGGGACATCAGAAGATAACATATCTATTTCCCCAAGCAAGTACCAACTAACACTTTTTAAAATCATGCCAGACAGGTCTCATCATTTGGGGAAGGGACAAAAGCTCAGTGGGCTAGACCATACTGGTCAAGCCGTGGAGCATCCAAGGCTGAGTATTGCCGGTGTGGCGTACTACAGGATGTAATATGATGCTTAAGGACTGATTCTTTCTGTGTTTGTGTTGTTGGAACTCTTGGGTTAGCCTCCTTACCTAAGGATGGTAATACATGCCTTGCAGAATTGTTATAAGAATTAAGTGAGACAATGTATGCTAGGCTCCTAGCATAGTTTCTGGCTGGTGGCATCTGTTAATATCAACCACTACTCAACATATTGTTAGTATTAATACTACTGTTGTTGCTTTCTTCTGCCTCCTCAAAATAATCTGTTCACCTTAACCCCAACATGAATGTCTCAGAATTTGTGATGCATTTCACCTCATTTGCCTCCTCTCAAGTAATTCATCATCAATGGTCTTCAAGACAAGAGAAAATATGTTTGCTACATCCAATATCAGCCAGTCCCTAAATAGTTGATGATGTTAAAAAGTAAATAATCAAATAGATAAGAAGCATGCATTATTAGAAGAGAAATGTAGAAGCTAGAAGTCAATTTCTCCACAAAGGCAGCAAGGGAACCAAAGTTGGAATAAAGGTATTTTCCCATCTGGGTTTTCTCACATTAGCATTTGTTGAATTCCTTTGTGTAAAAATGACCACAGAACGAGCATGTCACAGCAGGGACATCGGAATAATCTTGGTATAGCAATGGCTTTAACGAAGAGGAGGCTGAGGCTCAGAGAAGCTAACAATTGCAACTTAAATAGTATATCAGACTGCTTACAAGAACTTAGGAAGATTTAATTTCCTCAAATCACATATACTTTCCTCTTCTGCATCAACCTTTCTTCAAATTCACACTATTGAAAACTTAGAAAACCAATTTCGAGAACATCTAAATTACCAGAAACTTTTTCTCAGTTCAACTTTTGTTTTCCTTATTTTGAATTATAAATTATCCCAAACGTACAGACAAGAATAGAGGGTCATATGAATACCAATGAATGCATGATCCTGCTTCGTTCGGTCTTAATATTTTGCCATGTTTGCTTCATATTTCTTTTTTATGAGTAATACACCATCATGGAAAGAATTGAAGCTGCTATGTGAATCATCCCTAACACCATCCTCTCTCTTCCTTCTTCCGTCTCCAGAAAAAAAAAAAAAAAAAAAAAACTGATCCTAGATGGAAATCCGGATAAATCTGGGCAGGGCCCTGTAATATCCCCTACACTTGTCTTTATTCCCGTTTCCTCTCACCTCTGCAGAGTGTGTATGCACCCGTCTCTGCATGTGCGTCACGAGCAAAACTGCCGCTTCATCATCTGCTTTTTTTTTTTTGTTTTAAACCAATGTGATGGTTATTAATTAGTTAAATATTTTTCTATCTGTTGTGGTTTCTGAGATATTTTACTTAAGCCTTGTGCTTGTGACTTACTCTTTTTTTTTTTTTTTTTTTTCCTTTCTACTTTTTAAATACACCTCTTAATCTTTTAATAAAGTTCTGGTCACCCACCCTTTTTCCTCATTTGCTCATTGGGAGGCTATAAACAATATTCCTTTTCTTTAATGCTACCACTAGTAGTCTTTAAAAATACACTTATCTATTAAATTACCCCCCTCAAAAATCTAAAGTTAGTCGTTATTTTTATCCATTTCTCAAATATAGTCTAGACTTAAGCATGGTTTAATAGCTCATAAAGTTTCCCTCTTCCATGGGCCCTTGTTTTAGTTTGGTTTTTGGTGCTTTAGCTTTGTTTTTATTGTTACTATTGTATTATTATTATTTGTAAAACTAGTTATTGCAATTTTTGTAATTATTAAACAAATTTACTAACTTTTAAAAAATGATGCTTATCTTAATTTCTTGTATCCTGCGGTCTTCCCTCTGGCCTGATATTTTGTTTTACTAAAGTATATTTTTAATTGGCCTCTTAGTAAAGATAGACCTTCTTAGTTCTGTATCTCTGAATTTGTCTTCATTTTGCTCTCTCAAAAATCAGGACATAACTGCATATAAAGTAATTTTTACATTAATAGTTATTTTCCTCAATATTTTGAAGTTATTACCCCTTTATATTCACACATCTATAGTTACTCATGAGATATGCTGAAAGGTTATTATTTTTAAGATAATTTTTCTGTTAGAGTTCAAGATTGTCCCTTTATTTTTAATATTCTGCTGTCTCACTTTAATGGTGATAATCATATTGCAATATATTAAGGTATCAAATCAACATATTATACATCTTAAACATACACAATGTCATATGTCAATTATATCTCAATTTAAAAAAAAATATTTACTGAGTATCTTCCATATGTCCTCCACTTTCTAGGTTCTGTGGTTATAGCAGCAAACAAAATATATTAAAGCCTTGTTTTTATGGCACTTGGATTTTAGTATAGGGAGAGAGACCATAAGCAAATGAATAAATAGATAAAATTGTAGATATGGATAAGTGTTAAGAAAAAGCAAAGTAAAAGAGATAAAGAATTATGGGGATACACTTTCATATCCTGTGGTCAGGGAAGGCCTAAAGGATAAGGCTGATAGAAATCTGAAAAAGTAGAAAGAAGATTAAGCTATGCAGATATCTAGGGAAAGAGTGTTCTAGGCAGAGGAACTAGCAAGTGCAAAGGTCCTGAGGTCAGAATGTGCCTGAAGGGGAACATTCTGTGTTGTCTGGGTTTTAGCTATTCTTGTGCAGTAGCATCTCACAGTGTTTTAATTTCCTTTAAGGGAGGGTAATTTTAAGAAGGAAGAAAGTGCAGCATGTTGAATTCAGATTGGACTGGTTCAGTAGAAGAATGATGGTGTTGAAGAGAGAGAACTTTGGCAACAAAGACATCTTGAAGAAGAGAGGAGATCTGAGGCAAAACGGGGAGGTTAACTTGATGGGGGTACTGATGGCTCATTTCTTGCAAAAGGCGGGAAGGCAGAATGTGTGGGTACAGATCAGGATAAGGGGATAGATTTTGTGATTAATACACAAAACTGTTCTGATGAATTATATTTTCTCAGTAAAAGAGAAGGAAGCTAATGAATTGCATGTGAGGAAAGAGGTTATCAGACTAGAGACTTGAGGTGAGGAATGGAGAAATGATTGTCCTAGAGAATGCACATACTGTTTGATGTGAGATACCCAGGACTGGAGTTCAGGGAGGTTGTTATAATGTGTTAGTAGATTATTTATTATTTATCTTGCTCAGAATCAGCATACTTCATCTCTCTTCAATCTGAAAATACATGGTTTTTATATTGTCAAACATGGCTTCTCCTTCATCTCATCTACCACTTTTCTTCAAAACTTCAATTAGATGTAATTTAGAGCTCCTCAATTGAACATCCTTATTCCTTCCTGCTCTTCATGTATTTAATTTTTTTGTCCCCTGCTTACATTCTGGATGAGTTCTTTAGCATTAGCTTCCAATTCCCTAATTCTCCACCTATGTCAAAGTGAGACTTATGCCAATATTGAGGTCTTTTTTAAATAATTTCAATGTCTAAATATTCCAAGATTTATAGTTGTTTTTCATAACTATTTTTCTAGTTTTGTATTGGCCTGAATTAGCTTCATAATTTCTTGTTAGTTTTATGAATGTCATCCCTGCATTTATCTCCCTGAGCATCCTGGACAGTGCTATATAACATTAAGCGCATCAGGAGTGAATTTACATTCTAATTGTTGGTTTTATTTTCTTTTTGTTGTTGCTGATCTTGGCTTTCTTAGTTTTGTGTTGGACTGTTTTTATTTTTTTGTTTTTCTCTCTTCCTTCCTTATCAGAAGCTGCCCATGTTTGGACTTAGGTCTTATGGAGACATGCCAGAGCTCCTGCCTCAGAAATATTAGGGACATCAAGGACACAAGAGGCAAGCCTGATTCAAGTCCTGGCTGTCATGATGTCTGTGCCTTCCCTGTGTCTAGGTTAGAGCTTTCCTTAAAGTTATAGCCCTAAGCAATGAGCCTCCACAGTTCCTCTTCAATGTCTGTCATGGGCTGAGGGGGAACTGTCCCAAACCATCTTTCAGATTCAAGGGATAAGCCTAGTTTGGGCCCCAACACAAGAAGAGCCTTTTAAATTCTCCTGAATGCTCAGACGCTGATCTCTAGTCACCACTACAGGCTTCTAGACCCAGGAAACAGCTTGCTCAGGACTCCCACCACCAAATATTTTCTATTTCTGATCTGTGTCTGCACCAGAGAGTGTTTATCGTGTTTTCAAGTTTCCCTGTGTGTTTTGCATATCTCTTTTTATTTTTCTATTGGTTCTCTATGTTTAGAGCAGCAAGACACATCAGATTGTGAACTTACTTCACCAACTTGACCTGAAATCAATTTTTTTAATATGCTGCACAGTTATCAGAACAGAAAAATGAGAAAACAAGCCTATATCAGAGTTTTTTTCCCAAAAAGAAATAGCTTCAGGAAAACACAGTCAGGTCAATTCCTCCGCCTTTCACATCTAACATTCTCTGCTGACTTTGCCTGTCTATGTAGTTTGTACATGATGTTATTCATTTTCCATTCATTTATTCATGAAAAAGTAATTACTGAGAACTTAGTACATGTGTTTGGCTCGGTGTTTATGATGTGGCAGCGAACAAAGGAGCAGTAGCTCTGCCCTCAAAGAGATTAGATGCATGGCCAAACAGGGGTCAGGACACAAAGGAACAGCATGATAATTATCACAGTTATAGTATTAAAATGATTGCTAGTGTTTATATTTTAGCTGTTATATCCTAGGCTCATTATACACCACACACACACACAGCTTAATTGATACAACAACCCTGTGATTAAAGTACTATTACTTATCCTCATTTTATAAATTAAGAATTTGAGTCAGAGAGGTAAGGAACCTGTGTAAGGCCACACGTCTAAAAATGGTAGAGCAGGGATATAATCCCAGGCAGACAGGCTTCAGATTCCATGGTGCTAACCCTTTCTCTCTACCTCTGTGTGCTTTGAGTATTCGGTTCTGAACATGTCTGTGTGCCTACTCTCTACTAAGAAGGATGCTGGGCATCAATATTCAGGATTAATAAGATGTTGATGTGGCCTTCGAGAAGATGTTGATCTACTATCTGTCCCTCTGAATTACTTTTCTATTTTTGCCCTATGAATTACCACAATTTAGCAGCTTAAAACAACACAAGTGCATTACCTCACAGTTCTATAGGTTGGAATTCCAGTGGGCTTGGCTGGTTTCTATGCCCCAAGTCTCTCAAGGTGTCAAAAGGTTGGGCTTTTATCAAGAGGCTCTGGGAAGAATCTGCTTCTAAGCACATAGGAAACCTTTTCCCTTTTGCCTTGTCTTTCCTCTGCCTCCCTCTTCTACCACATCTTTTAAATTCTTCTGCCTTTCTCTTCCCTGATTACACTGAGACAACCTTGATCATCCAGGACAATCTCCTTATTTTAAGGTCAACTGGTTAGTAATTAGTAACCTCAATTCCACCTGCAAATTCCCCTTAGAGCACCTGGATTAGAGTTTGAATATGGGGGGGACAGGCATCTTAGAGGTACATCTTTAAAATTCTGCCTCCCACCACCCTCACTTTGGCAACTATCAATATGTACCAATGTTTTCTCTGGTGATACTGCCTGGTACCCAGCAGAAGCTAGTATTTTGCAGGGACAAGAACAGGGGGTGAGTTGGGCACACCTCTAGAGCATGAAGGACTGACTACATAGGGTAGAAATCTGGGTATCCAATAACAAAGAAGAGTCAGAGATGCCCCCATGGAACTGGGAAGCAGTGTCAGTATAACTAAGGTAGAAATTTTGAGAGGTGGGAGAATGTAGGAACTTTTAAAGCAGACAGGTCAAAGATACAGTTCAGCAGGATTCACTAGTTTGCCCCATGCTGATCATGATCAGGACCTTTCTACCAACTACTGTCAGATTTTCCAAATTGGGCTGCCCCCCATGCAGTTGTTCTTCAGAGTTCTTAAAGATTAAAGAATGCATATACAGGTCGTAGTTCATTCTTATTTAGCCAATAATTTAGTGTTAATAAATAATTAAGGGATGAATAGGTAATCAGAGTGGGAGAAAGAGAGAGAAGACACTCTTCCCTCCAGGAGCCTTTCCTGCCTCCTTCCCCTGCACTATGCGCCATGACACTTACTACTATTACTATCATCATGCTTCTTTTTATAACACTTGTTAAACATCCACCTTCTCTGCCAGATGACCAGAGCTCTGAGGTAAGAGCAACATTTCTGTACTTGTAGCTCATTATCTCACACATAGTAAGCTCTCCTCAAATATTTGCCAAATAAAGGAGTTTCAGAAGCATGTCTTCCTAATCCCCAAGACACCTTTGGGTCAATTAATAGTACCAAAGGGCATGCTGTCAGGTTGTCTTTCTCTCAATTTGTTCTCACTTTCCTCTTGGTCCTTATCCTTGTTTATTCTTTCAAGCATTAGCTATTGACACCTAGCCTTAACCTTCTTCATCACCATGACTGTTGGCTGGGCCTTCAGTATTACTTGGTCCAACTAGCTGCTCCAGAATTAAAAGGAGTTGGTATTCCCTTCCCACATCCTGGGAAGGCTGAGCTTTTCGACTTGATACCATTTGCATTCACTATGCTAGAAGAAAAAGATAGAACAGAACAGATCTGCCATTTGTTTTTGTTTGTTTTTGTTTTTTTTGGACCCACATTTCCATGGTTCCGTCCATATTCTACATTAACCATTTTCACTGTAACCATTCTGGTGTGTACTTCTCCCCAGAAGTGGAATGACCAGACATCCTAGTGGCATGGGACCATTCCTGTTTATGCCTGTCATCCAGTGTAGTTATGGATAGCAGCCCATTTTACTCTCAAAAGTGTTCCTGTTTGGGGCACTGTCATCCATTAACCAAGTGAGAGAAATGACCCCGATAAGAATGCCGGAATGCCGGGCCCCGCCTTGTTTGCTGAAATTTGCAGGATTATACTGTGAGAAAGAAAATGAAACTGCACTTTTCTAGATCTTGCCTTCCATCTATCACAACTTTTTTTTTTTTGTTCTTCTTTATGAAACTCTCAGACATAACCCCTCACCTCTCCCCTGCTTCTCAGATGCTATTTGTTTCTCCGTAATTTCTCCCATTGTATCTTGATGGCCTGTCCATTTTCAGACTCTTAAAACTTTCTTGCCACACACATATTGATATTTCATTATTTTCCTTACACTTTGGGACTATTGGTTTCTCTTTCATCTCAGTTTTGAATTAATATACCTTTCAGAAGGCTTCAGAGAAGCTGAACTCCTGTTAGCTCTCATTTCTGAGTCCATTAGAACTTATTCACTGACCCCTGGTGTTGGTCTAACTCTGCTTCTCATCGTTATTTTATCCTTTCAGCTCTGGCCCTTCCCTTCTCTTTTCTTAGGCTGATGAACTCCATTATTTTGTGATCAATTGTATTTCAATTACCTCAGCTTTTAGTGTCAGACTTTACATGGTCACGCCCCGCACCTCTTGTCTCTCCTTTGTACAAATTTGGCCTCTGACCGACTTTGTGCTTATCTCACCTACTTCTAATTCAGTTCAATTTTATTTCCAAGGGCTACCTAAACATGCTCTAATTTTGATAAATATACCCATGGCATCTTGTTGTGTTGGAGCAGTGAGAACAGTCAGTAGATGATTATACCTTCAATGGAGTTTGGTCATGGGGACATGGGGCTGATGGATCCAATTTGGGTAAGCTCAATCTTAAATCACTATGGTGGGCAGATACATGTATTTTAAAGGGACATAACCCACCACAGTTTCCTGGGCACACAGAACATTCCTCCACCTTTCTCCTCATTCATACAGTAAATAATCCAATGGCCAGTCAGAGAAATCCATTTCTGAGAGTGTCTTTATATGTGAGTGGTGTCTAGACCAGCAGTTGTACTGGCAAAATTATCACTCCCTGTCCAGTGTAGATCTGCAGACATGCATGTTTAAATATATGGGTCCCTCCCAGGGACTATGAACCATCAGTGGAGGGGCAGCTGAGTCTAAAATATAAGCTTTCCATCATGCCCAATGCTCAAGGCACTAGCTTTTATCTTCCTCCATTTGTCATAACAGATTAAAATCCAGCAGTGTTTGAAGAAACCCTGATTGAGTGACATTGTTTTATAGTAGCTGTTTTCAATTCTTTTTTATTTTTGTATTTGTTTGAACAACCAATACGTACCCACTCTGTTTGACTATGTCAGGATCCAAATAGGAAAACAGAAACCACTACAGGTATTTCCAACAGAGAGGATTAAATACAGGTATTGGTTATAGTTATAGGCTAGCCATGCAAAATAGTAGAACACATTACTGAGACCCCAGGATCAGTTTCCACCAAGGTACTTTCCACGGGAGGATATGAGATGCCTCTGTGGAACCCAGGAGCCTGTCCAATCAGATTACTGCTATTGTCATACTGTCACCCCCCTGCCACTCTCTGCATGGCTTCCATCACCATCACTGCTGCTGGAGTGACTTCTCTCCTGATCTCCCATGCTCTCCCCACTGCAAAGCCCCAGCTAGCTACACACATCCTGAAGTCCATTGGCAAAGGAGTCTGAAAACTTAATATGGGGAGTCTTGGCACTTACAGGGGGAGCAAAACTCAGAACAGTCCAAATGCAGCTGTAAAAAAACAGTCAGTGACTTGCAAGAACTCTGTCTATATCCCCAACCCTATATTTTCTATTTTGTTTAAGAAAGGTGATATGGAATCCTAATCTGTAATACCAGTGAAAGTGAAGTGCCTCCAGCAGAGTGGGCTTGGGAGATCCAGAGCTGCACCCACTCAGTCTCACCCTCCCCTTCTGCCATGGTCCTGGAGGAAATTCTTTGAGTCTCAGAGTCAACAGAGCCCAGTTTGAAAATCTGCCTCTAATAGTTCTGTTTATAGAAATAGATCTGAAAGGATATAGAAGTTCATTTTCTAAAGGCAAAGAAGAGATATGGACAATTATCCTTATATAAATCAAGATTTATTATAAGGACATAAGGGGGGCGCCTGGGTGGCTCAGTTGGTTAAGCGACTGCCTTCGGCTCAGGTCATGATCCCTGAGTCCCTGGATCAAGTCCCACATCGGGCTCCCTGCTCGGCAGGGAGTCTGCTTCGTTCTCTGACCCTATCCCCTCTCAGGTGTTCTCTCTCTCTCATTCTCTCTCTCTCAAATAAATAAATAAAATCTTTAAAAAAAAAAAATAAGGACATAAGGGATTAAGAGAAACTCCTCAGCTTCTCTCATGGTGGTATGTAGCAGACATTTGATAAATATATTTGAATGAATGAAGGTCACTGTTCCTTTCTAAGATACATGGTCATTCTAGGTCCCAGATATTCTGCTTTTGGAATGCACAGGGAGAATGAGAACAACAGCTCAACGTACTTTGTTGTGCAGGTTGGCTCAAGAGCCCCTGACTTTCTCAAAAGGAGGCGGGGAAGAGTTGGGTTGTTCTCTGGCTGCACAGAGGATGCCAAACCTGAAAATGATCCTCTTTCTATTCAGGCCACCTCTGGTTTCTACTGACTCAGGCCATGACCTCAGGGTAAATCAGTAAAGCTCAGGATTAAGTGAGTGCGTTTCCTTTGTGCGGTGGCGCAAAAGTTATGGCCACATCGTGCAGAAAGAGCCACTTAGGTCAGTTTTCATCAGAGAGCAGGAGCTTTACAACAGGAGCAGGCCAACCTTTACATTGTCATGGATTCCTCTCCATGGAAGGACTGGCAACTTCACTGGTGATTAATTGGCAACAAAGCAACAGTTAGTGATCCTGGTCTCAAGCACAGTTCAAATACTCAAGCACAGCTTTTTTTTTTGCCTTTATGGAACCATAAACCCGGGTTAACTGTCCTCCCCATGCTCCTGTAGCACTTGCCCCACACCCTTCTCTTGTCCTATATACTGGGTTGAAGTTATCTTAGTGCCTGTTTCTATAACTAGGTCATTATTCATTGAAAAGCAGCAGCATCTTATTGAATATTGTGTCCCTGGGGTATAGTCAGTGTCTGACTGCCTCCTCTTGAAATAAAATGAGCCTTTGGACTTAATTTAGTCCCCTCCCCAGAACAATTTCCTCTGCTTCCATAGTAACAGAATGTCAGCAGGGCACATGTTGCCCAAAGGAAGATTGAATTTCCCAGCCTTTCTGTCACCTAACTGCAGCCATGATGCTAAGGTAATGCTCATGCAATGTGAGTATTATGTGCTCCATCCTGGGGTCTTACTCTTCAAAGGATAGAGTACGAGCTCCCCTGGTTGTTTCCCTCACTACTGCTGGCTGGGAGACAGTGAGACCAGGGCACTCACTTGGATCCATCTACCCAGTGGAAGACGTGTGTCAGGGAACACAGAGCTTCTTTCCAGGCCTACACTGCCCACTTTCCTCTGGTTGCAACATGAAGGAGAAATAAGTTCCAATATTTTTTAAGCCATTGCATGTTGGGTATCTTTGTTAGTTTACATCCTAGCTAACTGAACACTATCATTCCAAATTTGGAATAAAAAGAGTATCAACCAGGGGTCCAAAAGGAAACAATAACATACACAAAAATTAGAATAACTCAAAGAAGGTTTATCTACAAAATGATTATTATAAGACTGTGGTTGTAGGGGAATCAAAGGGATAGTGCCTTGTGCAGGTCTAATAGTATCTGAGCTGCCACCAGTCCTAGGTCCTAAGAGGTGAGTTAAGGGAGCAGTCACCCAGCCCCTGATGGAGAGATGTTTATGAAGACTTGGAACCCTTAAAAGGAGCATGTCCTTCAGGTAAGAAACCTCTCACTTTTCTCACTCACTTCTCTGTCCCCCAAGTCTGCCCTCTGAAGAATGGGAAGTAAATAGGAAGCAGAGGACCCAGGAGCCCTATCAATGTGGACCAGAAGGTCAGCCTTTTGGGGCAGAGAGCAGCCTAGAGAAGGATGAAGACACCCAGCCTAAGGAGTAGTCCTGCTAAAGAAATGCAGAAAATATAGGTACAGAGAGAATCCATTATTTCTGCTTTTATGTCTTTATCTATGTTGACATGTGGATTTTTAAAATAACTTCTGATAAGCTGCCTAATTAAAAACTCAGGGGGATTTATTTCCTCCTATTGCTGATAATGCAATGACAGATTCAATAAATAATTCAGCATATATTCCCTAGACATCAACTCTGTATCAGGTACAGGGTTAACCAGTGGAGACCAGAAACTCAAGACTGGTCCCTGAAATGCTGATGGACTCAGCATATTGTTCACCTAACCTTTTCCAACAGTTCAACTCAGGGTATTCATGGTGGTTTGTGCCAACTTTTTAACAGTTTTCTTGAGAGCTATGAAGCATGATGATGACAGCTGTCCACATGTTTATTAAACTCATAGTTAGTAAATGCAGGTCTGTTGAGAGAGAGCTTAGTGTTCTGGCGTTGGTGTACTGAAAACAATCAGCAAAGAGCCCTGATTACTGTAGCTGAGGCTTCAGAAGAAACTAAAAAGTTCTCTAAGTGATATTACAATAGAAATCATACAGGTTAGAGTTCTTAGCAGCAAGCAACAAAAAACAAATTTGAATATATTAATCTAAAGAGACTTCACTGGAGGGATATTGGAAATATACAAAAGTGATGGAGCCTCAAGGGTCAAGCATAAAACATAATGGGAAGAATCTAAATGTATTAATTAGGTAGAGTGGAGACTCAGCTGCTATAAAAAAGAAATACCCAAATACTGTGGAGTATGCTTGCTGGCCTTAATTTCTTCCTTACATATGAATCAGGCTAGTCCATAAAGTTGGGGTAGTCCTTTCCACAACATCAATCAGGGGTACAGGTCCCTTCCATGTTGTTCCTCAGCCATCCCCAAAGATATTGTCCTTTTTTGCAAGGTCAGACTTTCATTGCTACAATGACCTCATTTAAGTCTGCAGAAATGGACAAAGAAAGGAGAGCAAAGGCAAGGAAATGATCTGGGGTTTAAACTCCTCACTTCTGCTCACATCCCACTGTCTGAAACATTTGATCACACCTAGTTATAAGCAAGGATGGAAATTTAAGTCTGTAATTGTCAGTCATGTGCCCAGCTTACACTTGAACAAAATGAGTAAGAGGAGGGCAGTTGCTGTGGGTGTGTTAGCTGTCTTAGCCACATCCAGGGAATTCCAAAAGATGAGCCTAGTCACAGCCATAGAAAACGTCCTTCTGCAGAAATAGTTTGGTCCACGCAGGCTGTTGGCCACTGCCATGAGATTGACCTCTTATTGCCCCCCCATATATTTACATCCATCTATGGAAAGTTTCAGAATCTCAGGAAAGAGAGACATACTGACCTGGCCAAAATCAGCAAGTGTCCACCCACAGATACTCTGAGGCAGAAGTAGAGGGGATTCATGTCTTCGAATTTCATAATGGGACCCAGCACTAACACCACCAAAAATAAACATGATGAGAAGTTCCCCAAACTGGATGCCTAGAAGAGAGTCTTTAATATTAGAAAGCTGAAACCCGCTATAAAATACTTCATTATAAAGAAGCTCTTGCCTCAAAATTATCCAATGATTTTCCTTCATTCACTTCATTTGTCCACTCATTCTAGTTTTATGTATTATCAACTCTGGCAGTTATTGGTGGCACAGTACTGAAAATATCCTTATAGGAGCGCCTGGGTGGCTCAGGTGGTTAAGCATCTGACTCTCGATTTCAGCTCAGGTCATGATCTCAGGGTCTTGAGATCAAGTCCTGCATCAGTACTCAGTGCAGAGTCTGCCTGTCCCTCTCCTTCTGCTCCCTCTCTCTCTCTCTCTCTCAAATAAATAAAGGGGAAAAAAGAAAAAAAGAATATATCCTTATAAATTCTTGACCAAAATTTCTGATTGCTTGCAAAGGGGGGAAAAGTGATGATTTCATTGAGTCATTGAGTATTCTTATTGATCTCATAGTGTCTAGATCATGTAATGAATAATGCTCAGATCCAGTTCCACAGCAGTAGAAAGAACATAACTTTAGCATCAGACAAACCTGGGTTTGACCCATAGGATGTCATCTAGCCAAGCAAATTTCCCTCTTTGAATTTCATTTTCTCGTCTATGCAGTGGGATAATAATCTCACCATAGAGGGCCATTTTAAAAGTTAAACTAGAGCATGAATAACAACTGTTTGGAGTGCGGTAGGCACTCAGCAATTATCAGTTTCATTCCCTACCATTTCCATCCCCATGATATGCTTCATTTAGTGCCAAGATAATGTGATGTCTGCTTTAGGGATACAACATATATTCCAGTTAAAAGGCATCGTTTCTGGCCTGAAAACATATGGTCAACACACACGAATAATTTGAATTGCATAGGCAGTTTTTCTAATGAGTACTTCTTCCTCGTCCAAATTACAGTTTAAGCCTGTCTGGAATTCTAAACAGCTAATAACGTGAGATCTGATTTATTTAAAAAGGTGGGTCAGAGAATGTTGCAAAGATTATCCATCCAATTGGTATCCCAGTATAATTCTCAAAAAGTTAAAAACATGACTCTCATACAAACATAGAATAACTATGCCCTTAATGTTTTATTCAACTTATTAATTAAAGAAAGAACCAGTAAGATGATAATGGTGGTTTGAAGCATCTTAGGAATGCTGATGTATATATATAGTAAATCAGTCAAAGGAACAACTGAAATTAGTTTGGTAATAGATATAAAATTAATTAATGCCTTATAGAGCAATAAAACTATAACCTTTGAGATTATCTCTTTTACTGGAAGACATCCTCAAGTTATCATGTTACTTCTTAGTGTCTGGACTCCAACCAAAGAGTAAATAGCAAAGTCAAACAAATGTGCATTCCCCAAATGATTAAATAAACCGTGTGTGAGCCTGTTAAACAATATCCCAATTTAACATTGAAAGGACATGGACTTTTTGCTTTATTTCCAGGTTTTAGATAAATTTTTTTAATAACAATAAGCCCATTGTTAACTGACTATAGCACCTAATAGCCTTATTTGGGTTATTCAAAAAGAATCAACCACACACGTAACTGCTTCCAACTTCAAAATTAACTCATGCAACAATAGTCAAAATAGCACATTCACTACCCAAATCGTTTTTCCTAAGAGATGCAACAACTCCCTCTTTTCTCTTTCCCTTTTTCTTGATTAAAATTTCATAATTCATTAAAACAAAATGATACAGGGGCAACGGATATTTTTTGAACAATAACAGAAAATATTAGATTCTACAAAGTTTTAATATTGGGTGACTTCAAGAAGTTATGTGCAAGAAAGCTTTCATTTGCCCGATATGCCCCCAGAAACCATTGCAAAGGAAGGTAAGGATGTATTTTAAGGTTCACATTCTTTTAAACAAACTAGGAATTCAGATTTTAAATGACAATCAAACTGCCTGGTAGCTCCAGGGCTGGCCTGAGGCAAAACTGTAAAAATCTGTGAAGTGTGATTTTTGTGTTCTCTCGTCCTTTTCCTGGCTCCTCTCTACTTTCTTCTGCCCATCTGTCCATGACACTATCCACTCATCTTGGCTATTCAGTCTAATCTCCCATGACACCCTGCTCTGGATTGTCCTTTCTCACAAGTGCCTCAGACATGGGAATTTTCCCATCCCAGAGAATAAGAAATTCCTCTGCCCCTGTATATTTAATTCATTGTACACACACAGATTCTTCTGGAAATTATTTGTGCTAAATATAAGAAACTTCTGGGGGGTAACTCATCAATGTGCTTCGCACTGTAATAGTATGTGTGGATATTTGTGGGTATAATTTACCTGGTATTTGATGATAAATAAAGGGTAATCAATACTATGACTTAGTGGAGGCAGTTTTCCTCAAGATTCCCTTAAAATCAAACCTATAGCAGCCCTATTGGGTGGCCCTCATTGACGACATCAACTGCCTATGCTCGGACTAATGCTGTCTTTACCTTTACTAATGAAATCTTTTCTATGCCATGCATCTGCTCTTAGATCAAATATCTTCTTTTTTCTTTTATCTTCTCAGACATTGAAGAGTCTGGATAGATGGAAAAATCTTTTTATTAAGAGAAGTGACATGAAAAGATCATTTAATAATGACCTGAATTTGGAGAACTCTATGAGGGAAAATTCTTACTACACCTCACAACTAATGTACCTAGCATGGACCCATGCATGTGTGTGGTGTTTGATGCTTGCTGTTTTCTCACTTTGAAATCTTCCATATGTTTTATTCATGTCAAGCAGAAGTAAAATTCTATTTAAGTAAACTCATGACTATGTCATGGGCCTAAAAGTTGACTGAATATCTACTATATAAGGCACTATAGGTACTGAAAAATTACAAACATGGAATACACCAGAGGTTCCCAAACTTTCTTGGTTCACAGCATCCTTGGTGTCTCATTAGGTTTTTTTCACAGCACGCACTCAGGGAGAAGAAAGAAATAACTGAAAGTTTCATGTATTAAGTAATTAGGTCCTACCAATGTATTAACTATTATATCATAACAAGTTAATAGCCATTTGAAAAATAATAAACAACATTGAAAGAAAACATAATATTTTTAAACTTTATTTGTATTTACTAATAGGATGTATATGCCTGTTGAACTCAGCACAGATTCTCAGATATTAGGATCAGAATACACCGCTACTCTTATAGAACTAAAGGTATTAATACCCCACATTAATTTTTTTTCAAAGTTTTATTTTATTTATTTGAGAGAGAGAGAGATAGTACACAGCATGGACACATGAGTAAATGGGGGGAGGAGCAGAGGGGAAGAATTTTTAGGGAGACTCCCCACTGAGCACGGAGCCAGCATGGGGCTTGATCCCAGGACCCTGAGATCCTGACCGGAGCCAAAACCAAGAGTCAGACACTCAACCCAGGCGCCCCAATTTTTTTGTATTTTTTTACCACCACAATCATCACAAACCCAGTTTCACAAAGTGTGACCTCATTGAAAAGAATATAGTGTGACCTAATATGGAAATTATGAACTACCTCCAGCTTGTAGTTCATGCAGTGGCCAACAGATGGCAACTCTTGCTGTTTCCCTTGAAAATTTATGCCATCTAGCACCACTCCTGGAAATTCACTGGAGTACAACAGTGCAGTCAGGAACCATGCTAGCATATGTCACTATATTTATTCTCAAAGAATTCACAACTTACTAAGTTTACTAATATTCTCAGTATCTTATCATGAAAATAGAAAATACACTAATTAAGACCAGCATTTGGAAAGATCAAGCTTGGCTCTAAAAAAAACTGAAAGATGAATTTTAAGAAGAACCTTGACACTTGGGTAGCATTTTTTCAGGTAAAGATGGAGAGCAGAGGAACTGTGCTGTCAGAACCACAGATCATTCTGAATGTTGTGATGCAGGGTATGAGCAAGATGATGTGGATGAAAGGGTAAGTATAACACAACCTCAGGGATGTTCACACATCTTCTAGGAAAGGAAGCAGAGCAAGTTGCCTACTTTGGTGCAGAATGCATGGCATGAGAGATGGAGAGTGGGAAGAGCTAGCAATCAAAGCTAGAATACAGATCCAGCCATACTGAGAATATCTTCCAAGCCTGTATAAGAAATTGATATACACTAAAAAATAATCTCTCTCTCATACTATCATTACTAACAAACTAGTGAGAAATATCAACCACTTCTCTTACTAAATATGTGACGATAAAAATGATCCAGAGCAGATTTCATTTCCTTTAACATGGACCTATTAGATTAATGAGCAAAATTTCCTAACCAGACAAGCAAAACATCTTGAAATTAAAGAGAAAAATCCTTATTCCATTTTTATTTATTTCCCAAATGAATCAAATTTCCCAAAGTATCGCTGCCTACTTTTTGCCAAACCAGAATAAATTTGTAAGTTCTGGCATAATAAAACATAATAATAATTTTACCCAGTCCTTTTGAAAGTGCTTGGGTAACACTAGCACAATTAATAATTTAGCAGCTACTGTTTGATACGGTTTTAAGCTTAAGTAAAAATTATTATGCTCATATATCTAAACTTTTACTAAGACTTATCAGAAACCCACATGGCCTAGAAACATATACATACTGAGCAAGGAATTAAAGTAGTCCACAAAATATTATAGCACTTCATTAGGAAGAGCCCCCTCAAGGTGGTATCAACCATTCAACAACTAAATTGCAATCCACAATAATTGTGACAAATATTCTAGTATGACTTGCTTAAATAAGATGAAGTCCTTGATGGATTAAAACTTCCAAAATACTGTAGTGAAAAGATGTCCATAGAAATCCCAAAACTGGCCTTCGGGGTCCTAAAAACAGACTGGAGCTTCATTTGTGGCAAACACCCCCATAACTAAGATATGTATGAATCATTTAAAATTATAAATAAATAGAGAGTGAGATCAATCACCACCAAGAACCGTAAAGGTCTTATTGATAACCCTGCTTTTATTGATGAGGAAACAGGGTCAGAGAATGTAAGCAATGGCTAAAGATCATGGTCTATAAAAGCTATTCATCTCTAATCTAGGGCTTCTGACTCATATTTTATATGCTTTCTAATAAATATTTTGCTATAGATGAAAGAGATGATAGACCACCAGATGTGATTTGAGAAGCTCCATCATGTTTTCTAGCCAATAAATACACCCTTTCTCCCCTGCTAGGAGCCCAAAGGTCTGCCATTTGGGCCATTTTCTTGAGTTAAATCATTAGATACCTTTCAAAATGAAAATGTTAACTTGGTTGGAGATAATATATGTGCACACTTTTAATACATTTCCTGACATATAGAAAGCATTCAATAAATGCTTGTTATTACTTTTTAATGACTACATTAACACTCAATCTACTAGTAAGGAGTCATTTGTCAAATTAACTGTCATTTAGCAGAGTAGAATCTGAGGGAACAGGACAAGGAGAGATAAATTTGACTGGGGATGGGGGAAAAAAAAAGAGTCTGTTCCAAATTGAACACTGACTCAGAGACTCTGGCAGATAGGTCACTGTGATTTTAATACTGATGTTGTGAAGAGAAGGGTATGCAGACATGCTTTACCTTCTTCAGATTTTTTTCTTCGGAGCAACCATAAAGATAATTTTTATCCTTTTGTGTGCTCTTCTTTTCAGCATTTTAATGCTGGTAATCTGCTCTTCAGCTGCTGGCTAGATGTTACACTGAGTGGCAATTAGAAGGCATTGTTAAAATTGAAAGAAAACATAAGAATCACACCACTAGGAGCAGAATTCCAGTATTCCATTGGATCATCTATGGTAGTTTTAAGGGTTTCAAAATGTCACCTTGAGAAGCTGGATGTGAAGCTTTATGTGTATTTGTCTTTGCCATTTTTCCATTCAATGTAACTGCCTAAGCTTCCATTAACTCTCGCTCAGACAACATTTTCTAGGGGAAGTTCATAATCTGTCTTCAGCTATGATGTTTTCTATAGCTCGCAATTCCTCACCCCCAACTGTCAGGGCCATCTGTGCTCGCTGACTTCCCAGTGAAGGGTCCTTTTTGCCAAGTCTTTCTCCCCCACTTCCACGCCTTACTCCATGGAAAAAACACACAGATATAACTCTGAATTGGCAGGCAACTTTAAAACACTAGAGTTTATAATAACTCTAGATAATATGTTCCAAACCTGGTTTATTTCAAATTATATAGAGCCAGAAGAACTACTGACGACTCATATAACACAGAACCATACGTTTCACCAGGTCAAATCTCCTGCAGACCTAACACTACAGAGACAAACTTTATAAATAATAATGACGTGATCACCTCAGGGAATATTACTAAATTCTTCCTATGAAGTTCAAGTAAATATATCCTTTTCCAAAGGGCTCTGCTTACTAACTTTGAGAATTTTATACTCATAGAGAATATGACCTTTTACCACTGAAAAAATTATCTATAGTCCAGAATTGTCAGTGTCTCCTCTTCCTCCTCAAATCCATCCCACCCCGAGTGCTTTTAATATTTGCTTTATCACACATACAATGTATGTGTGTGTTGAGTAGGTGTGCATAACACATTAAGGTTGTTGACTTTATTTAGAAATTGAATATCTCACCTAGAAATTTTATTCTTCTCAATGACCACCCAGAGTATAAAGGAAAGGGAATGATTTCCAAGTTAAGAATCTCATTCAGAGATTCCAAAGTTTGACTGCACATTGGAATCATCTGAGAAACTTTATTTTTTTTTAAGATTTTATTTATTTATTTGACAGAGAGAGTGAGAGAGCACAATTAAGGGGAGCAACAGAGGGAGAGGGAGAATCAGGCTCCCCGCTGAACAGGGAACCCAACCCAATGTGGGGCTCGATCCCACGCCCCTGAGATCATGAACTGGACCAAAGGCAGCCGCTTAACCGACTGAGCCACCCAGGAGCCCCATCTGAGAAGCTTTAAAAAGTGCAAATGCTTAAGTCCCTCCCTGAGAGATCCCAATGTAAATGGACAGGGGTGTGGCCTGAGCATATAGACTTTCACAAGCTCCTTGGTGATTCTCATCTATGGCCAAGGTTGAGAGCCACTACTTCAGAGGGAATGACCTCTGCTGTGTGCTTCACTCCCAATGGAGGACACTAACAAATTAGGCCACCATTGGCATATTGCATGGACGAACAATGTATGAGTAGTGAAGATGTGACCTACTATGGTCCAGCAGCTGTCCTAAATATGTCACACTGCCTCATTCCATTCTCAAGATAATCATATAAAGATAACATTAAACTCCTATGTTTCAAACAGTGAAACTAGTATGTTCTATCAAGAAGATGAACTAGCAAGAACTGTTGGTTTCTTCTCCTCAAAATAAACCCTGGAGAAACAGTGAAACAAGAAAGGAGAGTGGATCTAATGAATAAACAGCAAAACTGTCAGGGGCTCTTGGGGAACCTGAAGGTTCTTGTGAGCTGGAGGATGTCTATGGAAGACCAAACGGAGGGGCTGTGCTGTGGTCTGGAGCAAGGGTGGACAGAGTGGGCAGAGGGAGGAGAGTTTGGAACATGTTCAGTTCTGCTCTTGCCTCTTCACCAAATGTTCAGCCCAAACATTCACTCAGGAGGGACAATCATTGACTACACCTTCCCTTCAGGGATTGACAGCCACCAGTGTCCATAGAATAATAGCAGAGCAGGACAAAGACCTTGTTGGAATGGCATATTGTTGAAACAAACCTTTGTGGCTAGTCACCCTTGACCTTGTGTTTCTCCATCTTCAAACAACCAGATATATAGGAAAGGATATTGTTCCTTCCAATGTTGAATCTTTTTTAAAAATTTATTTTTATTTATTTGAGAGAGAAAGAGAGAGAGAGCATGAGTGGGGGGAGGGACAGAGGGAGAGAATCTTCAAGCAGACTTCTCACTGAGCAGGGAGCCCGACACAGGGCTTGATCTCACTACCCATGAGATCACAACTAGAGCTGAAACCAAGAGTTGGAAGCCTAACCAACTGAGCCATCCAAGGCACCCCAATGCTGAATTTTTTTTAGAGGTCAAATGTATATTCCTGACCCAAGCAGAAGACCAGTACTACTGACAACAAATGGGTGTTGTCAAGAGGCCACTAAGGACCACGGCTCAGCCCATTTTCTTTCCTTAAACTAAGGTTTCTTAACCTGGCATTCAGAGAATTTTCTTTATTGATAAATATGGAAAATTACCATAGTATCAGCAGTATCTGTGACTTTGTCACAACTTAATTACAGATATTTTCTTATCACATTATAGTTATTGCAGATATCCTAAAATAGCCTTTTACATTCATTGCTCCTTCAAAATTATGACAATTATTTATTAGACATAATACTAGATTTTGTCATTTAATCCATTAATAAGACCATATAGATAATTATAATACAATGTTTTAATATTTTATAACTTAATTTCAATATGATTGGTTTCCTTTGTAATCACATAAATTTTATTTTATGCCTTTTACAATGACATCCTGAAAAGGGTTTCATGGGCTTTCCCAGGTTGTCAAAGGGGTCTACGGCCAAAGAAGAATTAGAAAGTCCTGCTTTAATCTCACCAGAAGGAACATGGAGGGCTTTGGGTATTCCATAATACACATTACAGGACTATGGCAGAATGGTGAATTGACATTCAGCATTTGCTCATGCCTCCTCTTAATTTGCATTCCTATACTGCAGAGACTGGAGTTCTATGAACTTATACTGCCCAGACTTCAGAACATTTGCTGGGTCATAGCATATGTATGTGCATGCATATGTATAGATTTCTTTTTTGTTGTTGTTATGATTTCATGGAGCAATGTCTATAGTAAGATGGTGATTATAAACAAAGGAATGGAAAGCTATACTGTTTTTCAGTAACCTTGGAAAACATTTACAAGCACTGAACAAACTTAAAATATTGGGGTTTTTTTACACTTTAAATATATATAATTTTTTAAATTTAAATTCAATTAATTAACAAATAGTGTATTATTAGTTTCAAAGGTACAGTCCAGTGATTCATCAGTCTTATGTAATACCCAGTGCTCATTATATCACGTGCCCTTCTTAATGTCCATCACCCAGTTATCTCATCACCGCACCCCGCTCGCCTCCAGCAACTCTTAGTTTGTTTTGTATGATTAGGAGTGTCTCATGGTTTGTTTCCCTCTCTGATTTTTCTTGTTATATATTTCCTTCTCTTCCCTTATGATCCTCTGTTTTGTTTCTTAAATTCCACATATGAGTGAGATCATATGATAACTGTCTTTCTCTGATTGACTTATTTTGCTTACCATAATACCCTCTAGTTCCATCCACATCATTGCAAATGGTAAGATTTCATTTTTTTGATGGCTGAGTAGTATTCCATTGTGTATATATACATATACATATATGTATATATACCACATCTTTTTTTAACCATTCATCTGTTGATGGACATCTGGTCTCTTTCCATAGTTTGGCTATTGTGGACATTGCTGCTATAAACATCGGGGTGCACGTACCCCTTCAGATCACTACATTTGTATCTTTGGGGTAAATACCCAGTAGTGCAATTGCTGGGTCATAAGGTATCTCTATTTCAACTTTTTGAGGAAGCTCCATACTGTTTTCCAAAGTGGCTGCACCAGCTTGCATTCTCACCAACAGTGTAGGAGGGTTCCCCTTTCTCCACATCCCCGCCAACATCTGTCGTTTCCTGACTTGTTAATTTTAGCCATTCTGACCAGTGTGAGGTGGTATCTCGTTGTGGTTTTGATTTGTATTTCCCTGATGCTGAGTGATGTTGAGCACTTTTTCATGTGTGTTTGTTGGCCATTTGGATGTCTTCTTTGGAGAAATGTCTGTATATATTTCTATGCCCCCTATACACTGTATCTGCTGATGCATGTGTGCAGGTGTACACACACACACACACACACACACACACACACACACACCCCTCTCCAGAGTGGGCATACCCGTCTATCCTCCCACCAGTAGTGCTTGAGGGTTCTAAATCCCTATCACATGGAATTGTTCAGTTCTCTAATCTCTGCCAGTCCAATAGGAGAATTGAAGGCAATTCCTGTGTCCATAACTGGGGGAACAGAGAGGCACAATGTAGTGGAGGCATACAGTGCAATAAAATGTAGACTTCCACACACAGAATACAGGTAGAAATTTTCAAACAGTATCGAGTAGAAAAGATAAAATGATGAGATATATTGTGCAATATAATTTATATAAATTAGAACTACATACAAAGTAATAATGCATGTTCTACAAGAATGTATACAAATAAAAGGATACACATCAAAACACATTAAAATATTCACCTATGGGAACCAAGAGTAATGGAACTGAGTTACTGAGGGATAAAAGTGAATAAAGACAATGAGAAGAGACTCACATGGACCAATGACAATAGTGTCCAATGAACTGAGAATGATGAGTAACTAACTCTCTGTGCCTGAGTGCCTATCTAAAAAAGAAACAAATTAACTCAAACAGTAAGTAATTTCCCATGGTGAAGATAAGTTTCAAAGACAGATCTTCTCAAATGATGGCTAGTGAAAGGCCGAGGAAACATACATGGCCCTAACTGTGTTTACATTTATTCTCTCAATTTGGTCATTGAACTATTGCCTGAGATATATGTAAGTACTCCCGTTTTCTAGGAAAGAACACTGAGGCTTCTAGACATTGCATAACAAGTCACACAACCAGGAATTCAAGCCAGGTTTTTCTGACTTCAAAGCTCATGGTTTTTGATGTACAATATGGCCTCAATGAATTCTGTCACAGCCCCATTCCCTGTTTAGTTTCACTAATATTCTATATAAGGTGTGACTTTCCAAGTAGCTACACTGATAATTAAGTCTCTACAGACCTATAGCATTAACACCAGACAAAAGTTCCCTGTTCTGCTTCCAAAACATTTCACCAATGTTAGAAATGAACTGCCGGGTATGGTTGGGGTAACATTCTTTTAATTGCTGTGGTCTGTCCATACATTCTGTCTGGCCATTAATATTAAAGAGTGGTCGAAAAAATGAAAAAATAAAAAAATATAAAATAAAAAAATAAAGAGCGGTCGGCTGCTTTTAGGGGAGCACTCAGAGAAGGTTTTGGGAGCACTAATACAGAATCACTTATTTCTATAAATGTGAAGGAAAAATCAGTCTTTTCATTACACACAAAGTAAAAGATCAGAAGTGATTCAGAGACCTCAGGTGCACTGTAAAGGGGGGGAAAGGAATAAAGTTCAGTAAATTTTTTTAAAAATTGAAAACCCTCATCTGATAAATTTAACTATAGAGACCCGGTGGCAGAAATTTCAAAAATAATAAGCCACCTTCTGAACTAATTGGTCTGCATAATGTGACACTCTTGAGAGCTCAAGCAATTCATTTGTTTGCAGAACACACACACATTGCTATTCATGGAAGGATTGAGAGACTTCTAGGAAGGGACTGAAAGTCACCTGGGAAAGTTAATGTCATCGCTTCTCTGATTAATGTGAAAGATGAAGGCAATATCCAAATCTTGAAGGAATAAGAGCAGTTTCAGTCGTGCCTGAAACAGCTGTCTTCATCTGACATCTAAGGAAGATAGATCCAGAAGGACTTGATTCTGCTGTCACCTTAAAAAGGATCTTCAAGACAATCAATGCTACCACACTTAGGGAAGAAACCAGAATGATGTGATTTCTCCAAGTCTGCCTTGTTTTATTCTTGATGCCTGCTGATCCCCACTGCCTCAGACTTCTTCCTCCAGCAAAGGCTCCAGAGTTTTGCTGTAAATTTAGAACAGGTTGGATTTTTCCAGGTCTTAAAGGAAGATTATGTTTTCATTTCCCAAATGATATTTCTTCCTTTCTTGGGAGAAGAAAATCTTTGAATTAACAGATGGAAAGGGTCGAGGAGCCAAATCCTGAGCATTGCAGGATCATGCCCAGCTTCCTCACTGCCTCCCTCAATGACCAATCCCACACTTCAATTAAACTCCCAGAAGAATAGAAACTAAGATTATTTAAGTAATTAAGCCCATAAATACTTGGTGAGCAGTTATTATGCCCAAATCACAGCACTAGATTCTTGGAATACCAAGAACACTGCATGACAACACAGTTCTTGTCCTAATTATGACTAGTGTCAAAGAAAAACAAATAATTACACAATTAATTTTTTTAATGAAAATGTTAACAGTCTATTTTGTGCCAGGCACTACACTAAGTACTCCAGATTACTTCTTTTAATTCTCATGACAGCTTTTTGAAATTGGTATTACTTATCCACTTTACAAATAAAAAAAACTTAAGACTCAGGAAAAAGAAGTCATTTTTCCAGCATCTCAAAAAAAGTTAAGCAAAACAATCTAAATTCCTGCAGGCCTGCCTGATTCCAAAGCACCTCCCCCTTCCTTTTTTAAATAAAGCACAGGCAATGGTTTCCATGGATAGGATTCTTTCTCCATTCTATCACACATATTTTGGTTTGCTGAATTTAAGTGAGAAAGGATTTATCCTGTAGAATTCACCTTTATTTTTACCATACCCAGATATCCCTAACGCCATCTTAAAATTAATATTTGAAACTGCAAAATCTTTTGGTAATGACACTTAATTATCCCATCGGCTATCTTGCCATGATCCACCTGTAGGGCAATGAGTACAGCATCTATGTCCTTGCCATACCGTACAAGACTCTCTTCCTTCAACCTAAAGATTGAAATAAGACTGACCAACTGCAATGTTGCATTGTTTCCTTGGATATTATTTTATTTTCTAAGAAAAATGACAATCTATGAAATGAAGATATTTGCAAGAGTTTATTTTGATCTAATAGTTAAAGCCTAATAATATGGTTCATTTATAAATCAACTGTTATTCCTTGCAGAAAATCCAAACATAAGTCTAAGGATGGTCCTCCATAAGCTCATTTAAGCCATTCCAATGAGTAAAGAAAAAAATACTGTTTTAGGGACGCCTGGGTGGCACAGTTGTTAAGCGTCTGCCTTAGGCTCGGGTCACGATCCCAGGGTCCTGGGATCGAGCCCCGCATCGGGCTCCCTGCTCAGCGGGAAGCCTGCTTCTCCCTCTCCCACTCCCTCTGCTTGTGTTCCCTCTCTCGCTGTCTCTCTCTCTCTCTGTGTCAAATAAATAAATAAAATATTTTTTTAAAAAGCTAGTACACAAAGAAAGGAAACATTACAAAAAAAAATACTGTTTTATTTTGTTGTTGTTGTTTATTTTGTTTTGGGTTGTTTCCATCCAGCCCTGGTAGCATAAACTTGAAAAACAGTAATGTGTCAGGGATTCAAATGAACATACCTTCTTATATCTGCCCTACATTGTAAATTTCTCTATAGGCTTTGAATTTAATCCAGCAGTGGGCAGGCCCTCCTACTGTTTTCTCTCTTTGTTGACCTAGGAGAGATGATTCATGCATTGATCAAGAAAGAAACAACCATCCATCAAGGTGAGAGCCTTTGGCTGCACCAAACATCAGCAAACCCGGCCAGCATGCTCCCTGCGTTAAAGTACTCGAGCACATTAATTTCAAACCTGCACCCGGTAGATATATTTGGAGAAGTCTTGGGCCACTGTTCCACAAATAAATAAATCACCTTTAATAGTACTATACAGCATCTAATATTATCCACATGTATAATCCATATAAATCATCATCTTGGGGCAAATATTTTAAACACCCTGAACCTCAGGAGGGAAACACACACACACACACACACACACACACGCATGCACAGTATTAGGGCTAGAGATAGTATCAAATAGTAAACTATACAATTGGGAGCATCATTCAAACACTTAGTGAGAAGAAAAAAAATCATAGACTATTAATGTTGGAAAGGACCTTACAGTTTGTTTTGTCTCACTTCCCACCCAATTCAGGATCCCTTTCTTTGGTATTAAAATGCAAAAGTAACTTGGTCTCTGGTTTAACTTTCCAATGACGGCAGTGAAACTGTGACATAGCAGTTCATTTCTGAATAGGTCCAATTGTTAGAAATGTCTTCTTCATAATAACCCCAGACTCATCTTTTATAACTTTTATCTATTGGCCTTAACTAACCCATTAAGTAGCTATAGAAGAAAACCCAATCCCCCTCTCATGTGACAGCATGTGTCCACAATCCTTACTTTGGCAATTTCTATGATTTTTTTCCAAAGTCTTCCTCAAGGTCATTATTTTCAGCAACTGTGGTAATGGTCTTGCTCCAAAATCTGCAATTTCAAGCAGATTTCTTGTTTCCCCAAAAATGTAGCCTCTCTTTTTTTTTGCATTGGCACCCAGTTTACATAAGTTTAGATTTAGCTTTAGGACACTCATTAGCTATTTATTTCAAAAAGTTTTCAAACTGGGGAGCCTGAGTGGTTCAGTCTGTTAAGCATCCAACTCTTGGTTTCTGCTTAGGCCTTGAGATCCTGCCCTGCATCACACTCTGCACTCAGCATGGAATCTGCTTGAGTTTCTCTCTCCCTCTACCTCTAACCCCTCCCACTCATGCTCTCTCTCTAAAATAAATAAATAAATAAATCTTAAAAAAAAAGTTTTCAAACCTACAAAAGAATTACACAAATAGCACAAAGAATCTTACATCTTCATCCAGATTCCCCAAATGTTAACATCTTACATAACTGGAGTATAATTTTCAAGATCAGGAAATTATCATTGATGTATTACTATCTTACTCTAATTTTTTTTCAAATTTCATTATTATTCCTACTTCCTATTTCTGATTCAAGATCCAATCAGAGATCATCTTTTAAGTGAAGAATCTCAAAGTTCACAAAAAGCCCATAGTGAGTGCATCTCTCCCCATAATTTTTCTCCTTTTCCTACCTCAAAATGAAAAGAGTTCTTGAGCAGAAGTTTCATTTAAATAAAACATCACTCTGATAATAGGAATGAGAAATTAGTTCAGAGCAACTGGCAAAGCCAAGGTGGTAACCATGATAAGCAGGTTTTACATGAGAAGAAATCAAAGACTATTTCATGTGAATAAAGTCAATGTGCCCCATCGCTCCTGGAACTAATTCACATACAGGCTGTGATGTTATCATAGCTATAGAGAAGAGCAAGGGAATTTCAAAGAAACTCAAGGCATTAATTAAAACAATTAAAACTTCCTTCTTCTACTATAATTAAAGGAAAAGGAACAGCCTTCTCTTTTAGTGTGTGCCCGTCCTTGAGCCACGTTTCCACCAAAATGTACCAAAGGACTAGTGCTCCCATCAGTTGGATAAGGCAAGTGTGTGTAGGTGTTCAACTCAAGGCCTATGCTTGGAAAGGAAATACAGAATGCAGGTCTTCATGCAGTTTCTTACAAGTTAGTGTTCCTACTCTCCTTCTAAATATTTCTAATTAAAATTTATACATAAACACACATTTGCACACACCCATATACATGAATTCACACACATCATCATCCTAAAGGTGTCATATGTATTTTGTGAATTAAGTTTCACTACACAGGAAGGGCAAAATTAGGAAAGCTGAAAGCAGAAAATAGCAAACCAGCTAGTGACTTCACTGAGAAATTATAAATAGCCTCTCCCTAGCTAGAGGAAAACAGTTGATTTCTGTTCCACCTACTGCCCTTGATCTTGCTGGGGAAAAGATCTATCAGCCCAAAGATGCCTAGGTCTTAATGGGAGAGATAGACACATGCAGACATAATTATAAGATTTTGAGCTAAATGCAAAGATAGAGGTGAGTCCTGGCTGGTAGGTAGGATGCTGTAAAGGTAAAGGAAACCATAAATGAGAGCAGATAGTAAATATCCATTATGAGGGAAGCAAATCTGTGGCAGTCCAATTAATTAGAGGAGAACATGACTAAGCACAATTTAGCTAATGAACATTGATGACCTATATCCAACTTTTTATTTTACTATAAATGACTCTCTTCTCCTGTAAAAGTTCAGCACTCCTCTTGCACAGATTCTGTTTCCTCTCCCTTCTTCAAGGATACTCTTTCAGCAATTGCTCCTCTCTTTCCTGAATTAACAATCTTTTTTGCAGTACTGGATCATTCTCATTAGCATCCAATCAAGCTATTATTTTTCCATCTCAATAATAATAACAAACCTCTGCTGATTCTATAATTTATTTCATTTATGTCCCCATTTTTTATTCTCCTTCCCTAAAACACTCCTCAAAAAATCATCTATACTTGCTTTCTTCCATTTTTCTACTCTCTTTCACTCTTAATCATACTCTGATAAGGCTATCAACTATCAAGATTACCAATGAGTTCCATGTTGTTAAATCCAGTGGTCACTTTTAAGCTATATGCCAGTTACTAGAACAATGCCTGGAACACAGCAGGTGCTCGTTTTATTTGTTAGGTCCATGAATAAATGAACATAGCTAACATATAAATAAAAAGATCTTTTTAAACTATACAACATAGGGCTGTATACTCAGAATAAAAAGTGAGGGTAATACTTGCAAAAAGTACTGTCAAAAATGCTTACTGCATAAATCAAAATTTTACCAACCAATTTTTAGACTTGTCAGCATAAAATATGAGTCATGCAATAAATAGTCAATGAAGTGGAAAGAAAATGCCTTTCACATTCAAAGAAAAATTCATTTAAACAGCATAAAGAAAAAATGTTATCTTAGGTACATAAATTATTACAAGCTCATCTTTAGTGTTTTTAGGTCCAGGTAAAAGAATATCCAAGAAACCCAGAGTCACAGAAGAATGAAGTCAAGAAAGAAGGGAGAACTGAAGGGTGGGGAAAGGGCTTCTAAGAAGGTTGGTTGATAACCCAAAAAACAACACAACAGTGATAATACAGTTAACATCTATTGAGCATTGAACTATGTGTCCAATATTACTTTATATATGTATTTGTGATTTTTATTCAATCTTCTCACCAACCCTTTGAAGTCACTATAATTATTTCCCTAATTTTGTGATGAGCAAGCTGAAACCAAGATAGTGAAGTAACTTGTCCAAGACCATGCAGGATATCTGCAGCTGGTATCAGATGGGGCCAGGATTCAATCCCAAAGAGTCTAAGGACAGTCAGATGAGGGAACTACAGTACAGCTCAGAGTCTACCAGATGCACGGAGCATTCCATGTAACTCTCCCAAAGGCAGGTCTCAGGGAAGTTCCTCAGCCTTTTTCTCTCTACCAAGGCCAATACTCCTCTCCATGAACTGATTGAGTTAGTATTGGGACATGAGTAGCACCTAAACAAGATGTTTCAGATTATTTATGGCTCTCATCTAAATCAGGACATGGTCTCCAAAGATGAAAGCCTGTGTATTAGCCCACATCACCAAAGACTCCCCCAGCAATTCATCCAAAAAACAATTAATTAAAGAAAACCAGCTAATGCTTTCAACCTCCACAAACTAAATTAATTCATAATTAATAAGATAACAGCAATCCACTAGGCTAGAGTCATTTAAACCAATAAAGCAGGGTAATAATAAAGCAATCAATTTTATCTCTTACAGAAAGAAAACTGAACACCTAGTTTATTTATGTGAAAGAAACATGGTCAGCAACCTGTAGGGAGTAAATGTAAGAAATGAATTAATCAAAGGGATCCTTGGGAGATAAATTATCTTGTTTCAAAATCAAAAGAAACTGACATCCCTATTCTTCAATGTGAATATAGATAATTGATGAATGACCTACTGCTGATAATCGCCATCTGCGTGATAGAACACAGTAATAGAATTTCTCAGTATACCATTTAATGGAGGCACGATTTATATTGCTATGAAAGTGTCATTTGGTAAGAGCTAATTGTCTTCAAAAATTATATAATTATGCCTAACACTTGTATTTAAGAGCACAATAGTGGTAAGAAGAGTCCATGAAAAAGCCTAATTTATACAAACAGAAGAATAGTGGCTACCAGAGTCTGAGGGGGTGTGGGGAAATGAGGCAATATTAGTCAAAAAGTGAAAATTTCCCGTTAGAAGAATGACTGAATTCTGGGGATCTAATGTACAACACTGAATTATAGATAACAATGTTGTACTATTACACATGACAGTTGCTTTAAGAATAGATTTTAAATGTTCTCAATACACAAACACACACACAATGGTAGTTATGTAATGTGATAGAGGTGTTAGTGAACACTATCATTAGTTATATTGCAATATACGATTGTATCAAATCAACACATTGTACACCTTAAAGTTACATAATGTTATATGTCAATTTTATCTCAATAAAGTTGGAAAAATAAGAGTCCATGAAAGAAGAATTTTTTTTTGATGTAGTGTTCCATGAGGTATTGTTTGTGTATAACACCCAGTGCCCCATGCAATATGTGCCCTCCTTAATATCTATCACTGGGCTAACCCATCCCCCCCCCCCAAAACCTTCAGTTTGTTTCTTGGCATCCATAGTCTCTCATGGTTCGCCTCCCCCTCTGATTTCCCCCTTCATTTTTCCCTTCCTTCTCCTAATGTCCTCTGTGTTATTCCTTATGTTCCACAAATAAGTGAAACCATATGATAATTGACTTTCTCTGCTTGACTTATTTCACTTAGCATAATCTCCTCCAGTTCCATCCATGTTCATGCAAAAGTTGGGTATTCATCCTTTCTGATGGCTGAGTAATATTCCAATGTATATACGGACCATATCTTCTTTATCCATTCATCTGTTGAAGGGCATCTCGGCTCTTTCCACAGTCTGGCTATTGTGGACATTGCTGCTATGAACATTGGGGTGCATGTGGCCCTTCTTTTCACTACATTTGTATCTTTGGGGTAAATGCCCAGTAGTGCAATTGCTGTGTCAAAGGGGTAGCTCTATTTTTAACTTTTTGAGGAACCTCCACACTGTTTTCCAAAGTGGCTATATCAACTTGTGTTCCCACCAACAGTGTAAGAGGTTCCCCTTTCTCCACAACCTCTCCATCTTTTGTTGTTTACACCAGTTAGAATGGCAAAAATTGACAAGGCAAGAAACAAGAAGAAATTTTAGAAGTAAAGACTAAAATATGCTTAACCACAGGAGCAACTGGGTGAGATTTGAGGGAGGTACATACCAGCTTAATGGAAAGTCACATAGCACCGCAAGATTCTGAAACTTTTGTTCTAGGGGAACTTGAAAGCAGATGTTACTACAAGAATAATTTCATCAGAAAGAATTGGTCAAAGTAATCTTACTGAAAGAAAATATTGTTGGTCATTGGGATGGTTGTTTAAAATGTCAGACTAAGTATCCACATCCACATCTTACCATGCATGATACAATGCTAGGTTCATGCTGAGTACCAGAAAATCAGGAATATCAATGTCCTCTAACCAAACTCTGTGTTCTTTCCCATTCATATGCATGTATGTGGAAGCTGTGGTCTTTCGATGACACCTCTTTAAGTATGGGTCTGCTCAAATAGCATTCACGGTCATTTTCTTTCTAATGTTCGAATTTGCCAACACCAGATGAATCAAATCGGTGTGGTAGAGAATAAACACTTGGTATGTTCATAAATTGGCTATCATGTTTTCAACTTATTATTACAATTCTGTCTTGGAAATGATGTCCAGCAAAGTTTCCTCAACGTTCTTCCCCAATACTCTGGGCCCATGTTAAAAAAAAAAAAAAGTAATAAAGAATTTTGTTTCAGGTTGAAGCAGGAAAAGATTCTCTTTTTTTATAATAGCTTTCTTCAGGCTAACTTACGTACTCTGGATTTCACCCAATGTAAGAAGTTCTCAGATTTTTTTTTAAGATTTTATTTATTTATTTGACAGAGAGAGACAGTGAGAGAGGGAACACAAGCAGGGGGAGTAAGAGAGGGAGAAGCAGACTCCCCACCAAGCAGGGAGTCCAATGCGGGGTTCGATCTCAGGACCTCGGGATCATGACCTGAGCCTAAGGCAGATGCTTAACAACTGAGCCACCCAGGCACCCCAGAAGTTCTCAGATTTTTAATAAATGTATACAGATGTGCAATCATCAACAAAATCCAATTTTAAAATATTTCCATAATCCTCCAAAATTTCCTTGTGCCTATTTACAGTCAATCCCCATTCCCTCTCTCAGCTCCAGGAAATCACTCATATTCTTATTATCTCTACAGATTTACTTTTTTCTAGCTATTTCATTTAAATTAAATCACTGGGCATGTGATCTTTCATGTTGGCTTATTTTACTTAACATCACATTTTTGAAATTCATTCATACCGTAGCATGTATCAGTCGTTTATTTCTTTTCATTGCCAGACAGTTTATTTCTATTGTATAAATACACCACATTTTGTTTATCCATTGATGGGCATTTAAATTGTTTCCAGTTTAAAGCTATTATGAATAATACTGCTAGGAACATTTCCATATCAGTCTTTGTGAAGACAATCTATTTTAATTTTTTCCGGGTAGACACCTAGGAGTGGAATCATTGGGTTTTATGATAAGTATACTTTTAACATCTTAAGAAACTGTCAAATCGGGGCGCCTGGGTGACTCAGTTGGTTAAGCGACTGCCTTCGGCTCAGGTCATGATCCTGGGAGTCCCTGGATCGAGTCCCGCATCAGGCTTCCTGCTCGGCAGGGAGTCTGCTTCTCCCTCTGACCCTCCCCTCTCTCATGTGCTCTCTCTCATTCTCTCTCTCACATAAATAAATAAAATCTTTAAAAAAAAAAAAAAAAGGAAAAAAGAAACTGTCAAATCTTTATCCAAAGTGGTCATAGCATTTTATTTTCTTAGCAGCAATGTATGGTGATTCCAAGTTCTCCAAATACTCACCAAACCATGATATTTTTCAGTTTTTTGAAAAACATTGTCATAGAGGGCATATAGATGAAGATATATAATCTACATTGGGGAAATTTACATTGTTCCAATGTCTAATGATGTTGAGAAGCTTTTTGTTTGCTTATTAGCAATTTTTATATCCTTGTATCATCTTTGGTGATGTGTCTACTCAAATATTTTACTCAATTTTTAATTGGCTGTTTGTCTTCCTATTAGCCAGTTATAAGAGTTCTTCATTCCAAATATGAATTATTTTTCAGATACATAATATTCAAATATTTTCTTCCCATTCGTGGCCTGTCTTTTCATTTTCTTAGTGGTGTCTTTTGAAGAGAAAAAGTTTTCATTCTGGTGATGAAGTCAAATTTATCAAATTCTATTTTATGGGAGTCTTGTCCAAGAATTTTTACCTAACTCAAGGTCAGAAGTATTTTATTCTAGACATTTTATAGTTGTAGCTCTTAAATTTAGTTAACTTTGAATAAATTTCGATAGGGTATAATTTACAGACAGAGGTTCTTATTTTTGCATATGGATATCCAAAATTGTTACAGTACTATTCATTGAAAAAACTCTTTTTTTTGCCATTGAAATTTCTTTGCACCTTTGTTGAAAATCAGTTGACTATGTGTAGGTCTATCTCTGGACTCCTTATTATGTTCCATTGTTCTACGTGCCTACACTTTGCCCAGGACCATGGTACTGGAATGGCTTTATGAGTCTGGAAACCAGGTAGAATAGCAAAAATTGACAAGGCAAGGGCTCCACTGCACATGCATAAAAATTTCCCATCAGCCAGGGCTGTGTGGCAAGTTTGTTTAGACCTTTTAAGGCTCTCCTGGCTCCTGGATCTTTGTGAAATATATAGTTGGTCCAAACCCCTAACTTGGTCTACAACCTCAGGCTGAGCTGTGTGTTTTCCCTATTTGTTTTCTACCAAGTTTGCTGTTTTTCCCAATCATGCCCAGTGGGCATGAGTTTTCACTCTCTTCTCCAAATAAAACCTGGCCCCGGCGGCAGCAAAACTTCTTGTTTTACAGCCAATCCCACCCTGATAAAACTACTTTGCAGACTAACTTGAGAGGGAGAAGAATAAGAGCAGCCATAGGAACAATACTGTAGAATCCCACGCTTCAATAACCACTCTGCAATCTGTTGTTTCCCTAAATTGATTTCCAGAGCACTGAGATGGTTATTTTTCACAGTTTTGTCCAGTTTTATATTTATTTTCTTGTGGCAAAGATTTACAGAACTCTACATCACCATGGCTGGAAGTTCTGCCCCCATGAAAAATATATGTACGATACATTTCTAAAAACTGAGCCATTTATCTAAAGGGGATAAGATTGTTAAATAAGAGTTCCTAGTATCCATTCTTGGTTTTTATTCAAAAGACAGATGACCTTCTTTATTCAAACAACCTAAAGTGCAGCCTCATGGTGTAGCAGAGGTAAGTCTTCTCTGTGAAATCAACATAGGTCTTCATTGATAAATATGAACAGATAACCAAGTATCACAGGGTGTCTAAATTTGTTAAGCAGTATTACAAATAGAAGGACAAATTTATTTTTTTAATTAACAAGCTGAATAACTTACCTCGATAAAAAAGAAAGAATATATATTCTTCATTGAGAAAATATTACATCCATGAAACAAGTTGGTAGGAAAAGGAACAATGAGGAATAAAGATCTTTTATTGGTGAAATTAAAATTAGATAGAACAGAAAATATATCAGAACATGGAGAAAAGAGATGAAGAGAAAGATAACATGAAAGAAAAGCAAGGGATATAGAAGACCAATGTCCATCCAATAAAACTTCAAGAAGACAGAATGGAAGAAATGGAAGAGAGAAAAATAATTAAAGAAATAATAGAAGACCATTTTCCAGAGTTGAAGAAATAAGTCTACATCTTGAAAGGGCCCACAGGGGCTGAGTAGAATAAGTCAAAGACACCCATAAGTTATAGAACACTGATAAAACTATGGAACGTGGTTGAAGAAAATATCCTTAAGATTCCAAAGGGAGGCAAGGGTAAGATATCTATCTATATAAGAGGAAGAAGTAGATTAATATCTCCTTTCTCATCAGCGGTAATCAGTAAGTAGAAGACCAGATGTTGCCTTTAAATTTCTAAGGGAAATTGATTTAGAATTTTAAACCCAATCAAGCCATGTTAAAGAGTAAAAACAAAATAAAGACATTTCTGAACATCCAAGTGCTCCAAGTCTCCTCTGCTGTACACACACCCTGCTTTCAAGGCTGCTGGTTTAGACAGATGACTTTGTGTAAACATCTTCACTGCTCACATACCTAAGAGAGGCAATGAGGAAGGTGGCGCTCCAGAGAAAATGTGTTTGCGCTCAATTTTTCTATTTCATGGATCAGGAAAATTAGTCTTTCTATTTTCTACAGCCAGTAATTCTCTGGTAGTAAGGGGGAAAACATATAAAACTTCATAAAGCATTAGCATTTTAGGAATCGCTGGTGGGGGGTTTTTTTCTTTTAAATTTTGTTTCAGATAATCAACCAGGAATGTAATTCTGTTTCTAAGCAAAGAAAAAAAAAGTCCTTTATAAATCACTTATAAAGCTGCACTTCATTTGACCAATCTCAAAGCTGAGATGATGCTAATGGAGACCTAAAATAGCTATTAAATAAGAATACAATGCAAAAGAATTTTTAAAAGCATCCTATTTGCAAACCTTAGCCTTTGACTCATTAGGAGAAAAATCAATGTTACCTTCGTTTTCTTTATTCAATTTTCGTTTCTTGGGTACTTATAAATCTGTGCAGAATATCACCTTCACATCTGAGAGGATCATTTTTGTATCATCTGTTACAGAAATATACTGGTAAACTCAAATTGTTTTGTCACTTTTCAGTTACTAGAAACTTTGAAAAGGTAATTTTTCTTAGAGTTACAAGTGCAAAGGGAAAAGGCTATCGATCAGCCTGAAGAAATAGCAAAGGTTAGCAGTTGGCCCTTGTCAACCTTGAATTCCCAAGAAACATGTCACAATCCCATTCTGATAAAAAGTTAACACCTGATCTAAAAAAGTTTCAGGGGTATGCATTCAATTTTCAGTAACAGTTTAATTAACTTTGGTCTCCAAGCATCTTTCAGGCTGGCATGCACCATTAGCTACACATACATAAGATATTGTTTGTATCTGAGAAGAAAGGAAATGAAACTCCATTAAGATTTACCTAGAAACAGTATACATGTAGCTTTTCACGTATGCTTTTGTTTAATCCCTGAAATATCTATATGAGATAAGTGCTAATAGTCTTTGTATTAGTCAGAGTTCTCCAGAGAAACAGAAACAATAGGATGTCTATTTTGATTTCTATGTAGAAAGAGACTTATTTTAAGGTATAGGCTCACATAATTGTGGAGGCTTGTTGAGTCAGAATCTGATGGGGGAGGCTGATGGGCTGGAGACTCAGTAAAGACTTGCAGTTCAAGTTCAAAGGCAGTCAGACCATAGACCCAGGAAGAGACAGTGTTGCAGTTGAAGTCCAAAGGCTGTCTGTTGCAGAATTTTCTTTTTGTTCAGAGGAGGTCAGTCTTTTGTTGTTAACAGGCCTTCAACTGATTGGCTAAGGCCCACCCACAATATGGCAAGCCATCCGCTTTCTTCAAAGCCCATCAATTTAAATGTTAATCTCACCCAAAAATGCCCCCAACAAAACACTCAGAATCATGTTTGACCACGTATCTTTGCACCATGGTCCAGGCAAGTTGACAAAATTAATCATGGCAGTCATAGAAGAGGAAATTAAAGATCAGAGATTTTAAGTAATGTATCAAAAGTCACAAGTGTAGTTAGGGGAGAGGTCTGGAATTCATAGCATAGCCCTGACTTCACTCTATTGTAAATTCGTTTGCCCTCCTTTTCTAATTAGATTATCAGCTATACAAGGTCAGGATTCACATCTGTCTTTCTCATCATTATATTACTATTACCCAACATAACTGCTGGCTCACAGTAACCACTAAAGAAATATTTGTTAAACAAATGAGTAGTTGGGAGACATTTTCTTTTTTTTTTTAAGATTTTATTTATTTATTTGCCAGAGAGAGAGAGAGAAAGGGAGAGCACAAGCAGGGAGAGCAGCAGGCAGAGGAAGAAGCAGGCTCCCTGCTGAGCAAGGAGCCTGATTAGGAACTCGATCCCAGGACCTTGGGATCATGACCTGAGCTGAAGGCAGATGCTGAACTGACTGAGCCACCCAGGTGTCCTAGGGACACATTTTCTATGTTGAACTCAGGTTCAGTATGTCTGCCATCCATCTTAACTATCACTTATGTTGGAAGGTCAAACACAGTGCTATGGGTTACATCACTTATTAACTGAATTAACTTATAAACTGGAAATTCCACACAAATTTAATTGATTTGTTTGTTTGTTTTGGTCCACTTATCTGTCTTCTATAGAAAGCTTTACTGACTATTAACCACAAGTCAAAAATTCCCTAATGCCCCTTCTCTTCACACTCACTATCCCCACCGACCACTCTGAAGGTAACCACTTCCCTGATGTTAACGCCATAATATGGCTTTGTCTATATTTGAACTTTATATAAATGAAACCAAAAAGTATATGGCTTCTTCCCATCAACATTATGTTTGTGAAAATCATCTATTTTGTTTTGTATCAGTAGGCTGGAGAAGTATTGTAACCATTGTTGTGTAGACTTCCACTGCTTAGATATACCACAATTGATTTGTCTAATCTCTTGTAGATAAACATTTGAGTCATTTCCAGTTTTTAGCTATTGCAAAGAGTGTTATTATGAGCAATCGTGATCTAACATTTTTGAACGTATGTATGCACTTCTGTGGGCGTATTCTTATATGCAGAATTTCTGGATCATAGGGTGCACATATGATTAGCTTCAGTATATACTACTAAAAAAGTTGTCCAAAGTGATCAGTGCTATTTTATACTCACATCAACCATATATGAGAATTTCATGGGCTCTATGTATTTGTTGATACTTGGTATTGTCAGATTTTTCAATTTAGCTATGTCATTGGGTGTATAGTGATACTTAATTACGGTTTTGATTTTTATTTCCTTTATCATAATTGTTGGGAACATTTTTATATGTTTATTGGCCATTAGGCTATTCCTTTTTGTAGGTTAGTTTTTGGTTTTCATTGATTTGTTGAAGCCCTTTATAAGTTCTAACAAATATCTATGTACTCCAAGGTCATGAATATATTCACCTGTTATGTTTTAGAAGTTCTATTGCTTTACATTTCATATTTTAACCTATAATCTACTTGGAATTGACTTTTGTGTATGTGATTTCCTTTTTATTTATTTTCATGTATATTTATATGAAAGCATTTAGCAGAAAGCCTGGCACAACAAATAAATAGCTAAATGTGAGATAAATGTAAGAAATCTACGTTAGTATAACCGTAAGTCTCTGAAAGTGGATGGAACAAAAATGGAGATAAACCTAAACTTCAAAAAAATGGTCCTCTACATTTTGTTCATCAATAAAAAGAGAAATATCACTCACCAACTCATGAAAAAATAGGAACACTAACTTATAACAAAAGACTAAATTATATAATCTTGATATGATATCATGATTTATCCAACTCCCAAGCCTGTGGGAAGACAATTATTATCAATATATCCTCCATCAACTTAAAATAGAGAGTAGGCACAGTGCCTGCGAATCTTCCTTTCCTTTTATCTCTCTCTCTTTTTTTAATATCATTTGTATTTTTCATAATAAAAGTAATACAGGACATCGTCAATTCTTAGCAAGTCATAAAAATACAGTTTCTAGGTGTAAAATGTTCCTTCTAGGGAAATCTCAGTTGCAAATAACAATAAAAATCAATTCAATACTAAACTACAGTAAAACAAAGGAAATGGAGCTTTGAAAATATAATCCAACAGCTTTATCACATACAGAGAAGCCTTTTTCAAAAATAAATTGTATTCTTAGTAAAAGTTGTAATACAAAGAGTAAAACTCTTTTCCTTAAAAAGAAAGAAAAAAAAAAAAGCTTTCAATTACCAGACTAAAATGGGAAGCTGGAAAAAGAAAACAAGCTCAGCATTTAGCCTTCTGGGAAAAGGAATTGCAAACAAACAAGAAAGTTTAGAAAGAAGATGCATTTAGCCTTTGCCTTTTAAATAATGGCTTGGTATTACACTGCATTTAGTTCTCACTGTAAAAACTTATCTAACCCAAGTTAATTACATTTCCAATGATAGTTGTGAGAGCAATTGCCAAGATTTACTACATAAATGACATATAAATTTAGTTGCAGAATAATTAAGTCAGAATTTCAGTCCATACATTAAGCAATGGAAGCGTAATTACATTCTTATGGATAAAACTTCACTTGCAATTCTTTAAAAATGGGTTCAACACAGATTCAGACTGCATTTGCTTTCATTTATGACTTTCTTTTCTTTCAATTATAATAGGAAAAAATTATAATTTAAGTAGTGCTTCGTAGGCCATATCACATGTTTTTTTTTTTAAAATAGACTGGGACATCTGTCTATATTTCATGCTAATGGCAGTACCAAGGGGTGGCTTTGGTGACTGGGATGAGAGCAAGAGTTTCTGGCCTCCCAGTGAACTCCATCAGTGACTCCTCCTTTGCCTTCCCCAAAAGCCTTTTATTTAAAAAATATATCCTTGCCACATTAGTAGGGTTCGAAAACAAGCATCTTGAATTTCTAACCAGATTTCTGCTTCTAATTCCTCCTATATAAATGGATATTTAGGAGCCACCTCAGGATCCCAGTTAAATCTATGACCTCCTGTTTCCTCACTGATCTACTCATAGGCTTGATCCACTTTATTTTTAAAATTTTACATTCCTTACTATTATCATTATAATTGTTGTTATTTTCCAGATAGCCAGATCCACTTTATATTCACCATTTTTATTCTGGAGCTAGTAACAGAACAGGTGACACTTTTTTTATCTGTGGTATTTCATCTTTTATAGCTCCCTAGTTCCACAAGGTAGGACAAGAAAGAGGTTTCTCACTCAAAAGGAGGAGATTTTAGTGTACACTGTTATCAAATGGTAATCAATTTTTCTTTCATTCTCAAAAAAAAAAAAACTGCAGTTATTTAATTAGTGTATAACAAGATTGATTAAGCAATGCAGTGTCAATTAACACATTTAATGTGGAGGAAGATGATATCTAGCACTTAATTGATATCCTGTTATTCTTAAAATTTATATGATGAATAAGAATAAAGCTAGCTAATAATTTACTTTTCTATTCTTCTCACTTGACTACCTAACAGCTAAGTTTTCTGTTCCCACTGTGAAGTCTCATTTACTGTTTCTCTTAGCAACCAATTTAATTATGTCCACGATCGGACTTACAAAGAGGAAAAAATTTAATGGTAATATCTGAATCACAAGGTAGGCAGACAAAAAGGCCCAGTTTGCATTTATGTGCTTGCTGTGTGTAGAACTGAGTGACTGGGTGGGATTAACATTACTATAGTTTCGGTTGACCGCTGAGCCAATCATCACACACACATGATTCTTGTTACTGTAAGAGAGGTCCTTGATCCAGCAGTAGACACTTTGCCTGGGAGCTTGTTAGAAATGTAAACTCGGGGGCCTGGGTGGCTCAGTTGGTTAAGCGACTGCCTTCGGCTCAGGTCATGATCCTGGAGTCCCGGGATCGAGTCCCGCATCGGGATCCCCGCTCAGCGGGGAGTCTGCTTCTCCCTCTGACCCTCCTCCCTCTCATGTTCTCTGTCTCTCTCTGTCTCTCTCGCAAATAAATAAAAATCTTAAAAAAAAAAAAAAAAGAAATGTAAACTCTCGGGCCCCATCCCAGGCTGACCAAAATATGGAGAGTCCCAGGTCATTTGAATGTTCATGACATTTTGAGAAATGCTCAACTCTTCCTGTCCTTTTAAATGCCTTACTGATGAGTCTTTCACCACCACCTCAAGAGGCGACAAAGCAAAGTGCTTGGTCGCCACTTCATCAGTACACAACCCTCTTTGTTCCGAAGCTTCAAATCCCCCAAGTACAATGTTATTCCCCCACCACTTAGTCATCACAGTGTGATTATTCTTTGTTTTGACATTCTCTTTGTATAATTTAAATAACAGACACTGAAGATATGACTAACCTTGGGACTAAAAATCAATGTTTACTTCTTTTCCTTCAATTTTAAAATCTCCACAAACGCACCAGAGGATTCATTTCGCTTTGACTCAATAAACACTTTGAGGCACCTACTCTTGGTCAGACTTTGCTCTAGGGGCTGGAGATCACACCCTGTGGAATTAATTCACCATCCATCGTGGAAAACAGCCTCATTAACAAAGCACCAGAATTCAAATTTGCCTGAGAAGGAGCAGAAAAGGCTTCGCAGAAGTGGTATCTGAGCTGGAGTTCTAGGAATGAATAGGAGTTTGGGTACAAGTGGGAGGGTGTTTTGGGGCAGAAAGCACAGAAGCACGGAACAGCTAGAGATGTTTTGGGAACGTGGAGTATTATTAGGGTGGGTGAGGCTAGAGAGAAAGGCAAGGCCAGCCCATAAGAATCATGATGATTAAAGATGCTAGATGGCTTTTAGACATTCCTCTAAAATTTAAAGTTTTTTTTTTTCCAATGTTGAGAAACTACAGCACAGAATTAAATTCTAAGCTCTTCAGAAATGGTTCAAGATTTCCAGTCTTCATTCCCAGTAACATCCATGAAATCAGCATTATTTGCAAGCTTGAAATAGTAGCTTCTGACTTGTTAACCACCTAGAATTCTTTTTCTGATTAAAATGTTCATGGTTTTCAAGATTTTCAAGATTTTCTATACCAAAAGTATTGAACTCATTAGGCATGACCTTTATGACCCAAATGATGGATGCATTGTTTGCATAAGAATTTTGGAAATACTGACTGTCTTTGAAGACCTTGAGGTCAGGAACCATCAATTTCATCTAGAACAATCCTTGTTTGGGTACAGAATGTTCCCTTCAGCCCCCTGAGCAGTTCAGAGCTTCTCTCCTACCCCCAGCTCCCTCATCCATCTCTACAGAGGCCTGTGCCTATAATTTTAAGATTGCTTAAACTTAAGCATGCCTGAGGGACAGGGTCCAAGAAGACCAACTGTCACCTAATAAAATGGAGAGAATTCATATAAGTAGAGAGATCCAACAAATGTCTTAGTACCTATAATAGGGTTTTTTTGTTTTTGTTTTTGTGTTTTCTTCTTCATCTGGTCATTCTCCTCACACAATCTTCTTAAGCTGCTTTAAGGAAAGATCCCTTAAGAGAAAGAGTCTATTTCAAACCCATTTCTGTATCTCTAGCCCTTAGCCCAGTGCTTGACGTAGTAACCACTTAGTACACTTCCACTGAGTTACTTGAATAATAAAATATGCCTAACATCACAATTTACATCCCTGTTTATTTACTTCTGCTTTCAGGCATTATTTGCTAGGTTTACACCTTTCTTTTTTTATGTGTGTGTCAATTTTATGTGTGTGTTTTGTTTCCTTTTGAGAATAGGGGAGGAGGAGATGTTTTTATCTAAATCTGTGATTAAATATAATTCTTGGAGGAGATGTTTTTAACAACATGTGGCCAATAAACCTACCAAACCCCTCAGGCCCCTACATTCCAGGAGAAAACGGATGCTGAGGCAAAAGAAGAGTAGTCTTGAGTCTGGAAAAAAGATGAAACAAAGGAATGCCAATGTAGCCTCCCTATGGGGTACAAGGAGGAAGTCTGAGGCAGGCACTTCCCGCAGGCTGAAATCATAGAGTCCAGCTAAATAATCCTCAGAGGTACTGCTTGGAGTTTAAGAAGGTGGATTTTAAGACAACTAAAGGAGCCATTGTTTTAAACAGCAGAACTAAATGTTTTCAGTTGTTAGGCCCAGAAGTCTGCACAGGCCGAGAGCATAAATAGGCTAAGGTTTAAGATCAAGTAGACCTAAGAGTACTCATACATTGGCATCATGCCTCACAACCAAAGTGCTTTCATGTTCTTTATCTTCCTTGGATTCTAAGACTCACAAACTATTTAGAAGATGAATATTCTTTTATCTTCATTTTGCAGATGAGGAAACATAAGCTCAAAAGGGGGAAAGAACTTACCCAAAGTTGCATCGATTTTAAGCATCAGAGTGAGATGAAAATTCGGGTTATTACCACTCACCAATCAGGAATGTTGAAAGAAATGGGCAGGAAGGAGACCATAGACAGATGGCAGGGATATGAAAGGGAAGGAGTCATTCTCCTCCCATTTTATGATTAGGTTAGGGAAGATGACAATTCCTAAGCTTTGAGTTGGCTCAGTGCAGACCACTAGTATCCTGGGAGGTATTCAGAGGTGTTTCATCAAAAAAGAACTCCATATTGAAAATAATAATAATTTAGGGGCACCTGGGTGGCTCAGTCAGTTAAGCATCTGACTTTGGCTCAGGTCATGATCTCAGGGTCCTAGGATTGGACTCCTCAGCGGGGAGTCTGCTTATCCCTCTCCCGCTCCCTCTGCCCCTCCCCCTGCTTGTGCTCTGTCTCTCTCTCTCTGAAATAAATAAAATCTTTAAAAATAATAATAATAATTTAAGGCAATTAAAATGATGTGTATATTAAGTAACTCTCTGAACTTTTAATATGCAGAATACATTGTATACTTCCAGGAGGCTGGCTATGTCATAGTCAGCGTTTCCCAAACATTTTATTTTCATAGATGGCTATAAACATCTTGCTGAAACTATGAAACCAGAGGAATGGTGAGCTAGCAGAATGATGAATCTGAGCATGTGTGGCATGATGCTAAAGACAGAAGCACAACACTGATGCAGTGGCCTTGCCCTTCTCTGCAGGGGACTACAGAGGCTTACAGAAGCAGCATCCCTCCAGATTCTCTCTTTGAAACAAGCTTCAAGCAGGATGTTCTTTCTCTTACTCTCCAGCTCATGGCTACCTGAATATTCAAGTTTGTATCAAGCACTATACCTCTGACCTTCAGGCAAATGACCCCATCTACTATTATTCCCCATACATACAGTTTATGAAAAAGTCCACTGTTGACATTTATTGTACAATGATTACTTTCTGTGCCTTCCTCACACATAGCAATTCAAAAGTGAATGAATGAATAAATGAATGAATGAATGAATGAATGAATGAATGAATGAATGTCATTCTATAAGATTTGGAATGAGGGGCGCCTGGGTGGCTCAGTCATTGGGCATCTGCCTTCGGCTCAGGTCATGATTCCAGGTTCTGGGATCGAGCCCCGCATCGGGCTCCCTACTCCGCGGGAAGCCTGCTTCTCCCTCTCCCACTCCCCCTGCTTGTGTTCCCTCTCTCGCTGTGTCTCTCTCTCTGTCAAATAAATAAATAAAATCTTTAAAAAAAAAGATCTGGAATGAAGTCCTTGGTCATTTGCAATCAATCTAAAAATACCAAGGTAATTTTTCTTTCTTTTTATTTAAAGGGGCAGAAAAGGGGTGCCTGGGTGGCTCAGTCAGTTAAACATCTGCTTTCTGTTCAGGTCATGATCCCAGGGTCCTGGGATCCTGGGATAGAGCCCCACATCAGGCTCCTCATCCGGAATCCTGCTTCTCCCTCTCCTTTTGCTGCTCCCCTGCTTGTGCTCTCTCATACTCTCTCTCTCAAATAAATAAATAAAATCTTAAAAAAAAAAAATAAAGGGGCAGAAAAGTGGTCAACGATAAAGTTTTCCCAATATTTTCTGACAATTTCAACCTTAGGATTTAATCACTTCTATATTAGGTCTCCCTTTATAATTCAATTTCAGTTTAATTTGTAATTGTATTTCTTTATTCATGAACATTGAGTAACAACCAAAGATCAAGGATGGTGCATAAAGGCAGAACTCGGGGGTGGTGTTTGAAGGACACCATGCTGGTGGTCCTGTGTAATTTACCATCATATCACATGCTTTAAGAATGGACTCTGGAATATTCACTATGTGTACTAATAATCATCATAGTAATGGTAACAACATCAATTATTATTGGAATAGTCACCACTTTTTGAGGACTCACCAAATCCCAGGCACTTTTCTAAGCAATATGCCTGTATTAAGTCACTTATCTTCATAACAACGCTAATGAAGTAGCTATCCATTACTTTATAGAGTGAAAGGAACTGAGGGTCAGAGCGGTTAAGTAATTTGCCCGAGTTCACACAGCCAATCAATGTAGTCGACAGGCTAATGCACTCAAAAAGCCACATGTTAGAGAACAGAAAGCACCCATTACAGAGTCCGGGGACATTGGCTTTGCCTTGAGTCAACACCAACCTCTCAGTTCCTCCATCTGCAACATGAAGACATTTACACTAGAATGAGATCCTTCAAAGTCTAAAATTCAAACAAGTCTAGGTTGAGGGTTAGAAGAGTGAAGATGCAGGGGCCACCCTCACGTTGAGAACTTCTGACAGGAAAAAAAATGCAAATTTCCTCTGGGGCTTCATTTTTTATGGTTATTGCCTTAAGGAGGCGGGGTTTTATTTTCTAAGGGTCTTATTTCTCCAAATAAAAACAAATGAAATGTCTATTGTAACAGGTGGCCCTTTGTAGGAAAAGCACCAAAACAGAAGTAGCAACAGCTGCAGAGGAGGGTGTTTCGAGCCACATATTAAAATGAAGCATCATTTGTTTTTATAAAGAGATGTTTATTTTGTGATAATGGATACAATTAATAACAACATATGCTTCAGGGTGCATCCCCATCAGTAATTAATGTAGCATTAATTTATTTTTTTTATTTTTTTAAAGATTTTATTTATTTATTCATGAGAGACAGAGAGAGAAGGAGAGGGAGAAGCAGACTCCCAAGGAGCAGGGAGCCCGATGCAGGACTCGATCCCAGGACGCTTAACCATCTGAGCCACCCAGGCACCCAATGTAGCATTAATTTAGATGCTTTTAAGAAAATGTAATAAATCTGTAAAAACAACAGAGCTTCCATACACCTCTCACACATAAACTGGCTCTGTTTCATTGATGGAGCCCCAGCCTTATTCTGAGGTCTCATACCTCATGCGGGTTCTTCAGCCTGAACCTGATCCCAATAACAATGATGAAGGAAAGTGCTTTGTGCTTCTAATTGAAAAGTGTAGGCATTTTGAACAGAGATCCAGGGGAGTGAGCAGTAATTACTTAAATTAAGAACATCTGTGAACTGACACCATTAATGCTCATCTACCTTCATTTACACCCGCAGCAATATGCCTGTTTTCAGCAAAATTTAAATTACAGAAAACTGGAATTAAATATAAAAGTGAAGATCATCGCATGAGAAATGATACTGTAGCTGGTGACAAAAGGCACATCCTGGCTGGACTAATAGGGTTTTAAAAGCATCATTCCATAACTCGGAGGCTGGGGGATAAAGGATAACTCAGGAGGATTCAGCAACAGCCCCACTCTTCCTGTCAGAACCAAGGACTGCAACTTGGCCTAAGATCTGTTTGGTTTTAACACCAAAAGTACTACCTCTCCACCTGGTCCTTTTCCATTTGAGTTTGTTTATTAATTATTCCTGATGCAAACTTTTCCTTCTCCTCAACCCCAGGGTCACTCGTTCTCAGACTGTATTTGGCCAGACAAACCTCAGGATTAAGAAACCCACATGATTTGGGTATTTATATACCCAAGTCTATTGGACCCTGTCGAACTCCATACGCCCCGGAACATGCAAAGGGGACAACATGGGGGTGTGGCAGGCACTTCCTTTAAGCATATCAGCTCCCTCTCTGCAAAAGGCCATGGCTTTATCATCTGCAAGATCTCAAAGGTCAACTTTTTTTTTAAGATTTTTATTTATTTATTTGAGAGAGAGTGAGTGAGAGAGAGAGCACAAATGGGGGGAGGGAGAGGGAGAAGCAGACTTCCCTGCTGAGCAGGGAGCCCAATGTGGGGCAATCCCAACACCCTGGGATCACGACTTGAGTCTGAGCTGAAGGCAGATGCTTAACTGACTGAGCCACCCAGGCGCCCCTCAAAGGTCTGCTTCTAAGATGAGAAAAATTCCATCACTTGAGGTCCTAGCAGTAAATGTCTCATCTGGTCCTGCCCACTCTTAGTTTTAGCTCTAGACTCAATATGGATTAATGAACAGAATGCTGAACAAGGAGATAGAAAATCTGTTCTCTACTCTTTGATACTCAGAGTGCATCCCAGAGCAGCATAGAGATGTCATCTGGGGGTATGTTGGAAACAGAATCCCACCACTGCCACCACCATCACCAACCCAAAATCAGAATCTGCAAGATCCCCACATGATTCCAATGCACATTAAAATGTGGACAGCCTGACACCCATCTCCGCCCTGCTCCCAGCTAACTAGGAATTTAGAAGTCATACAAACCTTTAAAATACCATTTGTGTTTTTAGAGATGATGAGCCCTCGCCATCTATGTTGCCAACCAGACACTATTCTAATGAGATAATGGATATGAAAGCCCTAGAAAAACTACAAAGGACTAGACTGATGTAGGATATTATTGAATTTTTCTAAGGAAAATTATAATGTTTGATGAGGTTATTTCTGATATGAGCTCATCAGTTGTAATGATGTCCCATAACCCCAAAACTGACAACTTCATCTACTCCAAAGCTTGAAAAAAACACCTATACGTACGCTAACTCTCCTTTAGTTCTTATGCCAGCTTGGATCTCCTCTCTCCTGAGTTTTAGACTCATATATTAGACTGTCTGTTGGACACCCATCAGGTTTTTTCACAACCTCCTCCAACTGCACAGTCTGAAATGGAACCTATCCTCAGCAAGCCTGAAACCTGCTCCAGTCTCCTGGCCCAGTAAGTGACCCACCTTCAACCCACTTGCTCAAATCAAAAACCTGGGGTCATCCTTCACTCCTCTCCTTCTACCCCAGCGTGTCCAATCACATCTCCTTTTGACTTACCTCCTAACGTTGCTTGAACCCCTTCTCTTTATCCCTCTTGCTCCCAATCTAGTCTGCAAGTTACTGTCTTCTCATTGCAAGAATGGCGGCAATGGCCTGCTCTATGGGTCCACCAGTCTGCAGTCCTGCCCACAAGCTAAAATGATCTTTCTCAAACATGGATCCGTCACTGTTACTGCTCTGCTAAAGCCTCTTCCATGGCTCCTCATTACTTGGGCAAGAGCCAGACTCGTTCATGTGGCATACCAGGACCTTTCATACCCCGGCCCAGACATAATGCCTCACCTCATTTTTTTTTTTTGCTCCCCCATCCTGCCTTGTATTAGAGCAAAATGGAATCACTAACAGTTTCACCGGACAAGCCCACTCCCTCTCCCCTGTGCATGCTCTCCTGGGCTGCTCCCAGGCTGGCATGCCCTCCTCCCAAAACTTCACCTGGCCCTGTGCTGCACAGCCTTCAAAATTCACTCCACTCAACCTTCCTGTAGCAGGAGCTCTTCTCTAACTCTTTCTTCCTATAGATTTTTGACACATTTTATTTCTGCTCACAGTTCCCCTTGTTCAACTTTAGCCAACAACAGAAGGAGACAGAGAGAAAAGGTTACAAGTATAGATTACGGGACTGGACTGCCTACCTCTGAATATCAGCTCTGCCCTTCACCAACAATGTGAATGCAAATAACTCCCATAACTGGGTGGCTCCTCATTTTCCCTATCTATAACTTAGGGCAATGAGAGAGCTCACTGGAGGGTGATGGTAAGGACCGAATGATTGTAGAATACTCAGGTTAGTACTTAGCAGTAGAAACCACTTAGTAAATATTATCCATTTCATTAAAATTATCTTTTATCTGTTATCCTCCTCAAGAAAGCCCAAGCTCTTTGAGATCTGGAACTTGAGCAGAGGGAGGAACCAGAGCCAGATGACCTGGTTCTCATTTCCGCTCTGGAACTACTAGCTCTGTGATGGTGGATGAATTTCTTCACCTTTCTGAGACTGTTTCCTTACCTGCACTGTGGGGCAGAAATAGCATTGACCCATGGAGTTAGGAGAATAAATTAAGTAAAGCGCTTAGATGCTCACCTGGAATTTAACAAGAGCTTGATGGAAAAATATTAGCTATTGGTATTGCTTTGATTTGTGTTTTTTTTTTCTTTTTGTTTTGTATTTTCAATGTCTAATAAAGTACCTAACAGATGCTCAGTAAAAGGTTACTGAATGGATATGAATGAATGACCTCATTAGCCAATCCACAGGATTAAATCTAAAACTGACTCAGCTTTGGGAAATTCAGCTTCCTTTCTTCCCGATTCCCATTTGCAGCAGACAGTAAGTAATTGCTGATACTGAAATTGTATTTCTCTACTTCAATCACAGTGAGGTTGATAGCATTTGTCCCTCAGGAATCAGACTAGTTGGAACTACAGCTTGGCCACTGCAGGTATGAACTCAGGCTGCCAAGATCTGTGCACTAATTGTTGCAACCCTTCTCTCCTTCCCTGTCACAGTGAGATTCCCAGTGGTGGGGCCTCACAGAGTCCCCCTACAATCCCCTTGGTGTGAGATCAGGGTAGGGACTCCCACAGAGCAACCCACAATGCTGGGATAGGGGCCTGGTTGTCCTCCCGTGTGTTGTCTTTTCCCACTGGAGAAACCAGAGGATCGGACAAGACTTCTCCACATGGTGCTGCACTGGCCTACAGGAGGGGCAATGTGGCCAACATGTAGCCATTTCTCTTATTCTTCTAATGCAGTCTGTCTTGGTCTCTATGGTGCAGGGGGGCTTCAGCCTCATTCCTGTGTTGCTCTGGGGGAAATTAGCTCAGACTGATTGTCCTCATGTGCTCTGTTTTTGAAAAGTTGTTAGCTGTTCCTCTTGTGAGGGGGAGTGATGTCAGAAACAATCTCTGCCACCATCTTGGTGATGTCACTCCCTATACCATTCTTTTTTTAAAAAACGTCAGTAAACTGGATTAAGTCAAAACTGCATCCATAAAGCTGTATGACCTGACTTGAGGAAATAAATTCAAGGAGGCTTCGGAATATATCTTGGAAAACTAGGAGAATGATCTCTTAACAGGAAAATGGTGCTTTTATCTACCTGGTACAGCATCCAATTCCACATCTTACTCAATGCTGGGTACCTCCAAAATGAACGTCTGAGAATTTGTCATAACTCTGCTGTGTGTGTGTGTGTGTGCATGTGCTTGTTCATGTGTGTGTGTGTGTTGTGAGCCTGGGGAAGGAGAAGAGTCAATGGACAGCTCATCTCCAGGTGGGATATATATTTTCCTCTTTACGCTTTTCTGTACTTGATCCTATTTCCTGCGATGTAAATGCATTAAATAAGCAGGAAACATTCTTTGTTCCATGAGTGCACCAAGCTTTTTCCTGCCTTTTGGCTTCTGTGAATGATGTGATATTGTCTGGAAAATTTTCACCATACCCACTACTCCAGAGCAGCCTCTCCACCAATCCTTCCTCCTGTAACTTAGTCTTCTGGTCCTGATTATACTCTTGCATCACACCCTTCATTTACCTTCACAAATGACTCATCATTTACATATAATTGTTACTGTTGTTGTTTCTGTGATTAAATGTGAAGCATCTGTCTTCCTTCTTAGACAGGAAGTTCTGAGGAGCCAGGAGCCAGCTGTCTTCCCCAGCATGTAACACAGCCTCATCACAACATCCATAGCATGTGAATGAACAAATGCACCCCTGCATCTGCTGCGTGTAACTTAAGGAACATACCTGGCCCACTCCAGAAGTTATTGCTATGACCATCAGGACACAGAAAGCACCTGGGCCCAAGAGGAGCCAGACAAGTCTTCAGGGAGGAGGTCATAATGGAGTTCCTTCCCCCTTCAGGGAGGAAGCAGGACTTCAGATGGGTCCAGGGATTCAACAGATTTCAAGGCACTAAACTTGGGGCTTGATAGAAGTTGGCCAGTAGGGAGTAGAGTAAATTTAGTAGATGCGGCAGTGCCCCACTCACCCTTGTCACTACAGTGCATGTTGCTTAACTTCCACCTGCCCCAGCACCTGATGGGATTTGCCTGAAAGCTCTCTCCCTGGCTGCTAGCTCTGCCTGTACACACAAGAGAGAAGAGTGGGGAATTGATTCCTAGCCTTCAATCAATGGCTGATCAGGGTTGGTGTGGAAATATTCCCACTTCCTTGAACTTCGGTGGAAAAACACTTGGATTTGTGTTCTCTCCTGGCTCTCAGATTTGCTCAGCAGGGAAAAGCAACAGAGTGCTGCCCTGTACCAGTGCTAGGGAGGGACCTGTGCCTTCCCTGGACCAGATGTTGTATGAGGTACTGCAGATATAAGAAAGTATAAGATTTGAGCACTGTTGCTGCCAAAGAACTCAAAGTCAGTCGTGGTGACAGATATATGGACAGATCATTATAAACGTGACACAGAGCAGTGACGACAATGACAAAGGAGTGTGCAGAAGGCACAAATATGTCTCCAAAAGGCTTGAACTCCCAGTGGGTTGCAGGAAGAAGAGGATGCTGAGCACCTCCCCAAACTCACAATGAGCACTTTATGTCTGGCACCCTCATTCTCAAACATACAAATTGCCTAGTACTTGTGCCCTCCACAAAGAGCATAGGATACGAAAGAATGAGGTGCAGTTAGCATTCCAAGATGCTTGGTGAGGATTTGAAAAATTGCTAGCTTCAAAACCCCACAAAGCTCCCTGGGGCATGAGAGTTTCTTTTAAGGAGCAGAGAACCAGGCAAGCTTTATATTACCCAATGTAAAATAGCCACCTTAGCTCCCTTGTCTACTCCATAGAGACAGCAGACATAATGCTTTCTTGGAATCAAGTCATTTGAGTCATCTTGAAATTGTACTTCTAAGATTTAAAAAAAAAAAAAACCTTTAGAGTATATAAAAGGTTTTTGTGGTTCAAAAATTCAATGACAAAATCATATTTGATATTGAGCAAATTAAATTTCTATTGAGGCACCTTGAAAGAATGAAATGTTATTGTACACTATATCTACACACAGACCAAATTCTATATAAATATAACCCAAAGGGATTTTTTTCATGATTCAAACATCATGAAGCGCTTCTAAAATTATCTTGACAAGCTGTAATTATTTCTAGATTTCATTAAGTTTCCGGGCTCCACTTTTTGCTCTCCCTTTATGTTTGTCACAAAGGAGGCAAAAACATATTGTGGAATGAAGCATGGACTGTATTCATTTTCTAGGGCTGCTATGACAAAGTACCACAAAGTGTGCGGTCTAAACAACAGAAATTTATTGTCCCATAGTTCTGGTGCCTGCAGGGTTAGTTCTTTTTGAGGCTGTGAGGAAGAATCTACCTGTTGCATGCCTCTCCCTTAGCTTTTTGTGGTTTGCTGGCAATCTTTGGCATTCCTTGCATGTAGAAGCATTATTACTGATCTCTGTCTTCATGTTCACCCAGTGTTCTCCCTGTGTTCATGTCTGTCTCCAAATTTCCTTTTTTTTAAAGATTTTATTTATTTATTTGATAGAGAGCACAAGTAGGCAGAGCAGCAGGCAGAGGGAGAGGGAGAAGCAGACTCCCCGCTGAGGAGGGAGCCGGATGTGGGGCTCAATCCTAGGACTCCGGGATCATGACCTGAGCCAAAGGCAGATGCCCAACTGACTGAGCCACCCAGGCGCCCCACCCAAATTTCCCTTTTTTATAAAGACACCAGTCATGAGGATTGGAACTTACCCTAATGACCTCATTTTAACTTGATTAACTCTGTAAAGACCTTCTCTCTAAGTAAGGTTACACTCGAAAATATTAAAGTTAGTACTTCAATGCATGAATTTGAAGAGACACAATTCAACACTCAACAGAAGCTAGCATTTGTGGAAAATCTCCTTCATAAGAAACCTGGTTCTAGTTATATTGCTCATTTTATTTTTTCAACACTTTTTGAAATACATTTCATTGTTACCATTTTGTAGTTTGCTTCCTCATTCCTTCAACAAATATTTTTTGAGCATCCACTATGTGCCAGGAACTCTGGGTGAGATAGACAGGTCTCTATGTTTTTTGTATAGATTTTCACCTTTATACCACATCCCTTAATGTATACTCTTAAATGTTAAAAGATAAAGGGCAAATGCAAATTTAAGAGGAACATAAAACTTTTCTCAAGATTAACATCATCAGGGGCGCCTGGGTGGCTCAGTTGGTTAGGCGACTGCCTTCGGCTCAGGTCATGATCCTGGAGTCCCGGGATCGAGTCCCACATCGGGCTCCCTGCTCCGCGGGGAGTCTGCTTCTCCCTCTGACCCTCCTCCCTCTCATGCTCTCTGTATCTCATTCTCTCTGTCTCAAATAAATAAATAAAATCTTTAAAAAAAAAAAAAAAGATTAACATCATCAAAGATAGAGGTTGCAGTATCAAATCAAATATCTACATGGCACCTTAAAGGCCTCTCATGCCCCCAAACACAATGATAAGAGAGTAGATGACACAATTTTTAAACCCTATTTGATTATTTATTAGATATGAAGACTATTCTCAAAATGTGTTAATTGGGGAGGAATGCTTGCAAAAAGCCCCTCTCATATATTTTTTTGCCACTCTCATATTTTTATTTAGAAATAAGACATGAAAGTTATCTCTACCGTACTTGAGTTACTTAGCATTAAATTTAATAATTTCAAACATTGGTCAGCCAAAGAAGTTTAGATCTTTCTGATGTTGGAACATATAGGTCTAACATTTTAACATGCATTCATTCCCAACACAAAACAAAATGAATGTCATTTCAAAATTCATTCATTGACAAATCATTTGTCTACAAACATGATGACCACTAACATAAACTGCATAAATTATTTGTTACATGGCAAAATATTTTCAAGTTTGTTGTATAATTTAATAATTTACAATTATATTATATATAGTAAATGTTTTTAAAAAAATGAAATGTATAGTACAATATTAACATACGGAGCTAAAATAAATGTTTTTATTTAAAATCACTTCATCACAAATCATCTGAAATTATGAAGGAATAAACTAATAGGTATATCCCTTTGAAAGGTGTTAGGGAATCCAAAATAGTCCAGGAAATATGAAGGAGTGAAAAATTCATTTTCTAAATGCTAATTGGACTAGTCAACCTCCCTTAAAAGTCTTCACAAGCTTCGCATCCCCTCCAGATGAAGTGCAACCTTCTTGGCAAAATGAAAGACCATGGTATTCATGATCTTGACCAGTTTGCCCTCTCTCACTCCTCTCCCACCACACACACACACACGAATGCACACATGCATGCACACACACACATACACACATGTCATGCACAGACATATATACACACTACTCCCCTGTTAACATCAACCCATTTCTACTCTTTGGACTAGGCATGCTGACATTTTTTCACACCTCTGTGTTTCAAGACAAGGTATTCTCTCTCTCTGAAAACACTCCTATTCCTCATCTGCCTGTGGAATCCCCAAACCCCACTCAAGCTTGAACCTCTCTGTTAAACTTCTATGCATCCCACCCTCCCTATCTCTGGTAAATTAATCCTTTCCTCCTCCTCCAAGCAACCTCAGTTCCCAGTCCTGTAAAGAATTCTGTTGATGAAATTGCCCTCAATGGTGAATGTGTCAGTGAGCTCCAGGACTCCTTGAGGGCAAGAACCAAAGTCATTCTCTAGCAGATGCTTGTATGATGGACTGGATGGATACATAAGTAACCAAGTGGATGTGCCTCAGGTCCCTCATCTGGAAGCTTGGAATATCATCCCTCCAGACCACACAGGGCTGTGCTGAGGATGGGGTTGGAGGATATACATGGGAATAGCCACATTCCTGTTAGAAAACATGGGCCCTGTAGGCAATGATTACTTGACCTGCCTGACTACTGATTTCTGTTTTTTTAAGAAAACTTTTGTTTGCCCCAGAGTTTATTCCAACTACAAATGCTTTGAAATTCTCACAGTATAACTACAGACCCCAGCAGTCACCCATAAATGTTTTAGTGAGCAACTTCTATGAGCCCCTCAGTATTTTAGATGCTGGGGACAGTGCTCCCTCCCTCACAGAGATTGCCATCCAGAGTGAGGTGAAAAGAAACATGTCCCACCCACAGGTTTATTTCCTTGACTTCATTTCTCAAAGTATAGTTTTTTTCTTTTTTTTTTTTTTAAGTTTTCTAATTGGAAGCTAATTATCAGTAATGAATTGTGTGGTGGGTGATTTGCAGTATATAACAAACATCTGGTATTATGTGCTAAATCTCATATAGTCCATTTTTTACTGACCAAATATGGGGCTGTGGAGTACTCTTTATTCTGATCCATTTGCGTTTCTTTAGAGAATGGCACCAACAAAATTCCAAATTAAAAAATAAAATGGGACATTTAAATAGCTGATAAAGTAAAATATGCTTTCTGAATATCTTTCCTTTTTTTTATCAGTTGGTGCCATAACCATGTTAGTAGTATGAAATAGACTATATATTTTAAAACTCTCTTAAATAGACTATATCATAGATTAGACCAGCCCAGAACAAATGTCTCTGGTAGCATTTTATATAGATATTTAATATAAATGGCTGAGTCTCAAGGCTGATGAGTTTTTCATTTGTTTCTAATGAGCAAGATGTGCTTAACATTACCCTGCATTACAGCCTAGAGTTTTATAAAATCTGATTCTGTGATTCAGCTAGAGTGAAACAGACTTAAGAAAGGATCAGACTTAAATCTTTTGAACCGGACTCCAGCTATCTAATAAGAGACCTGGCAGATTGTTTTGGCTAAATGTGAAGCCATTCAAATACTCCACAAGTATTTTAAATCTGTATTTGACATTAGAGGCCACATGTCTAATAATTAGCCATGTGTTAAAATTCTGGGATTTTGATTCCCCAGCAGAAGAGATGAGTCTTACATAGTATCTGCCCTGGTCTCTCTGAATGAAGAGACTTACCTATTACATACCTGGTTAGTGGGGACAAACTGCTGGGGAAGCGGGGCAAAAATTCCCACACAAATCCATATTTAGATTGGGTTTAGAGACAAGCTTCAAATTTTCTACCCTCATATAACTATCTACTGTATATTCTAATCGGTGTCTTACTATGTCTTTTAAACTAGGAAAACAGGGAGTAAGTATGATACTTCATTTTTCAAAGATCGGCTATTTTTCAATAGCCTTAAATAGCTATCTAATTGGTGAGAATATTTCTAGGGCTGAGGAATAGGCTATCAATAAAAATAAGGAGAGTTTGTGGTGCTTACAGGGGCTGTATTAGTACACACTTCTCTTTCCTTCCCCTGAAATATGTCGTGCAATTATTTATCCATGAAGTGAAAGAAATGGTTATTAAACCTTTATTAAGGAGGTTGGGGACAGGTTATTCTCCCACTAAAAAGTTTAATGGTTTTTAAACCAAACAACCTTTAAAGTGTGGTGACACACGGATAGACTAATGAAATTCCGTAAGATGACTTATAGGCTGGTAACAAATAGTGTGTCCCACCAGCCTCAAATGAATAACTCTTCGGATGTAAACACCTTTCATCCTGAAGAAATCGTTTTAAACTGAGACTTTTATGCACATATTCTTTCATTGATTGAGCTCTTATTATATGCCTACCATGGTTACCCAGGGGGAGAAAGAACGAATTAGGGTCCTTATCTGTATACTCCCTATGCCTTGTTTGGGAGACAACACATAGCTTGTGGACTAACTGAAGGCATGCAAACTGTGAGATCAAGGGGAGACTTGTCTTCAGCAAAGAGGTGATTAAAAATGAAGAGAAGTGTTGGTGAGAGCCTTAGAAGATAAGTGAGTTTTGAGCTCCAAAAAGGAAGATGGGTAAAATCTTGCAGAAAATTAAATGGATCTTCCAGATGGGGAAAGAACTGAGACTATCACAAAAAAAGAAAAGAGAGAGACCTGTGCTCTGAGTGGCTTCAGTATATCCGATGGAGCCAAAGAGGAGGAGACAATTCACACACAGGAATAGAGGGTAGTAGGGCTAAATAGGTACAGTAACATCAAATTAAAAAGGGCTTTGAATGACAAGCCAATTTCTAATTTCTTTTTATTCATTTTTGTTTTTTGCTTGTATCATGCAATTTTTCAGAAAAAAAAAAGAGCACACTGATTCTATGATCAATTTGTATGATCATGAGCAAGTACTTTAATATCTCCAGGCCTCTAAGTTTATCATGTACACATTGATCTACTGGCATAAGGCCCTTTGATATCTCTATCTCCTATAAAAGTCCATGAGCTTAAAATTCAAAGAGCCTTACCAATACAACATGACAGCAAAAGGATATTGGATTCAACACAATGCAGGGACTCACAGATCTACTTGATCTGGAAGAAGTCACTTACCACACAACAAAGGGATGGAACTATGGGGGTTATGCATGAGTCATCGCCTTTCCATGGCTCTACGGCTCTATCTCTCCACCAAACACATTGAGTCCTGCTCTATGCCAGGAACCATGCTAATCATTGGATGTGAAGTCAACACTATATTCATTTTCGAAATAAGTAACCAAGGTTCAGAGAAAGTAACACCAAAGTCATGCAACCAGTGAGGGGTCAACCTGTCATTCAAACCAAGTCAATTCCATTCCAGAATCTACCTATTATATACCCTTTAAAGTTTCTTTAGTGAAGGTCTAGTAAATAAACCTTTCAGGTTTATTCTCTTAAACCTAAAAATTCCTATATTGCACCCTTGTTCTTGACAGATTTCTGGGTCTACAATTCAAGGTAAACAGTTATTTTTTCTTTGAACTGTGAGGCATTCACTTTCTTCTGGTTTTCATTGTTGCTGTTGAAGAATCTATTATCAATGGAATTTTCTGCAGCATTTTCTTTTTTTATGATAGTCTCTGTGTTGAGTCTTCTGAAATTTTACCACATTGTGTAAGTATGAATTTCTTTTTGTTTATTCTGTACGGTTAATGTCATGTTTCTGAACCATTAGCTCTTCATTTACTGCCTCATCCATATTCCCAATTTTTGCATTCTGGAAATCTGATTTGAAATATTGTAAATTTTCTCAAGATATCCTTCATGACTTTTAGCTCTTTTTTCTTATTTTTTTTTCTTATTCCCTAGTCTTTCTGTGTTGCATTCTGGATAATTTCTTTAATCACTAATGCCCTCTAATCTATATCTAAGTTGCTTCATTCATTCATTGAGTTTTACACTTCAACAACTATATTTTTGACACCTACAGTTCTAAATCTTTTGCAAACTTCCTTGGTAATTTTTGATAGATTTTGGTCATTTGTTTATTTCTTTAAATGTATTAAATTTAAATTGACTTATTTAAATTTTAAAATTTTTATGTTTTTATAGATTTCATGAACAGGTTCTTTCATATATCCAAAGACTTTGGAAGTAGTAACATGTTTTTTCTGAGAAAACAAAACAAAACAAAAATCTGTTGCCCTTTGTCAATGGTGTTTTATTTTTCTTATGTGTTTGGTAAATCGTGGTAGTAGTTTCATAGCATATTGAACTTAATTTATGAAAATATGTAGGGCCCAATTGGGGATGTTATTCTGTAGAAATAGTGATATTTTCTTCCGCCAAAGTCCAAATAGTGTTCATTGACCTGGGCCAATTAGCTTTTTAGATGGTCCTAGTTTAATTTGGTTATATCAGATTCAGTTCTCCACCTGGTCTAGGATCTAAGACTTTATCATTTGATCTTGATTACAGAAGTGATATTTCCCTTTCCCACAGCCTGGTGGTGTTCATTTATAAGCACTTCTTAGAAGGTGCTTTCTGCCATGTTTCCTTGCTTAGACTTCCCTTCTTGGAGACATTATTGACTCCCCCACCCTTCACATTTGGTCAGCTGCCAAAAATTATCAATATTTCCTTCACAGTACTTTCTCATTTGTCTTTTCCTTTCTAGAACCTCTGCCCCTCTTGCCACCCATATTTTCTTCCATAGCATTATGAACTTCCTCAGTGGAAACATCTTTATGTCACTTAGCCCTCTCTTTATCATCACTGACACAACATGACTAGATCATGTTTCCCCAAGCAGCTATTTGTGAATTTACTGCTTAAAAGCTTTGAATTTACCACCATCAACTATACCAGGCTTCAGCAGAGTTTTATTGGGACATAGCTTCACCTACTCATTCGCCTATTGTCTATGGCTCCTTTTGCTCTACAAGAGTAGAACTGAGTGGTTTCAATGGAAATTGCATGGTCTTCAAACCCTAAAAAATTACCTATACTTTAAAGAAAAAGTATATAGAATGAATTATAGAATAAAATCCAGTTCTTATTTTACTACTCAAGGATTCCAATACATTTTCAATCTTCTTTTTCCCAACATTCTCCCAAAAGAACTAACAGCTCAGTCAAATTATTCCTTTAACTAAACACATGTGACTCTAGGCCTTCCATGTGGAATGTGCTTTCTCACCCATCTTCCATCCTATCCATTTACCTAAGATTTTTATGTCCTCCAGAACCCAACTAACCTACATTTTCCCCCACAAAGCTTATTCTCAACCATCTCAGCCCATGGTTTCAGTCACATTGAAACTCATAATTTATTCTCCCAGAATACATCTACATTGACATTTTCCTTCTGATGTATATGCCACATTTCTCTAAAACTGTAGACTATAGCCTCAAATCCTTTAAATGTTCATCCCCTAGGACAGTGACTCAAACATGGCAAAGTGGAAATGCTAGGGGTGAGGAGAGGAGACAGAGCTCGGTTTAAAATGATCTCTTGAACAAGATTCTTAGCTTACCTGAGCCTTGGCTTTCTAATCTATAAAATACATAAAAAAATTATATATTTTTTGGTTTTCAAATATTCTTCCCTTTTCATCACAATGGCTTTACTTTACTTATGCAATGCCTGTGATCCACACAAAATAGTAAGTTCAACGCAGGAGGAGCCACAACTGACTTATTCACTGAAGTATCCTCAACTGTTGGCACAGGACCTGGAAGCATTTATTCAATGAGGGAATAAAAATGCCCATCTTAAAATGTTGTCAACAAATGCTTGCTTTGTTCCATTTTTCCCTTTTACTTTCCTATACATTGTATAGTAAGAACTCAATAACCATGGTGATTTCATGATGATTAGGATGCACAGCAGCAACTGATACACAATTGATTTATCAGGAAACAAATCAATAAAAATATAAGGCAAAGAGAGTTAATTGTATTACATTTGTGAAGATCCTATTGTTACTTCAGAGTCTACAGAAGACAGAGTAGTCTTATTTATAAAGGTAATCTGTTTAAAGTGTTCATACTCTAGAAGTCATGAAAAGATGCATGCTTGACCTAAAAAAAATAACTAGAGTTTTGTAAATTCTGATATGTCAGGAAAAAAGTGTTCATAACCCCAAGGGGGGCCTAGGACTTCCCAATCAAGTTTTCTTGGGCTATATCTCTGTAATCATACTTTTTTGGTGCTGGGTTGTTATATACCAAGATAGACATGAGAAGGTTTTCCATGTTCACTTTCTCTTTGTACCATTCCTATCAGACATTTGAGTGGAAAATTCAAGTTATAAGACTAGGTAGAAAGACAGCTATGCTTACCATTGTACAACTAACAATGAATGATTCCATAAAAAACTAAGAAAACAATCCCATTGACAATAGCACCAGAAATAATAAAATACTTGGAAGTAAATTTAACCAATGAGGTGAAAGATCTGTACACTAAAAACTATAAAACATTGGTGAAAGAAGTTGAAGAGACATAAATAAACAGAAAGTTATTTCATGCTCATGGGTAAGAAGAATTAACATTACTAAAATGTCCATACTATCCAAAGTGATCTACAGCTTCAATAAAATCCCTATCAAATTCTAATGGCATTTTTCACAGAAATAGAAAAGACACTTCTAAAATTCATATGGAACCACAGAAGACCCCAAATAGCCAAGGGAAGCTTGAGAAAGAAGAACAAAGCTGGAGGCATTACACTTCCTGATTTCAAATTATATTACAATGCTATAGTAATCAAAACAGTATGGTATAGCCTCACAGACCAATAGAACAGAATAGAGAGCCCAGAAATAAACTGATACCTTTATGATCAACTAATCACTGACAAAGGTGCCAGGAATACACAATGAGGAAAAGATAATGTCCTCAATAAGTAGTGTTGGAAAAACTGAATATGTGCATGTGAAATAATGAAATTGGACCCTTATCTCACAACATACACAAAAAATCAACTCACAGTGCTTAAAGATTTAAATGTACGGCCTTAAAGCCTAAAATTCCTAGAAGAAAACATGAAGAAAAATCTCCTTGACACTGGTTTTGACAACAATTTTTTGGATATGATACCAAAAGCATAGGCAACAAAAGCAAAAATATTCAAGTGGTACTACATCAGACTAAAACTTCTCTGCACTGCAAAGGAAATAATCAACAAAAGGAAAAGGTAACCTACATAATGATTCAAAATATTTGCAAGCCATGTATCTGATAAGAGGTTAATATGCAAAATGTATAAGAAAGTCCTACAACTCAATAGCAATAAACAGACAAACAAATAACCCAATTTTTTAAAGGATCAAAGGACATGAATAGACATTTTTCTGAAGAAGACATACAAATGGTCAACAGGTATATAAAAATATATATCTTGAATCATCAGGAAGATGCAAATCAAAACCACAATGAGATATCACCACACACCTATTAGGATGACTGTTTTTTTTAAAGATAGGAAGTATTGGCAAGGTTTAAAGATAGCAAGCATTGGCAAGGATGTGGAGGATAGGGAACCCTGGTACAGTGTTGATGGGAGTGTAAATTGGTACAACCATTATTGAAAACAGTATTGAGGTTCCTCAAAAAATTTAAAAATAGAATTACTATATGATTCAACAATCCCCCTTCTGGGTATTGTTGAAAGGAATTAAATTAAGATCTCAAAGAGATACTTGTATTCCCATATTTGCTACAGCATTTTTTACATTAACCAAGACATGGAAACAATGCAAACATCTATCAACAGATAAACAGATTTTTTAAATGCGGTATTACACATACAATGGAGTATTATTCAGGCTTACAGAAAAAGGAAAGTCTACCATTTGCAATACATGGATGGATCTGGAGGACACTCATGCTAAATGAAATAAGCCAAACACAGAAAGACAAATACTGTATGATCTCATTTATATATGGAATCTGGAATTTTCAAACTCATAAAAGCAGAGAGTGGAATGGAGGTTACCAGGGCTCAGGAGAGGGAAAAACGGGAGATGTTGATTAAGGAGTATAAATTTTCAGTTACACAAAAAGATGTAGAGATCTAATCTATAGCATGGTGACTGTAGGTAAAAATATTGTACTGTATATTAGACATTTGCCAAGAAGCTAGATCCTAAGTGTTCTCACCACACACACACACACACACACACAAGGTAACTATGTGAGGTGACAGATATGTTAATTAGCTTGATTATAGTGATTATTTCACAACATATACATATATCAAATCATCAAATTATACATCTTATTTATATAAAAATAAATAAAAATAGGCAGGGTTTTCAAAAGGCAGAGGCCTCATTCTAAGCTTGAAACCTAATGGGTAGTTAACTACACAATGATGGGTTAAGTCACTTAACCTCTGAATTCATCACCTAAAAAAAACCAAGTGGATTGTTTTGTATGATTTCTGTTGCTCCTTCTAGCACCAGACAAATCCATGAGTCTTTACAAATGCCTGAGGCAATTTGGATTCAAGAGTCATATTAACCTTATTTTTCTTTCAAAAACACCATACTTCTTTCTCCTGCACCAAGAAGTCAAGAAACACTTTTCAGAAGAGAAAATCCAAAAGTACAATGGCCCGCTTCCAGACAGATTTACTGAAGATGGAGAATCCCAAACACACAGCGGCATCAAGAAAATCAATGCCAGACACTTCTAAGGGTTTTAAGGAGCAATCTCTTTCTCCTATATTTAGGTAAGAGGAATTTGTAAAAATCTGTGTGCTAATAATATTGAACAATAAAGTGGATCCCCCTTCAAGCAACATTTTTTCCTAATTTTCCACATGTTTTTACAGTCAACCAACCTCCTATTGCCATTTTATCCACAACAGATTCTTCCCCTGACTCTTTTGTCAGCAACTTATTCCAAATTTCCAAATTTTCAATGCATTGTGGCCACAGCTGCTTTTTGTATCTCCTTTTCTCAGTTCAAGCTTTGGCAGCACTTCTTGTGCATTATTTAAAGTGAACTAAGTAATATTATTCATAAATGCCTATAGCTCCCTCCCGTCCTCTCTTCTCCCACTCTTCACATGATGATATTGGAGCACGGATGGAGAGGAAGTCAGGTGAAGCACAAAATAATTTATTATACTTTATAATTCCTCAAAGAGCATTTTACCTCTGCTTTCCTCCCACACACAGTATACACACCACTGCCCTGTGGGTCACTTCAGACACCTGAAGTTGAGTCAGACAAAACATATATTACCTGTAAATTATCTCTGTGACTCACGTGAATCAGATAGCACAAAGGCAAAGGGCACATCCAATGAAAAGGCTGAGTCCTGAAATTAATGAATTGGAGAAACCAGAGGCAAATAAAGTAGACAATTTTAATGAACCTCTGACCCACCTCTAAGATGTGTGAGGAAGGAGCATGCAGGGTTTTAAGGAAAATAGGAGCAAGATATAAGGAAAAAGAAGGCACTTTAAGGATCTAGCATTCAGCAATGTATAGACAGCAACAAAACTGACTTTTATCTTTAAAGCCACAGATTATGAAGGTTCTAACTCAAGTGTCCACTAATCACCAGCCTATGAGTACAGATGACTTCAGAAAAGCAACAATAATTCAAATTTTAATGGATTATCAACTGACACAGAATGTGCACCCTCTGCAAAGCTCCCTCTCTCTACCCACCCAGTTATGTCGGTATATTCTAGAAGATATTTTAAATGTGTTCACAAATAAATCTACCACTATAATTAATGTGCCACTGCTTCACCACATCCAGTCGTGGCCCTTTGTCTCATCTGCTACTTGCCTGCCCCATCTTTTCCTGATGGTGGCCACCACTACTCCACTGGCGACCGCCACCCACTGGTGCTCTTCCGTGCCACCCAGTAGGACTTGGCGTTTTCCTGCCAGTGACTGCCACTGGCCGCCACTAGGCTTGCAACCCCCTGAAGTTGACTGCTGCTTATCCACCACTCATTCATTCATTCATTCATTCATTCATCCAATGTTTAATACCTACCACATTCCAACCACTGTCTATGTACTTAAACCACAGTGGTGAAGAGGTCAGGTTTCTCTTAAATTCTAGTGAGGTAAGAATTTAAAAGCAAACGAAAAGTAAACAAGTTTATTTCAGCAACTGTTAAGGATGACAAAGGAAATAGCACATAATAATGTGACGGCCATACATGGCTGAGCAACAACATGGAAAGGTCTTGGGTCCTGAAACCATGGAGCGCTGAACCAGCCCATCCACCATGACCTCCTTTCATCAAGTTTCAACATGGCTGTTCCCAGTTTATTCCATGCATTCCATCCTGTACTTGGCAGAAAAGAGAAGAAAGAAAGGAAAAGGACACGGCTGCTACCTTTAAAGACACATCCCCAAAGTTGCACATACCACTTCTCCTTGTATTCTACTGTTCAGAATTTAGTTATATGGCCACATTTAATTGCAAGGAAAGCTGAAAAATGCAGTCTGTATTCCAGAAGGTCAAATGCCTAACGAAAAACGCACAGTTCAATTATTCTAGAAGAAAGGGGTTCATAGGACAGAACATGTAGCCATCTGACCACACTTACATAGGCAAAACTTATTATCCTCATTTAACAATGAAGAAACCACATCAGAGAGAGAAAAAGATGGCTTGCCCCAAGCTACATAGCTAATAGGCTGCAGAGTCAGAATTTGAACTTAAAGAACCCAAGTCTCTCTTTGGCACATTGGGATAAATCTGCTTAAATAATTGAGGAAAATAGGGAAAAGGAGGAGAGGGAGTGCATCAGTAAGGAAGAGAGGGGGGCCAAATGGTGACTTCCTTAATTCATGTGTCTTCAGTTCAGGAGAAACATGTCAATGTTTAAAAAAGAAAAATCTAGTTCCTTAGGATGAAAGTCACACTCCACTCCTCTATGGAAGTTCACCTGCCTCCTGGCAAGACCAAACATGTGGACAAGATTAAAGCTAATAATTATGATAGAATGCAATCTTGAAAGTCACTGGGGGTACAGAAAGAGACATGTGGGGAGTGGCAATTTAGTACCACTGATTATTCAATTCTCCCCAGAATGAAAAATAAGAAAACTAACTCTTTCTTGGCCCTCAAGCTATGAGGATCTGTCTGCTTTCTCAGGGTACTAAGTGGTAAACAGAAACGCAGACAGAACCAAGAGGGCAGGAATTTGTATTCAAAAAGTTCTAGCAATGATTCTAAATTCTCACAGGCACTAATAATCTTTCCAAATCTTTATATCTGTAGAAATGAGAGGGCTCAAGAGGCTCCTGATTCAGGAGTATTTATCAGTTTTCACCCTCTGATCATTGCAAGGCTTGGCATCTTCAAGAACACAAGTGCATCAAGATGTGCAACCAAGGCTGTTGGACTCTATTTCCCAGGGAGTCCATGGTGAATTGGGAGCGAGGCTGATATGGGGAACACAGACTCTGTGAGGAGTGTGAGCGGGAAGGCTGTGGAGAAGAGGCTCATGGAGGGCAGCCACAATGTGACATCATATTTTTCCCTTTATCAGTCAAGTCTTCTTTATAGCTACAAAAGTAAGGAAGTGCTCTTAGTGACTTCTGGAAGTTAACAAGGGTCTGACAGCAGGGGTTTACAGGACTTAAACAACTTTCAAGAATACAAGGGAGCCATGAAGAAGTGAATTCAGGAATTTGAACAGATTCATTCAAAGTCCTACTTGCAACATTTGTATAGTTTCAAATCACAGGTTTCTAAACCACTGACGGATAGAAAATATCCAAGTGAATTGTGGGGACCATCAGAATGCAAAGCACAAGCTCAATACCGATAATGGGAACTACTTTGGCACTTGGGAACTACTGTGAATTAGTTAAGCAGGTTAGTGACTGCTGGACACTATGTTTAATAATGAACAGATGGTACAGGAGGAAAAAGAGGTAGTAGGTGAAGAAGGGAGAAAAGTAATATTGTTTACCACTAATATGCAAGCTGTGTGCATCCTTTATTTTCCCTCATTTAATTCTTACAACAACCACTCTGCAGTAGGTTTTGTGCCAATGCAGAAATGTTGAAACAGAAACTCAAAGAAGATGAGTGTCTTGCCAGGTGCCACCCTGCTTGGGATGGAGGAGCTACGTAAAGAAGAGTAAATTTTGGCCTCTGACTCAAGGTTCCAAGCTCCTTGGAAAATTTCTCTCACTTTCCAAAGCCCTTGGCAGTCACTGGAGGTCAGACATTCATCCCAAAGGACCAAGTCTCCATAATGGCGCCATAAATCAGAACAATAGAGCCCAGCTCCTCATAAATTGTCCTGCTTCTAGCCAACTCAAGAAGACTCAATCTTCTGGCACTAAAAAATTGAAGAAGGCGTTCAAGTTCAATTGAGGCTTACCAGATTGTCTTCACCTGGGTCTTTCCAAAAGGAATAAAATGTCAAGGCAAAGTAAAGCACTTAGCGGTGCAGGCATTGTGGCATCAAATCACACGTTCTTTTAGAATATACAAGTTCAGACCTTTCCTTCTGAGAGTTCTTATTCATTAGGGCTGGGTCAGGCCAGGAGATAAGCATTTCTAAAAAAATTCCCAAGGGATGTTTCATACTCTCCACTGTGATTCTGACATCAATCACACAACTGCGCGCTACTGCCTTAATACAAACTGTCAAGGAAAGGCATTCAAATTAATGATCGATCAGTTTTAAATATTTGTAAATAAAGTTTAGCTTCACTACCATAGAGACTGATAAGACTCAGGGTTATGATGCAAGATTCTATCTCTAACTACCAACAGACCCAAGGGAGCTTTGAGAGCAACCCTTAGGTGTGTGATAACTCCCAGATAAGCAGTAGTGCTCCTTGTAAGACTGTCTCAAGAGAGGGGATGTTGGCAAGTGTGATTTCCTTCCATGTGGATGGTTGCCAGGCCCTTTGTTCACTCACAGTCCTGGTGCCTCGGACCATCACTGCTTTCACTGTGCTTTTCAGCTGGAGCAGCTCTTGGAGCTAGTGGCTGCACAGAGACACCCCTCCCAGACATGCATGGAGCTAATGATGTTTCATTTTCCGCTGGCTGGTTTTCCACTCCCATTACCCAGCCCAATTTACGTACCCCCTTAGAATCAAAAGCTACAATATAATCACACACATTTCCCATGGTGATTTGACACTAAACTTCCCCCACAATATATTCCAAAACTTTGCAAAGACATATAATGGGAACATCAACAGGATAGGTTATTATTAAATTGAGTGTCTACTGTGCACCAGGCAAGTTAAGTGCTCTATGTCTAGTAACTCACTAAATCTTTACAATAAACCTATGAGGTAAATGTTACTACTCTCTTCATTCTACAGGTAAGGAAACCAAAGCTCAGAGAGGTTGAATAAGATGACAAAGATCACAAAGCTAGAAAGTGGCAGAGGTAGGATTTGAACTTTACCAGTCTGATGCAAGATGGCACACATGCTCTTAAACACTCCAAGATCCCACCTCAGAATGCAAACTGCTGCAGCCACTCTGGAAAACAGTATGGAAGTTCCTCAAAAAGTTGAAAATAGAGCTACCCTACGACCCAGCAATTACACTACCAGGTATTTATCCAAAGGATACAAACAGTGATTCAAAGGGTCACACGTACCCCAATGTTATAGCAGCAATGTCCACAGTAGCCAAACAATGAAAAGAGCCTGGATGTCCATCAACAAATGAATGGATAAAGAAGATGTGGTATATATACACACACACACACACACACACACACACACACACACACAATGGAATATTATGCTGCCATCAAAAGGAATGAAATCTTGCCATTTGCAATGATGTGGATGGAACTAGAGGGTATTATGCTAAGTGAGACAAGTCCGTCAGAGAAAGACCAATACCATATGATTTCACTCATATGTGAAATTTAAGAAACAAACCCCAGATGAACATAAGAGAAGGGAAGGAAAAATAAAATAAGATAAAGACAGAGAGGCAGGCAAACCATAAGAGACTCTTAACTATAGAGAACAAACTGAGGGTTGCTAGAGGGGAGGTGGGTGGGAGGAAGGGATAGTTGGGTGGGCACAGGATGTAATTAATGAACACTGGGTGTTATATGCAACTGGTGAATCACTAAATTCTACCTCTGAAACTAAAAAAAAAAAGAAAAAAAATCCCACCTCACCATGTTATCATTACTACTTTTTCTTTCCCTCTGGGTCCCTTATTTGAACCTATCTCCTAAGCTTCAGTTCAAATTATCCAAATCACCCTTGTGTCCCATTTCACAAAGATTACTCCAGGCCCCATTTGCAGATCCATCAGGGACCATCTTTCTACTTCTCCTAAACCTGATCACCGGCTAACCAACAATTACATTAGAAAAGGTATAAATGGAGATCTAGAATGATTATATTAGTATAATTACTTAAAAGAGCCCCCACACCCACTATTGACCTATGCTTAGGAGTGTGCTTATTTTTCTCAAAGTACAATAAACATTTTATTGTAAAATAGTGACTGAGTAGAAAAATGTGATAGAGTCAAAATACCTGGGTCTTAACAATTAATAGCTGTATGACACAGCCATCAGGTATGGCAAGTTATTTAACCTCTTAGGCTTTCATTTCCTGCTCTGTAACAACAATAAGCATTACTGTGGCTAGGCATCACACTAAGGGCTTTTCAGATGTTAACTAATTAAACCCCCTGTTATAATTCATTGAATAGGCACTAGTACAGTGCCTGTTACGTAGTGCTCAACTGAACACACACTTGCCTTATATGTGCATGTGTATAAATGTACATACGCGTGTCTAGTATAAAATTTTAGACTTAATACAATCGCCAATTGATGTCTACCTTTCTCTCATGAACCTGGCATTGTCAACTGAAATCTGAGTTGTAACCAGCACTAGTAAGAGAACAGAATGGTCTGAGGGTATCACTTGAGACAGAGATATTGAAAACAGCCAAGAGAAGTAGGAGTCAGGAACTCTCTAGTTGTCTTGGAAGAACTGTTACCTCTCATCCCAACCCCAACAATGGACTGAGTAGAGACTGATGGAGGTACTGAAGGCCAGTGCTCATTCAGAAAAAGACAGGGGCACCTGGGTGGCTCAGTTGGTTAAGTGTCTGACTCTTGATATTGGCTCAGGTCATGATCTCAGGGTTGTGAGATTGAGCCCCATGTTGGGCCTGCTTAAGATTCTCTCTCTCCCTCCCTCTCCCTCTGCCTGTGCCCCCTGCTCACATGCGTGTGTGCTCTTTCTTAAAAAAAAAAAGGCAAAAATAATCAAGAATAAAGATTCATAGCACAAAATTTAAGGCAACATTTACCATTTTTATAAATGTTCTTTGTAATCATGTGCCAGTCTTGCCCCAGAGGTAGAGAGACCCTAATCTTGCTCCACCAGGTAGGAAGAAATCTGCAGCTGTGCCTGCTGAAGATCTCAGATTACTTGCACCAACTTCATGCCAACCTGTCACTTCATGTCTGGGGAATTGATCCTTTTCTGCCCATGATTATTCCATTTCATCTTGCATTTTAGATAACACATTACTATCTTAGAGCCCAGCTTTAGGGGCTCTAAAGGATTCTGAGGCATCATTAGCGTGTAAGTAAATAACCATCCTATTTTACATCTTTGTCCATTCCACAGTTTCAGATTAGAGAATACAAAGAAAAATTTTACCTTGATTATTGCAAATATAAATTATTCACAATAGAGTAAATAATCTTTTTTTAAAAGATTTTATGTTTAAGTAATCTCTGTACCCGATATGGGGCTTGAACTCAACCCCAAGATCAAGAGTCACATGCTCCACCAACTGAACCAGCCAGGAGCCCCAGAAGAGTAAATAATTTTAAATGCATTTGGCACAGCCATGGAAATTACAAATCCACAAGGCGCACTCCTGAAGAGAACTTTCCTACAGGCTCTCCATAAACTCTGGAATTGACCTATTTACTAGTTCTTTACTTCCTAATGGAAGAGCCAGAATGAGGTTTGTGACTGCATGAAAAGGTTGACTGGGTCTTCTCTGATGTGACAGACATATTTCAAAAGTATCTGTTCTACCCTGTGCCCAACTCATCAACCTGTAAGATGGAAGAAAACCCAACTTGTCATATCAGAGGAGAAACTGGACCACTAATGGCTCATTTGAAGGATGCCTCCCCCCTTTCAATATAGATCTGCACCATCCAAGGAGAAGGTTCATCCTGAGAATGGAGAAGGAAGGAAGGAAGGAAGGGAGGGAGGAAGGGAGGAAAGGAGAAGAGGAAAGAAAGAAGAAA
>NW_023270825.1:15484520-15499995 GCF_011800145.1 Mirounga leonina | reverse complement strand
AGAAAGAAAGAAAGAAAGAAAGAAAGAAAGAAAGAAAGAAAGAAAGAAAAGAGGAAGAAGAATAATTTACTTTTACAGGTGTTCACCATTGAAACCCTAAGAGTTCTCTATTTTGAATTTTATCTGGGAATATGTAATTACTTTAGTTAAAAGCTGTTGGAAAAACTATGAAAGTGAGCAAATGACACTTTACTTAAATGATAAGAAAGATGGCCATTGTCAAGGAGGTTGACAGTATTAACAATTTAAAGCATTATTCTGACAATACATTGAAGGGCCAGTTATTCCATGATACAACACTACTGATCTGAACTTCTCAGTTTAATAGTGAACCATTTTTTCTCTTTGCATCTTTGCTTTCTTGACAGATAAAATCTAGTTCTGGAGCTTCTGTAAACAAGGTAATGCATGAGCAGAGCACTATCTCCTTGCCATTAATGCCAAACTTGTTTGACTGTGGGTTTGGTTTTTTTTTTTCTTTATTTCAACAGATGAGCTCTCTGAGAGCATACACTGAAAAGAGGCATTAACCAGCTGACTTTTTCCTTACAGGGAATGAGATAAAACATAAATATCACGTAACTAGCCTTGCTATCTTTGTTTGCCAAGTATATCATTCCTGTTTTTTTTTTAAAGATTTTATTTATTTATTTGAGACAGAGAGAATGAGAAAGAGAGCACATGAGAGGGGGGAGGGTCCGAGGGAGAAGCAGACTCCCTGCCGAGCAGGGAGCCCGATGCGGGACTCGATCCAGGGACTCCAGGATCATGACCTGAGCCGAAGGCAGTCGCTTAACCAACTGAGCCACCCAGGCGCCCCTATCATTCCTGTTTTAATATATGTAAAAGAAGAGTAAAAATTTTGGAAAATATTGCATTTTTGCTATACACATACATATAAATACATATATGTTTCTATATAGACCAATCTATGTGCATATATATATAATCACACATAATGATACGTTCCATATATACATATATGCCCATAGTCTGTGTGTAAACACACACATACACACACACACATATATATATACATATTATACTAGACACATGACCCAATTTTTTATTATTTAGGGTGTTATATAAAGGAGAAATATATTTTTTTAGGGAATCAGAATTATTTTCCTCTTTCTCATCTTCATCTGATTTTTAATCTCACATATATATATAGAGAGAGAGAGAGATTTCCATATACACAAAAAGATTTATTATAAGGAATTGGCTGATGCAGTGATGGAAGCTGACCAGACCCCAGAACTGCAGGGTGAGTCAGCAAGCAGGAGACTCAGAAGAGAAGATGGAGACCCAAAGGAAACCCAGAGGCTTCACACTCAGGAAGAGCTGATGTTTCAGTCCGAGTCTAAAGGCAGGAAAAAGTTTATGTCCCAGTAAGAAGGCAGTTAGGCAAGAGGAATTCCATCTCACTCTAGGGAGGGTTGGCCTTTGTGCTCTAGTCAGGCCTTCAGCTGATTGGATGAGGCCCACCTTGAGGAGCAAGGATTTGCTTTATTTGGTCCACCTGTTTAAATGTTCATCTCATCCAGAAATACCCTTCGGGAAACACCAGAAAGAATGTTTGACAGAACGTCAGGGCACCCAATCGCCTAGTCAAGTTGACACATAAAATTAACTGTCACATTCCTGTCTCAATTTCCTCATCTGTTATACAGAAATTACTAAGAACACCCAAGTCATAAAACTGCTGTGTGAGTTAAATTTTGAAATGAAGGTAAAGCAGTTAGCAAAATGCCTGTAACATCTCAGTGATTGTTAGAATCATAGCGAAGAGGGCGCCTGGGTGGCTCAGTTGGTTAAGCGACTGCCTTCGGCTCAGGTCATGATCCTGGAGTCTCGGGATCGAGTCCCACATCGGGCTCCCTGCTCAGCGGGGGGTCTGCTTCTCCCTCTGACCCTCTTCCCTCTTGTGCTGTCTCTCATTCTCTCTCTCAAATAAATAAATAAAATCTTAAAAAAAAAAAGAATCATAGCGAAGAGTAGTGAGTTTCAAGGTGGGCCCTGGCGTGCACCTCCCTCCAGGGAAGAATCTTGATTCTGTCCTTTACTGGCGATGTGATTTTGAGCAAGTAACTAAATCTTCCCCAGCTTCAGTATCCTCAAGTATAAAATGATTACACCTTCCTGACAGGATATGGTGAGATCAATTAAACAGATGGTTCTCCATCAGTTTAGCACAAAGCTGGCACATACCAAGCAATCAGATATGGAGTAATCTTGTTATTACAAACACAAAATACTTTACTTTTACAAGAGACTTTAATTTCCTCCTTCTTTAAGCCTCAAAATAAATCAGGAAGACAGACACCATTATCATCACTATTTTACAGAAGAGAAAACTGAGAATGAGTGCTTTTGAGTGACTTCCCGGGGATCAGTGATCAGAAGTCCTTCCACATCTCGCTGAACTGCCTGCCCCCTTAGTCCCCAGCACATTGATTTCTCCCCATGATAATAAATATTCAAAACAGGGGTGCCTGGGTGGGGCAGTCAGTTGAGTGTCAGACTCTTAGTTTTGGCTCAGGTCATGATCTCAGGATACTGAGACCGAGCCCCGTGATGGGCTCAGTGTGGAATCTGCTTGGGATATTCTCCCCCTCTCACTCTTCTCCTCCTGCCAGTGCACTCTCTCTCTCTCTCAAAAATAGTAATTTTTTTTTTTTTTAAAAGAAATATTCAGAACAGGTATGGGTCCTAAGCAACTCATCTTGGGAAATCCAGGTATTTACTTAGGGTTATTGACTGAAAAATGGCAGCTCTAAATTGGGGAAATATGGTAGAGATGGTGTGGATCATAACATTCTTCTCAACCCTGAGCTTCTTCTAACATCACACACATATACCACCTGGCAAAGGTAGCTATTTTTCTTTGCATATTATTTTTTTTTTAATTTTTTAAAGATTTTATTTATTTATTTGACAGAGACACAGCGAGAGAGGGAACACAAGCAGGGGGAGTGGGAGAGGGAGAAGCAGGCTTCCTGCCGAGCAGGGAGCCCGATGCGGGGCTCAATCCCAGGACCCCGGGATCATGACCTGAGCCGAAGGCAGACGCTTAATGACTGAGCCACCCAGGCGCCCCTCTTTGCATATTATTTAGCACTGACTACATTAGGCACTCTACTAAGCCCTTTGCATAGATTATCTTGTCTCACCTTCATAGTATACCATGATTTAGGAGCTGTTACTATTCCCACTTTAAAAATGAGGAGATGAGGGTGAAGAGGTTTGTCTGAGACCACAGATGGCAAATATAGAAGCAGCACCCAGGGGTGCTGGCTCCTGAATGCTCTTCCCAGGCAGCCAATTCCTTTATTCAGTTTATTCAATGCATCTTTATTGAGCACTTGCTATGCTGCAGCGTCAGGCCAGGCGGTGGGTGTACAGGGGAGAAAAGGAGAAGCAATGGCCTACCGTGGAGCTCACATTGTACCGCACAATTCCCAGCACCAGTGATATCATCCCCTAGTGGCTGAAAGTTGGCCATTAGGGGCAAAAAAACCTTTCTCTCTTTACATATACATACAGTACATATAAACAGATAGTATATTTGTGGTGGTAGGTGTTTAGAGAAAAAAAATGTCTACAAAGGGTCCTTACGGGTGATGATGACAAAGAGGTTGAGAAACAGTGCTCTCATGTGAAATACAGACGGCACACACATAATTACACAAATAAATATACGACTACAAATTATTGTATATACTAAGAGGCAAAAGCAAAGGGTTTTTTTAAGTGAATTAAAAAAAAAAAATCTCCTTGTGATTAAAGGGTCAGGGAAAGCATAAAGGCATTTAAGCTGAAACTTGAATGATGAGGAGTTTGATACAAGGGTTTCCCAGGATGAGAGCCACACAAAGGTCTTGAGGTATGTGTAAGAGTTCTCAGAAGAGCAGAAACAAAACTAACAGAATGTGTGTATGTGTGTATATGTATGTGTCTATACATACATATCTATATCTGTATCTGTATCTGTATCTGTATCTATAATCTGTACATAAAATGGGAGAGAAAGAAATAGAAAATTTAAAGTATTGGCTCACAATACTTTGTGGAGGCTTAGTGAGCCTACAATGTGCAGAGTAGGCCAGCAAGCTGGAAATCCAGGAAAGAGTCAGTGTTGAAACTCAGGTCTGAAGCCAGTAGGTGGACAGGATTCTTTCTTGTTCGGGGGAAGTCAGACTATTTTCTCTTAAGGCCTTCAGCTGATTAAATGTGGCCCACCACATTACAGAGGGTTCTGTCCTAGTCAAAGTCTACCAATTGAACTGTTAATCAGAGCTAAAAAATACTCTTCACAAAAACATCCAAAATAATATTTGATCAAATATCTAGACCCTGTGGCCCAGTCAAGTTGACACATAAAATTGACCATCATATTTGGTCTCAGCATTTGGAAGAACTGATAGAAAAGACTTTGGTGGGAGAACAAGCTAGGAGGAACATGGTGTTGCATGAGGATGTAAAAGCATCAGAGGCAGATTGTGCAGGGCTTTGTAGACATGATGAGGGTTGAACCTATCCTAAGAGTGTTGGAAAGTCACCAAAGATGACATGGAGGGGGTGGCCTGATTCACCATGATGTTGCCACAGACGTTGCTAACAACCACTGATGGGCGATGATCAGGGTTAAGTGTGGGGGAGCTGTCTGGAAGATGCCAGGGCAGAGTTCGTGATGCCCTGGACTAGGGTAGCAGACGTAAGGTGAAGAGAAAGGCTTGGATTTCCTACACACTCAAGGGACGGAGTGGAGGGAGACGTTGATAGGTTGGATATGTGGACGGGGGAGAAAGAATCAAGGTCTCTTTCCACCTTCTGGAGTTCTCCAAGGACCCCCTCGAAAATCACTCAGTAAAGCTTTCCCCGACTCTACCGACACTCAGTTTATGTGTCCATTGCTTTGGTTTGGATGTTTATACATCTTTCTCAGGTCTGTTCCCTCAACCGCTTTATTAGGGCCTCACCGTTGTATAAAAGATCAGCACTGACACAGATTCTCATTAGCTGCCAGATAAATGTGTGACAGTGGAAAGCAGATAGAATTAGGAATCCTAATTCCACCTGTAAACTTGGCCAGAGACCTAGTAATCATACAGATTTTGGCTTACCATTGCTGAGTTTCAGTTTTTTCTTTCATTGGAAAAATTAATACACATTCTGTGTACTTTGCTGTAGCATAAAGGTAACGTGTGTAAAATGTAGAAAAAGAGGTAACACCCTGTAGACATAACCTGTATTTCATCACTTAAAAAATAAGCCAACAACATTAAGGATATATAACAGTCTTTCATTTTCACTTATTACACAGATAAGCCATGAATTTCACACTTCACGAAGAGCATCCTTTACAGTGTATAGAAGTCATTAAGGAAAGTGAGGATCAGAGTCTCGTGGGACTTTCAAAGAAATGAAATGCACATAAACATAAAAGGGAAGAAAAGCCAGCAAATCTGGTCGCATATTTCTGTTCATTAGGAACTGTTCTATTTCTGTCCAAATCAGGAAAAACACTCTAAAAGCATTTAAATAGTAGACATTTTTGTTCCAATATATATTATTTTTGTCAAGGCATTTTTGTCTTGTTTGATGTAAATTATATATCATGATGTGGGTAAAAATATGCATATTTCTATTTTTAATTTCAAAAGTTAGATCAAATAACCTTTAAAAAGAAAGAGATCGCTATCAGAGTCAGGGTTCACAATTAACATTACTAATTCTCTGTCTTAAAATTTGACCATGACCATTATCCATTATAAAATTTGAAAAAATACAATCACTTCTAGGTTAACCTACTTGAAAGTTAAAATACAAATAAGTTATCCTAAGAATTGAGTATTGAGGAAATAGAAGATCATTCTGTTTCTTCACATCTCTGCTGCGTTGATTAACAAGGATCATCTAAAGTGAGCATTTCTACAAATTCTCATTATGACCATGGCATGTATTCTGGATTATGCCTCTCTCTCTCTATATATATATATATCCACTGTGTGCTTGCATAACCTACTATTGATTTAGATTTGCTTAAAACTAAGCAATAAAGTACTGTATATTGTTAAAGTCTAAAGAAAATCAATAAGTAATCCCCAAAGAAGAATATCCATTCTACTCCCTAAAAGCAATATATTGTCTATAAAATGTATTTATGTTAGAAACCTAAAACTTGAGATGAATCTGTCTCTTCAATGATTTTTGAAAACTAAATGTGTTAAATTCTTACTCATATTTCCCAACACACACGCATGCACACATACAGATACACATACAACATTCAGATGCACATACAAACAACCTATAAGTAAAGGGGAAAATCACCTAAATAATCACATAAGAAAGATTATTTTTAAAGCCCTCAAAATATGCACTATCACTATACAAGTTTGTGATTTGTTAAAATCATTCTAAATTCACTAGGTAAGCAGGGTACACTCATAATCAGTCTTCAGAATAGTTCTTAGCATTCAAAACTTTCCTAGAAATAAAATGATTTACAGATCTATTTGTTGTTCAAGTCATTCAGTTATTGGTCATTCAATTGAACCTTCAATCAGTTGGGTCATTCCAGCAACAGATGACTTGAATATTTTTTCCTCTACCAATCCTCCAACTGAAGACAGCAGTTACAGGTACGTATGTCAGATCAAGACTAAGAAAATTTTCCTATTCCCCATGTTCCCCTAAGATGTAGCTCATATGTTTTACGGCATTGTTATTTTTACACATTTAACAAAGTATATATAGTTACACAGAAAATAAGTCTTTCATTAATAGGAAGCCCAGATTATTTTGGGTCTTACATAATAAAGCACTTAGAATCTTACAAGGACCTGGAGGGGAAGAAAATCTGAAATTTGGTTGGAATGAACTATACTCCAACTATTTTTTTTCTGTTAAATCTTAGATCAAAATAGGCAATTGTTCAATGGCCAAGGACATGTTCTCCTCAAATTCTAGTTCCCTTGACACTCTTTATTTCTATTAAAAATAGACACATGTGAGAAAGAGCTAGTGGTTCACTATCTTTGAGGGAGTGGGAGTCAAGGTCATCAGGCCCCATCATAGCTAATCTCAAAACTACAGTCTTGTGGCTTTCCAAACACCCAGCGGGAATTGTAATTTGTACCAAGTTAGAATTCTTTCCAGTCTGATGACCAAAAACTGGCAAACAAATATGTATGTTATATATAAATTGAATATATGCATGCATACACAGATATATATCACACATATACATATAAGAAACCTAATACACAAAAAATATGCATAATATAATATATATGTATAATATATATTATAATATAATATGTATATTAAAAATCCTCTGAGCAGTCTAGAAGAAATTTTTTTAAAAACTTAAAATGTTTTAGGAATAAGATGCTTGATTAGTAACTTATCAACTATCACTTCATTTCCCTTCTGGAAGATGTGTCATCTCTTCTCATTCTTTGGAACCATGGTGCTGAATAGGTTTAGAGACAGTAATTGATTAGAAAACTCAAATGCCATTATCAACTCAAGGTTTTACTTCCAATTTTAGCTTTTAAAGCCAGAATCAAACTCCTATTGAGCAGGGAAATTAATTAATCCTTCTATATTCTCCTTAAGTGCAATTACAGCGCTTATGTGGAAGAAAATTTTTCTGATCATTTTCTGCAGCACAGTTTTAATATTGCCTATAATAGACATTGTGTTTTTTTAAAGTGTCAGTAGCACCAAGGAAATTTTTAAAATTTTGTGTATTTCCTTTCTGTGGGGAGAAGGAGGTCAATATCACTGTCCTTTTGTCTGCAAACTACTTATTTTACTTAGTGGCTTGGAAAGCTAGTTGGTCAATGACAAAACATATGAAAATGAATTACACAGTTATTGAAATCATACTCAATGGGACAACAAAACTGGACAGCCCTGGTGTGAGGTAGACTTGCCTCTCACACAGGGTGAGCTTGGCAACCATCCAATTAATCTCAAACCAGCTTTTAATGGAGAACTGTGAGAACTAAAACATGGAAGGGTCTACCTGCAGACAGGTGAAAATGTGCATTGTGGTGTATGTATGTCTTATTATGTCTTATTATTTTGCTTTTGTCTATATACACATTTGTGTATACATATACACACAGAGAAATATTCTGGATATAGTTTTGTTCACTCATTCATTTTGCAAATACCTATCGAATGTTGGTAAGTGTTAACACTCTAGTGTCAATGAGCTATTGTCATAAACGTGCTGTCTAATAAAATACACAAAACAGGATTTAAAACAATAATCATTCACTGTTCTACCTCATGTAGATCCCTGGGGAGTCTACTGACCTAGGCGGGGCTCAGCTTTGCTCACTCACCTCACTCCTGTGTCTGTGGGCTGGTTGACTCACTCCCGCATCTGTAGGTAGGTTGGAGTTTGCACACAGCAACACAGGTACAGAAGGAAAACACAAGCATGTGAAGGCTTTGGGAAGCCTCAGCTCAGAAATGGCATACCATCAACACTGCCTCGTTCTACTGGCCAAAGTAAATCACATGGTACAGGGAAGCCAACTCTGCCTTTCCAGGGATGGGAAAGGCAAACACACATGGCAAAAGGTGTGGATGCAGAGAAGGATAAAAATTGGGCCCACAGGTGCAACTACCACAACTCCTAATATTCTCTTTGATGTAAGAGTCCTCGGGAGTAGCCCGAACAGCATACTGATCATCTGGAGAAAATAATACTTTTAAATTTTTCCTTAAAAATCTACTTATGTGGGGTGCCTGGGTGGTTTAGTCAGTTAAGGGTCTGATTCTTGATTTTGGCTCAGGTCACAACCTCAGGGTTGTGAGATCGAGCCTAGGTTGGGTTCCTCGCTGGGTGTGGAGCCTGCTTGGGATTCTCTCTCTCCCTTCCCCACTGGCCCTCCACCCTCCCCATCATCATCATCATCATCATAATAATAATAAATTTAAAATAAATATATAAATCTCTAATTATGAAAAAAACATATTTCCTGATCCAACACAGCTGACAAGTCCTCATGTGTTTATGAGTAGAAGGAGATTTTCTCCTGGTGCACAACACCAGGAGAGAAAGGAATTAACTTCCTTTTCTTGTCCTACCCATGAGCTGCCAAACAGCACAAAACAGAGTGTTTAGAAACAGGCAACATTTGTGTGCAGGACTCCTCCTTTACCTCTTACTCATTGTTGACATCCAGTTAGAGTGATAAAAATATTTGCTGAACTTCTGTCACTGCTGTTTTCTCTAAATCCACAAAAAAATCTGATCCTGCACAGAGAAGTCTCATGGAGTGACTGCAAACATCTTTATCTACTTTAGGAACTTGACAGCTGAAATAACAGAATGTAAATCCAAATGTTTCTAGCATGAAACCCATGACACTTTAAGTCCTCATTCCTCTCCTTCTGCTTAAGCTGAGCAACACGAGAGAAAGCCCCTGGGGACTTCCAGTCCCTGATGTATGTGCCTTAGATCACACACTGCCAGATGTCACCCAGGATACTGCGTTCAGCTCCTGCCATAAAGCTTTGCTTTGTGACGACTCAATTTCAAATGAGCCATGAAGTATTACATTCTTGAGAAGCCAAAGAACTCTGGTCTTTGGCAGAGCACCAGCTGAAGTCCTAGCAGAAACAGCAGAAGAGGTCATAGTGGATGGGGGGCTGTGTTTGTCACTTGGAAAGCAACTGTCACTTTGTATCTGGGGAATTGTTCCAGAATACAAAAGCTGAATGTTAAGGTGTTCAAGAGTGAGAGGTTGTCACAAGAAGAGGCAAGTTGGTTTCTGACCAGAGAGAAAAGAATTGTGATCCACTGATTACCAGCCCCCCCAGCCCCCTGGGCCCTACTGTGGGTAAAGTGGTTTCACTGATGGCCGAATGTGCAATTGTGAATCTGCCAAAAATGCGGTTCCTGTTTGGTATTTCTTTGCATATTTCCAGCATCATGTATTTGGTATGTGTTTAAATATATAAATTTAAAGATGCACATGACACTTAATTTACAGTGGAAAGTACTTAACAGCTGGCCCTAGCTATCAAATGCAAATATGAAAATTCAGCACAGCACACTTCTGATAGTTTAATTGGCATGAGTGGAAAATGAATTCCAACACGAAGTTCTCATCTGTGGCTCCAATGGAAGCTGATAAGGTACTTAATAGACTTTTAATAGAGCTTCTGAGACCCAGATCATGAAAAAAAACAAGCATGCCCTGCAATTCATTCCCCACCTTTCCAATAGCAGCATGAAGCTTTCCAAAGAAAAAGATTCACGGAGGTTTTTCCATGGAGTGTATTTATAATTTGGAAGAAAGTTTCTCGCAGTGGATGGCTTTTGTCAATAATTCCTCAGTGGAGAGGCAGGGTTCTACAGACAGAAAGAGCTAGAGGGAATCTTGTAAAAACAGGCAAGATTTGAAGGAATGGTTTAGTGTGGAAAGCTCTTTAATGGCAGAAACGTGGATGGACTAAATCCTCATGCATTCTGCTAGAAATCAAGGAGGAAGGCAAATGTGAGTTAACACAAAGACCCTAGAATTAGGAAATGAGAAAATACAAGGAAAAAATAAATGATCTCTACTAAATGATTGTTCTCGTGGCACTAGTCTCTCAAAATGACATTAATACTTCATTCATTATTGGTCAGACTATGAATTCATAGAATCTCAAGACTACCTCTTATGTCTCTGGTCAGTAGAATTATGCCCCTTCACTCCTGAAATGCTCACATCCTAATCCCTGGAACTTGTGATATGGTCACAAATGGACTTTGTAGATGTGATTAGGATTAGGTCCCTTGGGATCGAAGATTATCCTGGATTATCTGAGTAGGCCTAATCTAATCCTGTGAGTTCTTTTAAAGCAGACCATTTTTCCTGGCTGGAGAGACCTGATAAGGGAAAAATGGTCAGAGAGATGCTATGTTCCTGGCCTCAAAGATCGTTTGAGTTTGCTCAGGCTGCCACACAAAGCACCACAGACTAGGGGACTTAAACAACAGAAATTTATGTCCTCAAATTTGAGAGCCTGAAAGTCCAAGATCAAGGAATCAGTGGGTTTGGTTTCTCCTGAGGCCCCTTTCCTTGGTCTGCAGGGCCTCATGCTCTCTGGGTCCTCAGGCACCCTTTTCTCTGTACACGTGCACCCCTGGCGTCTCTTCCTCTTCTTAGAAGGACACCAGTCATACTGGATCAGGGCCCCTCCCTAACAGCCCCATTTTAACATAACCACCTCTTCAAAGACCTTATTGCCAAATGTGGTTACATTTAAAGGTACTAGATTGGGACTTCAACATACAAACTGGGTAGGGGGGCATAATTGAGCCCATAACAAAGATGAAAGAAGGGGTTATTGAGCCAAAGAATGTAGGCAGCCTTCAGCTGGAAAAGGCAAGGAAATGAATTCTCCTCTAGAGCCTCTAGAAAGGAGCACAGCCCTGCTGACACCTTGAATTTAGCCCAGGGGAAATACAGTCAAACTTCTAACATATAGAACAATGAGATAACAAATTTGTGTTGTTTTAAGCTACTAAATTTGCTGTTGTTTGTTAAGACAGCAACAGAAAGCTAATGCAATGTGCAAACTTTAACCAACAGATAAATGTATCTTGTGTCCCTACTGTGTATCCATTACTACATCATGGACGATAACCGACCTTCCAGGGACTTGTGCTTTCCTACTCCTGCATATGGAACCACCGAAAGCACAGTGGTTTAAAATAGCAATGATTTATTATGGTTCACATGTCTTCAGTACACTAGGGTTAGACTGTTCAAGGTCAAGCTTGGCCAGGTCTGCCCACTTTTGGCTTTTGGAGAAGCTCTACTTCTTCCAGGTCTGTGGGTCACCTGTGGTGGCTTTGCTGTATATGTGTCTCATTCATCTCAAACCAGAAGGCTCACAGAACATGTTCTTATGCAATGGCAGAGACTCGAGAGAACAAGTCTATATACCTCTTAAAGCCTAGTCTCCTAGTCTTGGACGGACATACTGTCACTTCTAACCACATAGCCAAAGCAAACTGCATGGCCAAGCCCAAAATCAAAGAGCAGAGAAATTTATTCTGCTCACAGTGAGGCCATGGCAAGAGTATGGATGCAGGAGAGGTGAAGGCCTAGTGCCATAATGCCATGACCACAGGCTGACAGTTCAATCACAGAGAGACAACTAGCAAACATGAGATAATAAATGTGGATTTGGATACTAGAAGGTGAAAGTATTGATGTATTGGCAAATATAAACTAAAATACAAAAAGGAATATAGTAGTTAATACATTGTCAGTTATTTTGCTTGTCTAAACTTTATTTGCATACATATGAAAAAGAAGTATTGCATTTCACCATGTTCAGAAGCCATCTTCAAAATGTGGGGAAGATAATGAGGAATTTATGGTCCCACATTGGAATTGAGTTGAATACCCATTTCAGAAGAGATTCCAAATGTCCTTTAAAACCAACAAGAAATAATCAAAGTATCTGAAGCTCAGCTTGAATGGAAGAGAATAAGCTCGGAAAATCCTGAAATTAAATTGCTTTCTGTTGTAGGAAACAAAATTTCCACAAACCTTTCCCATCCCTTTTTGTATGTTTCTACCTTGCAGCTCCTTCAGTCCAGAAATGAAGTCTATTTCTGTGCCTCTGGAATCTGGGTTTGGCCATGAATCTGACTTCACTGATAGAACATAAGCAAATGTGAAGCAAGCAGAAGCTAAAAAAGCTCTTGCAGACTAGGCTTTTCCCTTCTTTCTGCAATCCCTTCCAAAACTATGTGAATAATCCTGGGCTGACTTCCTAGGGGTTTGGAAACCATGTGGAGAGATGTCTTGGCCATTCCAAATGGCCAATTGTCCCACCTGAGGCCACAGACATATGAGTGAGGCTGTCCTAAAACACTGAGCCCCAGCCAAGATGGCCCAAACCAGAAAAAGCAATAAAGCAACACTTAAAAGTGTGAGTAATAATTAAATGTTTGTTCCTTTTAGCCATTAAATGTTGGGATGGTTTGTTACTCAGAAATAGCTTACTGGTAAACCTCCCTGGCAAATGAGGTATATGTTGCTGGCGAGCAAAAGAAGAGCTAGGACTCAAACCCAAAACATTCCACTGCTGGCTCCTTCCACAAGCTCCCAACCTGGAGGCTGAGAGCTCACAAAGCGGGCAGAACTCAAGTGAGCAATTCTATAACACACATGTACACCATGCATTGTCTGTCATAATATAGACATCATACTCTTGCTATGTATCTGGAAATGTGCTAATGATGTACCTGAATTATATTATTTAATCTTTACCACAAACCTATGTGGTAGGTCTTACTAATATGCCCATTTTACAAGTGAGAAAATCCTCAGAAGTTAGGAACGTATGTGGTATCACCCACCTAGCCAACCCGTTGAGAGGGAGCACACAACTCTTAACGAATATCCTTCACTGAATTAAAAAATGCCTTGTGCACAAATATACCATTTTTCAAATGTCTGTTGATTTTGTTGTGATGCGTAAAATACAAAGGGACTTAATGGTATTCCTGATTGCAAAATAACATTTAAATGTTATTTGATTTTTACCATAAAATGGCATTCTTCTATTCAAATAACTTTTATATCAATTTACCTATCTTTCTTATATCAACACACAGAGCCAGAAAGCTAAAATTGACCAATTCATACATGTATATATTTATCCAACAGAGAATTCCTAAGCCCCTTCTATGCAAAATTATCTTTACAGAGGTAGATGTTTTCTAGATTTTGTGATAGTCTCAAAATATGTAAGTCAGTCAAACATTACAAATATAAGATATCCTTACAATAATATCTGATATTTAATAAGCACTTCCTGTGTGTTGACTGCTGAACACATGAACAGGTCATGCACAGTGCTAAGCACTTACATGTGTCATCACACTTATTCCTCCAAATAACCCATGAGGTACTATTAACAGCCTAATTTTACCGAACAGAAAACTGAGCTACCAAAAAGTTAAGTAAAACACTTAGGGTCACATTTAATAAGAGGGATTTGGGAGACAATACCAGCAGTCTGGCACCATGCTCCAGATTGCTTTGTTTTGAATACCTACTGCTGTCCATCAAAGCCTAGGTTAGGCTTCAAATTTGCCAGTACAGTCTTATTAGGAAAATGACATATTATTTTACCATTTTAACTTTTATTTGTGAAAAATAATAATGCCTTTAAAATTCTAAGTATTCTATCATGAGAACTCTGACAGCCATTTAGAGGAATTTCACTGAGCATGGAATCTTTCTTTTGGTTTTCACACCTATATCTGAATTTTGGAAAAAGCTTTTTGATTCTTCTAGCTATTTGTAGCTAAATTGGTATCCCAAATGAAACATTCAAGAAAATATTCAGTGTTTCTGAATAGTGCTAAAGCCAGGCTGCTCTGTTCTTCCACACACACACTCACCTTTCATTCCCATTGTTTACTCTGGACCTCATTTGTTAATCAATTCAAGATCTGTTTCATATTTTTACAGGTATTCCCATCTGCAGCAGTACTAATTCTTCATTCAACTTCTTAGCTGAAGAACAAGCAGAAAGAATGGAAGGAAGTCAATTTTGTTTAGATAATTTCTTAGATTTTTTTTAAAAGCACATCACTAGCTTTTCCATTTTAAAATCATTAAGCTTATACTAATATGCTAATTACACCACTGTTGTGTTTTTTAAAAGCCACATTACTAATTCTAATATGCTATTGCTGGCCAATGGTAAAAGTTTTATAGCTAATGGGGGCAAATGGAGACTTCTCAAGAACAAAATCTTATCTGCATATATTGTTGAAATTGAGCTGATGGAATTTGTTTTCCTACTCCAGACGTTTTGAAAATAACTTTTCTTTCCAAATATGTTCTCCATGTACCCTTCCTCCTGATTTGGTCAGGGTGATAGACTACAGATTATAAAATTGATGGATGTCTCCCTTTTTCCATTCTCTTACCAGATGAACTGGCCAAACATGACAGTTTTGAGAAATTGGTATATTTTATTGTCCAGATAAAAAGGGGATCTTCTTGTCAAACTCTAGCAAAAGAAATTCCTTCCAGGATGAGATCGTTGTATTTATATTAATCAGTCCTCTACCTTAGTAGGTAAATCCAATAATATATTAAATATAACGACAAGATCCTGGAGCCCATAATGTGTCCTCATACTCAAAGTGCTTGGGAAAATAAAGATCTAGGATATATAGTACCTCAGGGATCCCGTAGACCAAGTGCTATAGCAGACTCCATGGGCATCAATCATTTTATTAAAAAGTTTCATTGCACTCAACACACAATGAACTCGATCTTTCTGCTTAGAAACAGGCTTAAGGTCAAATGGATCTTTTTCTAACTCTTAAATGCCTTCAAATGCGTCCATTCCCCTACTTTTACCCTCGTAATAGGAAGGAAGGAAGGAAGGAAGGAAGGAAGGAAGGAAGGAAGGAAGG
>NW_023270825.1:15326023-15484510 GCF_011800145.1 Mirounga leonina | reverse complement strand
AGAAAGAAAGAAAGAAAGAAAGAAAGAAAGAAAGAAAGAAAGAAAGAAAGAAAGAAAGAAAGAGAAGAGGGATGAAGGAAGGGAGGAGGAGGGAGGGAAGGAAGGAAGAAAGGAAGGAAGGAAGGAAGAAAAGAAAAAAGAAAGAAGGAAAGAGCAAGAAAGGAAGGGAAATATATTCCATTTTTTTTCTATTCCAAACCTCCTGGCTTATTTCACTATTATTCTGATAAATTTTACTCTCAGTGTCACTAATAGCAAATATAATAGCTTCTTCTGCAGTAAAATCTTCTCCCTTCATAGAGACAGCGATCAAACACTAACAGAACCAGGCAGGGGGCAGACATAAGGACAGGAGGCATCAAGAAAAGCATAGGACCCATCGATGGGACTATCAGTCCCCAACCCCCGCCTGTATTGCTAGGTGGGCACTGGAGCAAAGTATGCAAAAATAAATATTGACTTTTGTAGGAAAGATCCTATTTTTTTACACCTGGCTTAAAATTTTCTGTAAGCCAGACACACACCCAAAACCTCCTATGATCTAAATGTGCTGCCTGTGTGTGACTTACATTGTAAGTCTGATTTTTCTTATTGTCTCTCCTCACTCCAGTGAATTGAACTACCTCCTCCTGAATTCTTATAGCACTTTGTATCTCTCTTTTTGTGTTTCTCATATTCTGCCTTAATTGTTACAGTAAGTTTACCCTTTATCAGTTCCATCTTATATTAGAAAGTAAGCATTCAGCCAATAACTGGCATAAGCACCATAACAGATATCCTACTGTAGGATACCTCTAGTTTGGGTTATTTGAACAACTTAAAGATAGCATCATGAACCCAGGTTCTTTCCACCTTTTTTGCTACCCTGTTGGCTTGCCTGAAGGCAAGCTCTCCTTTTGAGGAATAAGTGAATATAGCACTTCCAGGCATCAAATCTACAAATGAAAATATCCTACATCCCTGTGTCTCTTTGTGTCAATGAAGAAATCTTTCCTAGAAGGCTCTGCTGCCAAGTTCCCTTTATGTTGACAAGTGTTGAATCACATGACCCCCCCACAAACCAATCACTCGTTGGCCATGATGGGTTTGTATTAATTGGGATCTTGCCTAAGTCATGGGATGGAGGAGGAGCCAACAGAACAAAATGAGGTCTCTTCCAGCAGAGAAGAATGGAAGTAATGCTGGTTTGGTTTTTAATCAACATCATCTATGGCAATCTCCTACCAGACTATAAATTTCTTGGGGATGAGGATTATATTCTTGGAAAGAGCTGGTAAGGATGTGAAGTAATGCAGTAAGATAGAGATGATGAATTAACGCACTGCTACTGCCCTTTAGCACAGAACATGACATCTAATAAGGATTGAATAAATATTTGATTGAACAGATTTGAGAAGTGTTTTAACAGATGTGTATCCAGGGCACTGTGAGAGAAGAGAGGAAGGAAGGAGTCATTTTGCCTGGGAGAGTCAGATAAGTCTTTACCACAGAGGTGATCCATCAAGAGCAACAGTTACCCTGTCATTGAGTGTAATCTCTCTGTCTCTATTAAGCCAATCAATTAGTTTCTCCCCATCATTGATAGGTGGTGTGACTAACATGCATGTCAAGCCTACTGTAGGTCACAGGCAGAGTAGGTTACCACTCTGTTGATCTTCACCGCTCACAAAAATGCCTAAAAATAACGTAATAGTCATTAACAAAAGGGCAAAGCCACCTCCCATCTGGGTTCCAAATATTAAGATCTTGAGACCTTTGCCTTATTACAAAAAGGTAAATCAGTAAGTCTGCAATTCTCGTAATAGTTTCTAAACATCTGTCCTGCACATCTCTGAGTAGCAGCATCATTGAGATGCAGGTATTTTTTGGCCATCAGAGAGCAGACATTTTTCATTCCTTGCCTCAAGCTTTCCTTACACTCCATTTTCTCACAGATAGATATGAATAAAGATTGCCACTCCACTTCAGCCTTGCGTTTTTCTTCTGAATGATACCAGGATTGCGTAATCAGATCAATTTATTGTTAATCTGAAGGAATTTTCTTTCCAATGAGACTTGTCAGACACATTTATGTCCTTTGAAATCACTGTAATTGACCCAGCAGAGGTAAAATGTGGAATAGCACCTGTCTGCTCAGGCAATCAATGACAAAACAGCAAGTACTGAAAGCAGAAATCCTGGCTCCTTGTCCCTCTTGGAGCACTCATACTGCGATAGATGTGAGTTCAGTCCCAGAAGGCTCCCTAGCTCAGGTGCCAGCTAATAAAGGGATCCCATGAAACAGCATATGGATAATCATTTAGGATAAAAGGCAGTAGAACACAAAGAAGAACCAAAGGCCTGGCCATTAGTCCCAGCCAGCACTAACTGTCATTCAAAAAAGGGAGGACGTTTTGGAACTTCCAGCCATCCCAGGGCATTAGCTGACACTATTTAAAGCAGAGGAAGTACCTGGCCAACCCACAGAATCATGAGAAATAAGGTATTCTCATTGTTTTAGGCCAATGCATCTTGGGGTATTTTGTTATACAACAATCGGTGGCTGAAACATAGAGATCCTACGACAGAAACTAAGAGCTCCCTTGGTTTCCAATGACCTTCTTTTTCTGGTTCCAAGATTTGTTTAGCTTCATGGTAAACCCTTTTTTGTTCAAGATGGTTTCTGTTCTTTGCAGCCACTAATTAACTGACATCGAAGTGACAGGGCTCAGGCCAAAGAGTTCAGCTCTGAGTACTGGTTATAATCCTTGAGACTGCAACAGGGAAGCAGGCTTTATACTGGAAGGATCCTGAGTCCAGGGTAAAAACCAAAGAGGCATTCAGAGACAGGACAGAAGCTCAATGTGGCATCAGGAGAGGCAAGGCAGACAACGCTGAACCTAACCAGTAGGACAGCACCTGCTCAGTTCTCCCAACCATAGTGTTGAGACATGGAAGCACGGTTGAGGCTACATATGAAGATGATGGACACTGTATTTGTGAGGAAAACACAGAGAGCTCAAGAGGCAGACAAGGACAGACAGACAGCCCCTGATCACCATGAGCAGCGTAGTTGGAGGGAGGACAAATGGCCCAAGATTAGCAATGCAGCCTCTGTCTGGCAGCCCCAGAGCCAGACCTGCCTATTTGTAGCCCCAGCCTCTCTGTAGGGAACTACACTGCATGTCAAGTTTGAGCACCAGGCAAAAAGAATGAGAGTTGGGAAATGTAGGGAGAGTAGAAGAATTGAAGCATCCCATAACCACCCTTCCCAGCCCCAACTTTCTTTACACCTGTGTGTAATTCAGTTTGACATTTAGAGCAGATTTTAGCAGGCTAGAGTCAGAGTATAATAAGTGGGAGGAAAAGATAGATTGAGCAGAACCATTGGCTTGTGGCCTTACGCACCCATTTGACAGTCATTGAATGGGCAGAACAACTTGACAGGGACCAAAGATCCACATGGGTTGATGGAGCTGTTGGCAGGTAAAGAGAACTCTAACTGGAGCTAGAATTGAAGGATGAGGCTCATAGCACTTAGGATGGGCCAGGTTATGCTGCAGTAATAAATCAAAAACCTCTCAGCTTATAACCGAAAAGTTACTTCTTACTCATACTACCTCTATCATAGTCACCAGGCTCTTCTCATCACCGCCACTCAAGGACCCAAGCCTTGGGAAGATCCATCCCGATGTGGCTCTGTCATTGGAGAGATGGTAAAAAATGACCACCCACAGGTTAAAGGCTCTGCCTGGCAATAACACACCACTTTCGCTTATATTTCACTGGTCAAAGTAAATCACATGGCCACACATGCACTCAAGGAGATAGAGCTATCTAATCCTCCTGCAGGGAGGGGCTTCAACATGGGTTAGGAATAAAAGCCTGCCACGGACCCAGGCTATTAAGAAAGGATCAAGCAAGACTCCACACATCTGCAAGCTAAGGGGCTGAGCACCTTGCCAAGTGAAGGATTTGAGCATGAGGAGGAGTTCGACATATGTGGCTGAGTCTATAGGGTAAGGGCTTCGGAAAACAGCTGAAAGAAAATTCATGAAGCCAGGGATGAAAATAAGCAATAGTGATATTAGTAATAATGGCTACCATCTATTAAATCCCCCCTTTTTTTCTGAACCAAATGTCTTACACACATTTTTCATCCTCATCACACATCATACACACATCATTTTAACCTCTTAGGAATTCTATGGGTTTAGTGCTGTACCTCTCATCTATACCTCTATGCTATAGATGAGAGCCTGAGGGTCAGAAAGACTGTATCACTTGACCAGGATCATAAAGCTAGAAAATAGCAGGGTCCAGATTTGAACCCAGCCCTGGCTGGCTTTAAAGCCCATGATCTCTCTTCTCTTTCTACAAAGCCTCCTACTTCCCTTGGTACAACAGCAACGCAGGACCAGCAACAAGATACGTGGGATCTGACCTGCCAAGTCAGCAGCCTTAAATCCTCTGCAGAGATGTTGAAATGAGCAACTTTAGTGTATTGTGAATATATGATATGGGTGGGGGGGTGGTGAAAGGAGGTAGGTGGGGGAACCAGAGGGCCAGGCTCTAATCGATTTTATTCTTCCAAATCAAACCCCACTACCTATTCCTTGCACATATATCAAGACCCTAAAGCAGCAGAAATCATCATCTAAAGAGTTATTTGCTGCAAACGAGTCAAACTTTTCTCTTTCACGCGTTATGGAGAGTCCAGTGAGCCTTATAACAAAAACAAATCCCCCTGTCAGATTGCACTGCTGAGGAGCAGCTGTGGAGGCTTCTGTCACACACAGATTACCATATTCACTGACTTAACAGATGAGCTGAGGGCATTTCACTTTGCTAGACTATTTAAGATTCACCCAGAGCATCATTTCTGCTGAACTGCACGCGCATAATGAAGGCAGTCACTGTTCTTCCATCTCTCCTCCATGTCTGCTTGTACTTGTTCCCTTTGTGTAAGCCTCTTCTTGCCTTATAGAGTTCAAATTAAAATTCTATTTTTCATTAAGCATTAAAAAATACTCCAACTACAAGACACAGTAGTTAAATCTGGAGATCATCCAGTGGCTTCTTGTTCCCCGCCTAAGAAATAAAGCTCCTTGAAGCATACACACATCACTTTGGCACATGCCCCGGGCTTTCTCAGAGCACATCTGAACTGTGTGCTTTTTATTGTATAATAAAGCCAAACAGTCGGAAGAAGACTTTGGTCAGCTCTTGAGATATAGATGTCTGGGAAACCAAAGACTCTCAGGAAGTGCATCAACTCACTGAGCGAGACCCAGAGATATTGAGCAACACTAAACAAGTATTTATTGAGTTGCCACTCTATACCAGATATTGTGCTTGGCAAAAGGAAAACAAAGGTAGATGAGACATCACACCTTCTCGCAAAGACTCAGTCTGAAGGAGGCACACAAACACTGTGCCACAGGAACAATACAGGCACCAGAGAAACAGTATGGAAACATCAATGTCTACAGGTTACTTTTGCTTCTGTAAAACTCGTAAGCCAAATTAACATAACTGCTTTCAAATAAAATAGTGCATAAAGGAATAATTCTGATTGTCATGTAGATTATTGCTGTATTGGCTCTGCTCTCTAGATGCTGCTAAATATTTGCCTAAGAATGAGTTAATTAAAATACATAGTATGCCAGTTTCAGTTCAGAAATATGGAGAACCACAAAGAGCATTCAAACTTATAACACTAGACAAACTCAAATTACCAATTTCTCTGGGACCCATCAGAAAGTTTAGCTCATGGAGAAAATAGACAATTTGACACCTAGAGATTGGCATCTGCAGGGAGAAAAAGCACCAAGGATTTGTTTGGTTGGGGCAGAGGCTGAGGGGCAAAACATAAGCCGGTATGAAGCTAAAATGTTTTAATGAATTGCTAAAACTGTAACAAATTACAATTAATTAATTATATCAGTGCAAGAGTCTGAAGCCCTTGGAAGCGACAGATGATGTATAGGAGGGTTTACATCCTTGGGCACGCTTTCCTTCCATGAATCCACAGGTGCTCACAGGGAGGATTAGAGAGAATCCTGGAAAGCTTCCCAGATATTGCTGTTTTGGGAAGTGGAACAGCAGCCCCTACTGAATTTCTATCTAGACCTATCTCCACTATCTTCCCTAAAGAACACAAACCCTGGGCGCCTGGGTGGCTCAGTCGGTTGAGCGACTGCCTTCGGCTCAGGTCATGATCCCAGGGTCCTGGGATTGAGTCCCACATCAGGCTCCCTGCTCTGCGGGGAGCCTGCTTCTCCCTCTCCCACTCCCCCTGCTTGTGTTCCCTCTCTCGCTGTGTCTCTCTCTGTCAAATAAATAAATAAAATCTTTAAAAAAAAAAAAAAAGAACACAAACCCTAATTTGCATGAAGAAAGATGACTACCCTAGGATGTTGGTGCAATCACTGCAGCTGTGTGAAGAGAAGAGCCAAAGAAAGCTGGGGGAGGGGCAGAAATACTCACCAGGACCACATAGGGCACATAAAAAAGTAAAATATATGGCAACAATAGCACAAAGGATGGGGGGCAGGAGGATGGGAAGTAGGCATAATTATAATTCTAAACATGCTACCATGCATGCTCCCCAGAAGAGTTCATGCTCTAATCTTCAGAACATGTGACTATAATGAAATATCACTCCCATGACTATAGACATAGACTATAGGCAACATCACTCCCCACTAAAGCACAGTTGACTTTAATCAGCCTATGCTAATTATCCTGATGGGGCTAATCTAATCACATTAACCCTTAAAGCAGAGAGCTTTCTCAGACTGGTAGTGGAAGTCAAAGATATATAAAATGTAAGGAAGATTTGACCTGCCATTGGTCCTTTGAAAATGGAAAGGACATGTGTGAAGGAATGCTGGTGATTTTGAAATGTTGAGGACAGCCACAGAGGAAACATAGATCTCAGATCTATAGCCACAGGGAACTGGATTCTACCACCTGAATAAACTTGAATGTAGACTCTTTCTCAGAGTCTTTAGATGGGAGCTCAGCCCAGGCAAGACTTGGAGTGTGAGACCCAGAGAAGAAAACCCAGTCCCGCCCACCCAGATTTCTGACTTAACAGAACTGAGAAAACAAACAGGAGTAAGTTTAAGCTGCTACATTTGTGTTAATGTTTTACAGAGCAATAGAAAAATAACACCTGGTCAACCAATGCAAGCAAAAGAGAAATAAGCTTAAAAAGCAAATGTAGAAGTTTTCAAAAACTTACCTGAGGGGGGAAAGATATTCTGAGACATAGGGGCATTGCTTCAGCAAGCCAGAAATAGCAGTAAAGAAGTTCATATATGTTAGCAAAGGGCATAGATCCCAGTTACCTTCATCACACCATAACCAATGTGCAAGAATAATCCAAATACTCATCCTTTAAGCAATCCCTTACTGTAGAGCTCCCTTCCTATTTCCTATAAACAAAGAATCCCCGTCCTAATAAAGATGTCCCCACACTCAAAATAGCAGGGTCAATGAAAAAGGAAACCATGATGTTGTTTGTTTGTTGGTTTGTTTTTTGTTTTCTCTTTTGACCACAGAGTTTTTAATAGAAAAGAAATTTCTACTCCATGCATGATTTTGGAAATTTCATTCTAGCATTGATGAAAGGTCATATTTCTTTCCAACTGTGGTGAATCTCATGCTGCTTTCCCCCAACAAGAGCCGATGTCATTGCTTTTGGAGTACACACGATTCAGTGCTTCAGTAATTCTGGGCCCTAAAAATGTGGCCGATACTATTTCCAAGCCAACTGGTTATTGTGTGGGGCTAAGGAGTACAGTGAACTTAACTATTCAAAAACAACATCCTGTGTGATAACTGTAATGATGGATACATGACCTTATGCATTTGTCAAAACCCATGGGATGTACAACACAAAGAGTGAACCCCAATATAAGCTGTGGGCTTTAGTTAATAATAATGTATCAATATTGGCTCATTGACTGTAAAGAAATGTACAACATTAATCCAAAATGTTAATAACTGGGGAAGGAAAGGGGGAGAAAGGGAGTGTATGGGAATTCTGTATTTTCTGCTCATGCTTATGTGAACCTAAAACTACTCTAAAGAAATTAAGTCTATGGGGCGCCTGGGTGGCTCAGTCGGTTAAGCGTCTGCCTTTGGCCCAGGTCATGATCCCAGGGTCCCCATGACAGGCTCCCTGCTCAGCTGCTCAGCAGAGAGTCTGCTTCTCCCTCTCCCTCTGCCACTCCCCCTGCTTGTGTTCTCTCTTTCTCTGTCAAATAAATAAATAAAATCTTTTAAAAAATTAAGTATTTTTTTTTTTAACGTATAGAGTAAAATACTTCCTTCCTCTTTGCTGGCCAGATGACACAGATTGACAACCAGGCACCTTGTTGGAACCATTAAAGAATGATCCCGGGTCTTCGGATTCTGAAGGCTCCAGCACCAATAGTCACACTCTCCTTCATTTTCAGGGGCTTCAACAATGGGGCAGGGATACACCCAGATAATTAAGAGATAAAAAGGGACACAATGCAATGGAGAGATATTAAACAGCAAAAACCATTGAGTAAATCAGAGACTTTCGCCATACCTACCTAAACTAAAACTAATCACATGTAAAATTTGCTTTTTTTCTTGCTAATAAAATAGTAGCCACCTTGGATCTACAGAAGATGAAAGAAAATCACCAGGCATAGTGAAAAAAATCATCAGATCATAAGATGATTATTTGAGTCCTCAGGACAAATACTTTCCTTTGAGAAAAATTCCCTCCATGAAGAAAAAAAATTCTCAGGGAAAAATTTCTGATTCATTTTCTGAGTGTATTTCAAGAGAAAGTTGCTTATTTGAAGTAGGAACAAGATTTAGTTCTTGAAAGACATGGGACTAGCAAAATTTAAAATGCTTTGAGTTTGGCTTATATGTGGAATCTAAAAAATAAAGCAAAGAAACAACAAAAACAAATAAAAAAACAAAAACAGATTCTTAAATACAGACAACAAACTGGTAGTTGCCAGAGGGGAGGTGGGTCGGAGGATGGGTGAGATAGATAAAGTGGACTAAGGTACAAACTTCCAGTTACAAAGTAAACTAGTCACAGAGATGAAAAGTACAGCATAGGGAATATAGCCAATAATACTGTAATAATGCTTCATGGTGACACCATAGTGGAAAGTGAGTAATGTATAGAATTGTTGAATCAATATGTTGCACGCCTAAAACAAATATAACACTATATGTCAACTATACTTCAATTAAAAAAAGTAAAATAAAATAAAAGGTTCAGGGACAATGAACTATATATTGTATAAAGCAGCAAATCAAATATATGACTTACAATATCAACTCAAAAAAAATCCTCCAGGAACAAAGACAAAGAAAAAATGATAATGAGAAAAAGTCAAGAGAATGATAAAGGATTAATCCAGGACCTAAAACATGTAAAATTGGAATTCCAAAAGATAGCAAAGAGAGGATATGCAATAAACAAATGAGATTAGAATATTAGCAGAAGAAGAAATTTTCACACTCAAAGAGCCCACTGAGCTCTAGACAAAGTCAAAGAAAATGTGTGGCTTAAGTGTACACAAGTTAATATTTTAATTTCTAAGGAAAAGAAAATAAGTTATAAGCAGCCAGGGAGACAGGTAAAAAGAAGAAGAAGAAGGAAAAAAAAGAAACAAAGAAAATAGGAACAAAAAAAAAGAAAAAAAAAAAAGCCAAACTTGTCTTGGCATCAAAACTACAATAAAACTGAGTGTCCTTATATTTGAGTTTACTGACCAGCTCTACTGGGTTGGATACAGCCAAAAACCTTATTTTATGCAAAGATTCCAAACTTTTTTGATAAATTAAAAGCTCTGACCCAACAAGCCTACATTCCCTGGACAACACTGGCAAAATGGGAACTAAAAAATGAAAAGGCATCTATAAATTATACTTAATTCTTCACAATATTGTCGATGATCATCATGTTTTGAAGTAGTCGAGAGAATGCAGTTATCTATTGAAGAAAATGTGGGGGACAGTTAACAATATCCTGGACTTGGAGCCATAAGACTGACCTGAATCCAAACCCTGGCTTCTCCATACTTACCAGTTACATGATTTTACGCAAGTTATATTTTTGCTTGGGACTTTGACCATGACATGGGTATAATGATGTGTTCAGTGGCCCATGTCATGCCCCCCACCAAAGCACTGCTATTAGGATGCATTAAGGCTAGAAAATTGACAACATATGCAAAAAGGTGACAAGAGATTAGGAGGATAATTTTAATGAAATTTGGGGGTTAATCATAAAATCCAGACGTTGAAAAAGAGTCATGAGATATCTACTAAATGCTGATATAAGAAGAACTGTTATACTTCCCCAAATATCCATTCACTTGATCAATAAATGTTAATAATATGGTCATAATATGCATAAAAATAATCTTGGCTCTGCAGAATTTTTAAAAAATAAATGGCATGACCAACTGCCTTACAAGTGCTTATTAATTCTAACGGAAAATAAGACATACATCCCTGAATGATAATATACAAGGATATTTATGGAATGCGTAAATGAAAAGACCAACTAATAAGTGCCATAGTCATTTAGAAGACATCCTCCTGCCTGAAGCAGTTCAGAAACAGGTAGGGCTTGGGCGCCTGGGTGGCTCAGATGGTTAAGCGTCTGCCTTCGGCTCAGGTCATGATCTCAGGGTCCTGGGATCGAGTCCCGCATTGGGTTCCCTGCTCAGTGCAGAGCCTGCTTCTCCCTCTCCCTCTGCCACTCCCTCTGCTTGTGCTCTTCTGTCTATCTCTCTGTCAAATAAATAAATAAAATCTTTAAAAAAAAAAAAAAGAAACAGGTAGGGCTTTAGCTGGATCTTGGATGATGGATGAGCAAGGCAGAGACTGACTAAAAGTTTATCAGAAACACTTTCCCCTCTATGCAAAAAGATAAGGGACCTTTCTCAGTCTCTCTAGCAGCTAGATGTGGCCATGTGACTGAGTCCTGACCTACAAGATGCAGGTAGCAGTGATATCTTCTCCATTCCTGACCCATAAATGGGTCCTGCACATTCCTCTATGTGCTGGCTCTTCCTTCAGGGAAAGCTCAGAATCAGGGGTCCAGGGATGAACTAGGACGTCCCTGGGGATAGACAAGCCACTGGACAGAATGACTGTTCACAAATGACATAGGGAAGATTGCCCGCCTCCCAGTCCACAATTGACTAAGAGGTGAAAATTGATCTTTTTTTGTTCAGCCCCTGAGATTTGGGGTTGTTTTATGTGAAGAGGTCTTCTCTGAATAATATAATACTATTTGATAGAGTGGAGCAAAAGAGAAAACAGAGGAGGGGGGCGGAGCAAGATGGTGGAGGAGTAGGAGACCTGGATTTCGTCTCCTCTCAGGAATTCAGCTGGATAGGGATCAAACCATTCTGAACACCTACAAACCCAACAGGAGATCGAAGAAAGGAATAGCAACAACTCTCTGAACAGAAAAGCGACCACTTTCTGGAAGGTAGGACGTGCAGAGAAGTGAATCCCAGGCGATATTCGGGAGGATAGACGGCGGGGGAGGGGCCTCCGTCGGCCGCTTCTGGCAAGTGATAGAGCCGGGGAGCACAAAATCGGAACTTTTAAAAGTCTGCTCCGCTGAGGGACGTCACTCTGGTGGCTAAGCGGGGGGTGGAACCCTCCGGGACAGTGTGGTCTCAGGACCCTCGGAGTCACAGAAAGACCGGGGGTGCCTGAGCGCGGCAGAGCTCCCAGGTATCAGAGTGGGGAAGCCGGCTGCAGAGATGGAGGCTCTCAGCTTGGGGTGGCCATAAGCCGTGATCCACGGCACAGTCAGGCCACTGCTCCTCCAGCAGGGACCCAACAAGCGGCAGATCCGGGGAGACTCACCTTCCTCCCCCAGGAGGAGCGGCGCAGGAGCTCACCGCAGGGATCTGCTGGGATTGGAGACTCCACACGGGCTCGGGTGCCAGAGAGAGAAACGCGCGGTCACAGGCCGGGTGAGCACGGAGTGGGGCCGGAGACCGGGGAGACGGGAGTGACTGACGGCTTTTGTCTGGGGGCTCATTGAGGAGCGCAGCCCCGAGTTCTCGGCTCCTCCAGGGCAGATATTGGGAGGCCGCCATTTTCACTCTCCGCCTCCAAAGCTGTACGGAAAGCTCGCGGGGAACAAAAGCCCCGGAGAGCAAACCCAAGCAGATTACTTAGCCGGGAGGGGGCAAGGGCGGGGCAATTCCGTCTCCGGCAGAGACATTTGGAAACCATGGCAACAGGCCCCTCCCCAGAAGATCAGCGAGAACAGCCGGCCAAGACCAAGTTTACCGATCAATGAGAACGGCAGAACTCCAGCGCTAGGGGACTACTGCACATAGAATTCACGGCTTTTTTACCATGATTCTTTAGTCTTTCAAAGTTAATTTTTTTAACTGTCTTTTTTTCTTTTTTTTTCTTTTTGAATTTTTCTTTTTCCCTTTTTCAACCAACATCTTATCAATCCCTTTTTTTAAAAAAAAAATTTATTTTTCATTTTTAGAGTCATATTCTATCCCTTCATAGTAGTTACCCGTATTTTTGGCTTATATATATAAGTTGTTCTCTCTTTAAAATTTTGAGATAGTTTCTTCTAACAGATTAAAATACACCCTAAATCTCTAGTACATGGTGTTTTCTATTCCCCTGCCTGATCACATCCTCTCCCTTTTTTTTTCTTTTTTTCTTTTTTCTTTTTTTAAATCCTCTTCTTTCTTTTTTCAAACAACTTCTTACCAATTCCTTTTATAAAATTTTCTATAATTTCCATCTTTACAGTCATATTCCATCCCTTCATCATATCAACCCTTATTTTTGTACATATATAAGTTTTTCTTTCTTTAAAATTTTGGGAGGCACTTTCTTCTAAAGACCAAAATACACCCCAAATCTAGTGTGTGGCACTGATCTATATACCAGCCTGATCATATTTGATCACATTCTGTTTTTTTTGTTGTTGTTGTTGTTGTTGTTGTTTTGTTTTGTTTGTTTTTGTTTTTATCTTTATCTTTTTCTTTTTCTTTTTTTTCTTTCTCTTTTTTCTCTCTTTCCCTTTCTTTTCCCACTGCTTCAGGTCTTTTCGGATTTGTTTAGAGTATATTTTCTGGGGACGTTGTTACTCTGCTAGCATTTTGTTCTCTCATTAATCTATTCTCCTCTGCACAAAATGACAAGATGGAAAAAAATCACCTCAACAAAAAGAACAAGAGGTAGTGCCGACTGCCAGGGACCTACTCAATACGGACATTAGTACGATGTCAGATCTAGAGTTCAGAATCATCACTTTAAAGATACTAGCTGGGCTTGAAAAAAGCATGGAAGTTATTAGAGAAACCCTTTCTGAAGAAGTAAAAGAACTAAAATCCAACCAAGTAGAAATCAAAAAGTCTATTAATGAGGTGCAATCAAAAATGGGGGTGCTAACTGCTAGAATAAATGAGGCAGAAGAGAGAATCAGTAACATAGAAGATGAAATGATGGAAAATAAAGAAGCTGAGAAAAAGAGAGATAAACAACTACTGGATCACGAAGGCAGAATTCGAGAGATAAGTGATACCATAAGATGAAACAACATTAGAATAATTGGGATCCCAGAAGAAGAAGAAAGAGAGGGAGGGGCAGAAGGTATAATGGAGCAAATTATAGCAGAGAACTTCCCTAATTTGGGGAAGGAAACAGGCATGAAAATCCAGGAAGCACAGACAACGCCTCTCAAAATCAATAAAAATAGGTCAACACCCCGACATCTAATAGTAAAACTTACGAGTCTCATAGACAAAGAGAAAATCCTGAAAGCAGCTCGGGAGAAGAGATATGTAACCTACAAGGGTAGAAACATTAGATTGGCAACAGACCTATCCACAGAGACCTGGCAGCCCAGAAAGGACTGGCAGGATATATTCAGAGCATGAAATGAGAAAAATATGCAGCCAAGAATACTCTATCCAGCTAGGCTGTCATTGAAAATTGAAGGAGAGATAAAAAGCTTCCAGGACAAACAAAAACTAAAGGAATTGGCAAACACAAAACCAGCCCTACAAGAAATCTTGAAAGGGGTCCTCTAAGCAAAGAGAGAGCCTAAAAGCAACATAGACCAGAAAGGAACACAGACAATATACGGTAACAGTTACCTTACAGGCAATACAATGGCACTAAATTCCTATCTTTCAATAGTTACCCTGAATGTAAATGGGCTAAATGCCCCAATCAAAAGACACAGGCTATCAGACTGGATTAAAAAACAAGACCCATCGATATGCTGTCTGCAAGAGACTCATTTTAGAACCAAAGACTCCCCCAGATTGAAAGTGAGGGGGTGGAAAACCATTTACCATGCTAATGGACACCAAAAGAAAGCTGGGGTGGCAATCCTTATATCAGACAAATTAGATTTTAAACCAAAGACTGTAATAAGAGATGAGGAAGGACATTATATCATACTTAAAGGATCTATCCAACAAGAAGATCTAACAATTGTAAATATCTATGCCCCTAACATGGGAGCAGCCAATTATATAAGGCAATTAATAACAAAAGCAAAGAAACACATCGACAACAATACAATAATAGTGGGGGACTTTAACACCCCCCTCTCTGAAATGGACAGATCGTCTAAGCAAAAGATCAACAAGGAAATAAAGACTTTAAATGACACACTGGACCAAATGGACTTCACAGACATATTCAGAACATTCCACCCCAAAGCAACGGAATACACATTCTTCTCTAGTGCCCATGGAACATTCTCCAGAATAGATCACATCCTAGGTCATAAATCAGGTCTCAACAGGTACCAAAAGATTGGGATCATTCCCTGCCTATTTTCAGACCACAATGCTTTGAAACTAGAACTCAATCACAAGAGGAAAGTCGGAAAGAACTCAAATACATGGAGGCTAAAGAGCATCCTACTGAAGAATGAATGGGTCAACCAGGAATTTAAAGAAGAATTAAAAAAAATTCATGGAAACCAATGAAAATGAAAACACAACTGTTCAAAATCTTTGGGATGCAGCAAAGGCAGTCCTAAGAGGAAAGTATATAGCAATACAAGCCTTTCTCAAGAAACAAGAAAGGTCTCAAGTACACAACCTAACCCTCCACCTAAAGGAGCTGGAGAAAGAACAGCAAATAAAGCCTAAACCCAGCAGGAGAAGAGAAATCATAAAGATCAGAGCAGAAATCAATGAAATAGAAACCAAAAGAAGAGGAGAACAGATCAACGAAACTAGGAGCTGGTTCTTTGAAAGAATTAACAAGATTGATAAAACCCTGGCCAGACTTATCAAAAAGAGAAGAGAAATGACCCAAATCAACAAAATCATGAATGAAAGAGGAGAGATCACAACCAACACCAAAGAAATACAAACAATTATAAGAACATATTATGAGCAACTCTATGCCAGCAAATTAGATAACCTGGAAGAAATGGAGGCATTCCTAGAGATGTATCAACTACCAAAACTGAACCAGGATGAAATAGAAAACCTGAACAGACCTATAACCACTAAGGAAATTGAAGCAGTCATCAAAAATCTCCCAAAAAACAAAAGCCCAGGGCCAGATGGCTTCCCAGGGGAATTCTACCAAGCATTTCAAGAAGAATTAATACCTATTCTTCTGAAACTGTTCCAAAAAATAGAAATGGAAGGAAAACTTCCAAACTCATTTTATGAGGCCAGCATTACCTTGATCCCAAAACCAGACAAAGACCCCATCAAAAAGGAGAATTACAGACCAATATCCCTGATGAACATGGATGCAAAAATTCTCACCAAAATACTAGCCAATAGGATCCAACAGTACATTAAAAGGATTATTCACCATGACCAAGTGGGATTTATCCCTGGGCTGCAAGGTTGGTTCAACATCCGCAAATCAATCAATGTGATACAATACATTAACAAAAGAAAGAACAAGAATCATATGATCCTCTCAATAGATGCAGAAAAAGCTTTTGATAAAGTACAGCATCCTTTCTTGATCAAAACTCTTCAGAGTATAGGGATCGAGGGTACATACCTCAATATCATAAAAGCCATCCAAGAAAAACCTACAGCGAATATCATTCTCAATGGGGAAAAACTGAGAGCTTTCCCCCTAAGGTCCGGAACGCGGCAGGGATGTCCACTATCACCACTGCTATTCAACATAGTATTGGAAGTCCTAGCCACAGCAATCAGACAACAAAAAGAAATCAAAGACATCCAAATTGGCAAAGAAGAAGTCAAACTCTCACTCTTTGCAGATGATATGATCATTTATGTGGAAAACCCCAAAGACTCCACCCCAAAACTGTTAGAACTCATACAGGCATTCAGTAAAGTGGCAGGATATAAAGTCACTACACAGAAGTCAGTGGCATTCCTATACACCAACAACAAGACAGAAGAAAGAGAAATTAAGGAGTCAATCCCATTTACAATGGCACCCAAAACCATAAGATACCTAGGAAGAAATCTAACCAAAGAGGCAAAGGATCTGTACTCAGAAAACTATAAAATACTCATGAAAGAAATTGAGGAAGACACAAAGAAATGGAAAAACGTTCCATGCTCATGGATTAGAAGAACAAATATTGTGAAGATGTCAATGCTACCTAGAGCAATCTACACATTCAATGCAATCCCCATCAAAATACCATCCACTTTTTTCAAAGAAATGGAACAAATAATCCTCAAATTGGTATGGAACCAGAAAAGACCCCGCATAGCCAGAGGAATGTTGAAAAAGAAAAGCAAAGCCGGCGGCATCACAATTCCGGACTTCCAGCTCTATTACAAAGCTGTCATCATCAAGACAGTATGGTACTGGCACAAAAACAGACACATAGATCAATGGAACAGAATAGAGAGCCCAAAATGGACCCTCAACTCTATGGTCAACTCATCTTTGACAAAGCAGGAAAGAATGTCCAATGGAACAAAGACAGTCTCTTCAACAAATGGTGTTGGGAAAATTGGATAGCCACATGCAGAAGAATGAAACTGGACCATTTCCTTACACCACACACAAAAATAGACTCCAAATGGTTGAAAGACCTCAATGTGAGACAGGAGTCCATCAAAATCCTAAAGGAGAACACAGGCAGCAACCTCTTTGACCTCAGCTGAAGCAACTTCTTCCTAGAAACATCGCCAAAGGCAAGGGAAGCAAAGGCAAAAATGAACTATTGGGACTTCATCAAGATAAAAAGCTTTTGCAAAGCAAAGGAAACAGTCAACAAAACCAAAAGACAACCGACAGAATGGGAGAAGATATTTGCAAATGACATATCAGATAAAGGGCTAGTATCCAAAATCTATAAAGAACTCATCAAACTCAACACCCAAAGAACAAAGAATCCAATCAAGAAATGGGCAGAAGACATGAACAGACATTTTTCCAAAGAAGACATCCAAATGGCCAACAGACACATGAAAAAGTGCTCAATATCGCTCGGCATCAGGGAAATCCAAATCAAAACCTCAATGAGATACCACCTCACACCAGTCAGAATGGCTAAAATTAACAAGTCAGGAAATGACAGATGTTGGCGGGGATGCGGAGAAAGGGGAACCCTCCTACACTGTTGGTGGGAATGCAAGCTGGTCCAGCTACTCTGGAAAACTGTATGGAGGTTCCTCAAAAAGTTGAAAATAGAGCTACCATATGATCCAGCAATTGCACTACTGGGTATTTACCCCAAAGATACAAAAGTAGGGATCCGAAGGGGTACGTGCACCCCGATGTTTATAGCAGCAATGTCCACAATAGCCAAACTGTGGAAAGAGCCAAGATGTCCATCGACAGATGACTGGATAAAGAAGATGTGGTATATATATACAATGGAATATTATGCAGCCATCAAAAGGAATGAGATCTTGCCATTTGCAATGACGTGGATGGAACTGGAGGGTATTATGTTGAGTGAAATAAGTCAAACAGAGAAAGACATGTATCATATGATCTCACTGATATGAGGAATTCTTAATTGCAGGAAACAAACTGAGGGTTGCTGGAGTGGGGGTTGGGGTGGGAGGGATGGGGTGACTGGATGATAGACACTGGGGAGGGTATGTGCTCTGGTAAGTGCTGTGAATTGTGCAAGACTGTTGAATCTCAGATCTGTACCTCTGAAACAAATAATGCAATATATGTTAAGAAAAAAAAAAGAAGAAGAAGGTAGCGGGAGGGGAAGAATGAAGCAGGGGAAATCGGAGGGGTAGACGAACCATGAGAGACGATGGACTCTGAAAAACAAACAGGGTTCTGGGGGGGTGGTGGGAGGATGGGTTAGCCTGGTTGTGGGTATTGAGGAGGGCACATTCTGCATGGAGCACTGGGTGTTATGCACAAACAATGAATCATGGAACACTTCATCTAAAACTAATGATGTAATGTATGGGGATTAACATAAGAATAAAAAAAGAGAAATAGAGGATGGGGATTAAAGAGTACACTTATCATGATTAAAAAATAATAAAAATGAAAAAAAAAAGAAAACAGAGGAATCATTGGAGCTTAGAATGTTCTCTACCTGTTCTTCTCAAATATTAATCTTGCTTATGAATATTCGTGAGGCCTTAATAAAATGCAGATTCCAACTCAGCATGTCTGTAGTATGACCTGAAATTCTGCACTAACAAGCTCCCAGGTGATGTTGTTGCCACCAGTCCATTCTGAGTAGCAAAGATCTCCAGAGAATGGATTTGCAAAAATAGCACCCCTCCTCTGTAAGCCACGTTAGAGCCTGCGCTTCTGCATGCTTCATTTGGAACTAAGCTCTGCATGCTTGAGTTCTGTCAGTGATGGTGCAAATGTCGAGAAAGGCTTGTTAAATGATGAAATAACACAGTTTGCCCATTGATCAAATGGGCTTGGGCACAGAAAGTGTCTTTTAAAAACTCAGAATCACAATCAGAAGTAAGTGCCATTTTCACGGCAGAACATTTAAGGAACTTCATTTTGCAGCACCTCAACCAAATAAGCACCTGAATTAAGGTGCATAAAGTAAACCAGCAAAAACTTTGAAATTAGTTCATCTTTAAGAAAAAAAAGTTCAGCTAGGCACTGACATGTGTTCTATTATTAAGCTACTTTGGTGAAAGGGTGAGAACCCACGCTCTAAGCGTTCAGAGCAACAAGGAAATTAAGTTGCCTTTCACACTTACCTTCCTATTATTGCTTTTTCATTTCTGCTTAATCACTACATCTTTTCCTAAATGAGTAGGGGACAAAAAGTAAAAATAAAAAGAGAGAGAAAATCTCCTCCCTAGTTATTTCTAGGAAACGGGGTATAACAGTTTTAGATTTGTATTGTAATTACTTAGGAAAGGAAATTTAATTCATTTGCCTCTCACGACTCTTTCTTCAGATATAATTAAAATGACCCGAGGAAGCAGGTTAAAATAGCAGAGTCAATTTTTACAGATAGATTCTAGAGTTTCCAGTGTTGAGTTCTTATGAGTTCTGGTTTGAGAGAATCAAAAAGAATGTCCCTGCCATTCTCTTCTAAATAAGCATGGTTGTTTGTTTTGTTTTGCTTTTTTTTTTTTCTGAAGTCATCTGGTTAAAAAAAAAAAAAAAAAAAAAAAGCCTGTCATACATATGAATTTCAAGGGCAGGGGAAGTGCTGAGACTCTAAAATATCTCCACGCATCTGCAGGTCCAACTTGGAATGCCTAAATTCTACAGACACTTATTTCCCGCTTCCTGGAGAATTACATGCCTCCTTTGGGAATTTAAACTGATCAGTAATTTCCATGCTACCCCTCAATTTAACAGATAAATTTTTAGAGCTGGTCAAGCAAATGTCGCATGAACACTGAAATTCTGGGACCTGGTTGGAGAAGAGAGAAGGGACAACAGAGAATGGAATCTGGGAATATCTGAGGTTACTGGAGCCACTACTTATTTTCATCTGGGTCCCTCCCTAATGAATCCATGTCCTGAAGGTGGGATGACCAAGAGGGCGTTGGGAAATACCAAGGAGACTGCTTGGTGCTCAATGAGAGTTCTCTCTCTGCCCACCCTGCTTTCAGCCCTTCCTGCCCATGATTGTTGATCCAAAGACCTTCGTAAACTTTCTGAACCTGAACACTGATCTCTAGGTAAGTGTCAGCCTCCCGGCCAAACTAGCCTATAATAGCATCTCATACACGCCTCTATCCCTATCCCTATAGTTCTGTGGAGTTGTCAACTTTCACCAGGTGTGAACTCCATTGCACCTACCATAGCATCTGATTCATAGTGGTTCTCAATATATTATGAATGAACAAAAGTCCAGGAAAAAGCAGAGAGATGTGCATTCAATACCATGTCATATGAGGAGGAAAGTGGGGATGGATAGTCAGGAAAAGGAAAGGGTTGGGGAAGGTCAGCATGGTAGGCAGATTAATACCCCCCAAAATGTCCATGTCCTAATCTTCAGAACCTGTGAATATGTTAGGTTACATGGCAAAGAGGAATTAGGGTTGCAGATAGAATAAATTTGCTGATCAACTGACTTTATGGGAGGAATTATACTAGATTCTCTGAGTTGACTCATTGTAATCACAAGGGTCCTTAAATGTGGAAGAGGGCGGCAGAAGAACAGAAAGAGCCAGAAAAAGAGATGGGATGATAGAAACAGAATCAGAAAGATGTCACACTGCTGGCTTTAAAGACAGAGAAATGGCACTATAAGCCAAAAAATGCGGGTGGCCTCTAGAAGCTCCAGGAAGCAAGGAGATGGATTCTGTCCTAGAACCAATGTAAGGAGTGCAGCCCTGCTGAGTGCAGAAAGGATTTTAACCCTATGCGTGAGACTCATGACAGACTTGTGATCTCTTGAACCATAAGATAGTAAGTTTGTGTTGTTTTGATCCATTAAATTTGTGGTAATTGGTTATGGCAGAAATAGAAAACTAACAGGAGTGGATTTATAGCTATGAATATCTGGAGCAATGGTTGCTTCAGAATTTCTACTGACATAGGCCTAAGGGACTGTGGTCGGATGGAGACTTCTCCAGAATCAAGGTTTCCAAACTCATTGTTCTCACTAAGACTGTATGCTCATTTAAAACTGATTTTGCTTTTGCAGAGCAAAAGATAAGCACACTGATATTTAAATCAAGAATGTCCACTCATTTGCAATATGGAGGATTTGGATGGTAATAATGGGGAGCGGCTAAAGCCCTTCTCTAAGCTACACCTTAATGTCTCTGATCATTGTATTGCTTGCCTAAGTAGAAGGAGCAATAGATGGATTTTGTGTTATTATAAGAGCTTACATGTGAGCGGCGCTTTGTAATTTACAAAATATACCCCTATCTGTGTGGCTCTGAAGGACAGAACTCGGATACAAAGGGGATAGTGTTGTAAGACTGTAGATTACAGATCTATATACATGTTTATGCCTACATATTTACCCTTACATGTATATAAAGGAACTAAAGTTAGTAAGTTAGATCTTTTTAGCTAGTTAGTTCTAGTTAGATTTGCCCAAAGAGGGAAGCTATTTTTTGAGGGAGTATGTTATACTTTTGAGGACAGGTTTCAATTCAGTTGAGGGAAATGAAAGAGGTCAAAACATAAGAAATTGAAAGAAGTTGATTTCTGGGAGTTCTCCCAATTTTTGATATTGTATGATCAGAATTATTTTTTTAATATCTAAGACAACCCTAAGATGGTTTTCAGAGCCCCACCTGTCATACCCATGAAGCAAAATAAAACATTGTTAAAAGGCAAAATGAGCACTTTTATAGGATTCCAAGAATGGTGCCAGTTATTTAAATAAGGCAAAACTCACTTGTAGCATTTTAATGTTTCCCCAAAGTGGTGTATATCTTTAACTTTCACATCTAATGTAAACACCAGAAGTTGAATAGTAATAAAGATCCCTTTAACTGAAAGTGTCAGCAAACACTCACTTGCCATACAGTGTATTCATTAGAGTCCTGCTTTTTCTCCTTTTAAATTAGGTGTCCTAGTTACTATTCAGTCTTACTGCAAATTATAAAATGTATAAAATGCAATTTATAGTGCCTGTAATTGTAAAAGAGCATCTGGTCAACCCTGAAAGAATTTGGGAGGCAATGCACCATAGTGAAAAATGCCAGAGCATTTGAATTTAGAAAACATGGTTTGGAATCTCACACTCTTAGTGGCTGTAACAATCGGCAAGTCCTGTCGCCTTTCTTCATCTCAGTTTTCTTATCCAGAGAATGGACTTAAAATATGTCACACCATTCTTCCTTCATAGTCTTGAGCCTCAAAGGACATCATGAGTATAAAAGTGTTTTAAGTTCAAATGTGACTCCTGAAAACCACTCATCAGAGTTTCTATCTAGACTGTAAAATATTTCTGTGTGATGCTCTTTAACTGGGCAAGAGCTTCTGTTTCATGTTAACACCATCATAAGCACTGGATCACCTGTGCTCTGATGGTTCACAAAGTGTGATCATAAGGCTTCAGCTCTGGGGAGAGAAGAAGGCTTGTTTTATCAACTGAAAGCTTGCCCATCAGATATTAAATATCATAAATAAAAATGTGTGCAGGGAAACGTGAAGAAACATTTCTCTATAAAATTGCTAATGAATGTAATCCTTTATGCTCCTTATAGTTTACCAGATTTACAGAGTGAATGAGAGGGTATAGGAGTAGTTTAGATAATATAAAAGCAAAATTAGGGCCAGAAATAGCAGGTTGTCAGGTGGTTACTCATAAATGGTAAAAGAATGATCACTCCTGCATTCACAATAAAATGAAAAATCAGGACATCCTTAAAATTTGTTTATCTTACAATAGAGATGGTATATATATATTTACCTTGCAAAACAAAGTGTCTAAAACTTATAGCTAAGTCTCAATCCCTTTGTGGCCATTCTCAATCTCATCATCTCCTCAACTCCTTCTGGAGCTAGTCACTTTTAAGTTGAAGGTACATCATCTTTGATCTTTTCTCTGCATTTGCATACATACATCATGTACACATAACTCACAGAAGTCATATTGGTGTCATTTTGTGAAGTTTTTTTTAACATAAATGACATCACACCAAATATATCATTCTGAAATACAAAGAATGTAGCTCTAAGTTGAGACCACCAGATTCCTATATCTTGACTTAATAGATGTGTCACCTTGGAAAATCATTTAACGTCTATAATTCTCAGTGTCTTCATCTGTAAAATGGGGATGATGAAACAGTCTACCTCATGAGATTGAAATGAGGATTAAAGGAGATCATTCATGTGAAGAAGTTAGCTCAGCACCTACCAGATCACAAGCATCCCAGCAACGTTAACAGCTGGTTTACCATCACCCTTCACCATGTAGGCAGCTCGTATCCTTGCCTTATTAACAGTTTGAGACGTCTATGTTTCTTGATACCTGGCCAACATAATGGATGTGTTGCAAACACTACTCAACCATGTAATCTGTTCAGAAAATTGGTCTGTCATCATTAAAATGGGTTGTGAAAAATAGCCCAATGCCTGGCACATACCAAAGACTCAGTCAACATTAGCTTTAAAAAAATGCATTTCACAAATGAAATCGATGAATGCAACTGGAAGTTTCCCAAATAAACTTGTGTGGGGAAGCTCTGGTGACAAAATTCAAATATAATGTCAGAAAAAAATACTTGAATGATGAGAGGGGGTCAGCATGAAGAGATATGGACAACAGACACTCCAGGCTAAGGGCTGCAGTGAACACTGGAGGAGGAAACCACCTTGGCCAGGTTGACTTGGAACAGGAAGCAGCCAAAGTGGCTGATGTATAGTGAACCAGCAGGAGAATGGTAGCTGTGAGGTCAGAGCGGAGGCAGGAATCAGACTGCAGCCCACAGTGCAGGCTTGGATGTTATTCTAGGGGCAAGAGGCTGTCACTGAAGAGTGTAAGCAAGGGAATTAAATGATCTTATTTACTTTTTTAAAAATTACACATGGATTTCAGTTGAATGGGGATGAGTGGAAGCTGGGAAACCAGTCAGGAGGCCTTTACACTGGCCAAGAAGTAGGAAGAATAACAGATGAGTATCCTGTCATGGAAGATTTTGATATAAAGTGTTTCATGACAGGAAAAGTGTTCAACAGTGTTGAAAGTACTCTGGGTTCTGATAAGAATAGGACCGAGACATAAGCATTGGATTTGGCCTCATGGAAGTCATTGGTGGCAGAGAAGAAAATGTGACAGAAGCTTTATTGGAAAGAAGAGGAGAGAAGTAGAGGTAAAAAGAAAGATGTTACAGCAAGTATGGGACACCCTGAAGACATTATGCTATGAAAGGAGTTAGAGAAATAGGTTGGTCATTGGAAGGGAAGATGGGGTCAAGAAGTATTTTTTTAAGATGCTGAATTCTAGAAATTGTGTGCTGATAAGAATGGTGCTGTACCGAGGGGGAAATAGGTGATGCAGGAATGCAAGAGAGAACAGGAAAGAAGATAAGGCAAAGCCCTTGAGAAGGTGGGAGAGGGGCAGTTTCCTCACACAGGTAATAGAATTCATGTCAGACAGGACTGGTGACAAACCCATGTGCCAGGGGAAGGCATCTGGGTATCTGCACAGGTACACTGATGGACTGAGAGGTAGGAAGATGTGGGTGGTCTTGCCTCATTGGTTGTATTTTCCATATTTACCCTTGACTTCCACAAGAGGAGCTCCTCCTTTACCTGACCTATCTTCAGCCAGAACCTAGCACAGCCAACATGCAGGGCAAGTGTGGGCCTATTCCTAGCTGAAGACTCTAACATGCTTCCTTGGAGGCCTGCCCTGCCTCCTACCCCGAAGTGCAGGGAAGTTGTCTCAGAGCTGAGGGTGGTCTTATTCTCCTAAAAACCTCCACCCGCAAAAGTAGCCTGAGGGGCGGAAGTCTGTATGGCTCATTATGGAACCCCAAGGCCTAGAACTTTCAGCAGTCAGGTGGCAAATGCTTCTTCAATGTTGAGTAAATGAACGCAGAGAAACAACGATATACAGTTACGTACACACACGATGCGATCTTACTTAGGTTTAAATGTTTGGGAGAATGAATTAAAGGAAGCACAGTGAGTATAACATTCCAAATGGCTACGTCCAGTTGGGGGGAGAGACACCATGCCCAGTTCCTTTTTGTACCTGAGAGTCTCCTGTACGTTCCAAGTTCTATTCAGCAAACAGGTATCACTTTTATAAACGGAAAATGAAATTAAATATATGTAATTCAAAAAGTGAAATCATCACTTTGCTCACATCAGCCACCTTCTTTTAGCCCCAAGTGCTTCTTTCTCTATGTGTCACTCAACATTTACAGCTGCCTTTAACCCCTGGGGGTCCTGCGTACAGCTTCTCCGGGTTTTTATTCTGACTCTCCTATTCCGATGTTGTTTTTACTGGCCTTCGTCAGCATGCCTCGGGGGGTGCCCAGCTTCTGGACCCTGCCTGGGGGTGGCGAAGTTGCCCCAGCAGTACCCCAAACCCAGACAGAAAGGACTCCTCTCTCCCAGGCTTCACCAGCCCAAATAGTCAAGAGGCTCTCTCCCGGGTTTGGCAAAGCACTGTGGAGAACACATTTGTAGGTATAAAGTAAGCTTTGCTTTTCCACGCATCTCCTAAGTATTTACCTAAAGATGAGCAACTGGGATTCTCTCTTACCTACTATATTAAATGGCAAAATTCAATCTAGTATACTCTCTGTAGGGAGCACATTCAATTTAGTTACAAAGCAGAGGTTATAATATGTAGACAAACTACGTGAACATCAAAAGTCCCAACTCCAGGGAAGAAGATATGAAATTTCATATGCCATCTATCCTGTGAGATTTTCTGAGCGTGGAGTTAGTTTGCAGCTAAGAGGAGAGCAGAAAAAATAAATTATTAAAAAAAAAAATCTCATCCACATTTTTTCTATGCCTTTAAGGTGAGTAAAAAATGCTATTTCAAACTTACTAAAATTTGTCTATTGGAGTATATGGTTACTAATAAGCATTTTTATATTTTTACACATGTGTAGTGGTGGTAGATTTATTTCTGCTTGAAAGACACTGCCTTGCCCTTGTTAAGTATTTATACTTTAAATTATAACCTAAAGACGGAATTGAAACATTTGGCAGCACTGAAAGGAACCACCTTCTTCAACAGATATGCACTAGTAAAGTGTTGGGCTTGTCATTCATCTCAGTGACATGAATATTTTGGCAGAAAGACCCACATCGCTGGATGGCTTTTATTGCTGGCCATTCCTGACCTGAGAAAATGTGCAAGGGAGATTTGTATTTTCCCCCCAATCATTTCTATAGCAGAGGGCATAGAGTCTGCTAATCTTCATTCCTGAGAACATCTCCCAACTGGAATAATCCTTCTGGAAGCTGATTTTTTTTTAAGTGAAATAAAAAGCTTACAGAAATCAAGGGGGAAAAAAAAGAGATCGTTACAAGAACATTTGAGTACAGAGCAATAAACCCCTACACTCTGACTGCAAATCTGATGCCTTCAAAAGAGCCACCAACAGCTGGGGCATCCTTATTTAGAATAATGTTTATAAATGATTTTATCTAATTTTAATTGTCATGGGTTCACAGCAATCTGTTAGCTTTTAACCAGGTTAGACACCCTCGCAGCTGGAGAGGACCCTCAAATCACCAGAGAACCAAAAAAAGGAGCAAGCCAGAAAAAGAATCTTCCATGCTTGCCTTCCCTCTGCTGGTCTGGAGCTTACTGGGGCCAGAAGCAGCCACGTAGAGCAGGAACTGCTGTGGGCTCCTGGTGCAGTACTCCAAAGCAGGCACTCTCAGTACCGCAATCCAGCATCTCCAGGGGATCATTTCAGCCTAAGGGCTCTTCCACCCAACGCTGCCTTCACGGACAGCTCTACTCTCCCAGCACTTTCCTGCCAGTCATTCCTGAGAATATTTCCTCAATTGGAATTTTCAGTATTCACCAGGGTAGTTGGGTGATCAAAAGAAGGAAACCTCTCCCTTAAGAGCAATACAGCGACAGCAGGGGCAAACGTGATTTCCCCACCACCAATGACTGCTCACCTTCTCCTGTTTGTCATTTTCAAAATTTCAACCTGCCTTTGTAATTCTACATTTTCCTTCAGCTTCATTTGCTTTGATGTCTCCTCCTAAAAATGCACAACCCAAGTGTTGTCTTGATGCATGACGAGAGTTCAGTTGTGTCTTCTTTCTCCTATTCCCAGCCAGCAGAACCTTGTAACACAGATAAAATGGGACTGGGCTTGGCATGGCATGAGGTACAAGGTGAACATATAAAGACCACTGACAAGCAATTTAAACATTCCCTGAGGGGCGCCTGGGTGGCTCAGTCGTTAAGCGTCTGCCTTCGGCTCAGGTCATGATCCGAGGGTCCTGGGATCGAGCCCCGCATCGGGCTCCCTGCTCAGCAGGGAATCTGCTTCTCCCTCTCCCACTCCCCCTGCTTGTGTTCCCTCTCTCGCTGTGTCTCTCTGTGTCAAATAAATAAATAAAATCTTTAAAAAAAAATAAAATAAAAAATAAACATTCCCTGAAGTCCTAAAGAGCGGAAAACATGGTTTACATTTGCATGACACACATAGGGAAATTTCCTGAATTTCCTCCATGCATCTATTCCCCCAAAATCTACCCAGCAGCTGTTCGACAATCTCTCCCTCCAAAACTTATTTTTCTAGATTTGGTTTGTTGCACTTCCTAATGTAATCAATCTAGTCTTTTTCAGCCAATTCCAATGCCGCAGCTTTAGATGTCTACCCTGCTCAGTCGAAAGGAGTCATGGCTAGACGGTTGGCTGAGCATCTAAGGATCCATTCCTATTAAGGGAGGAGAGGTTTGAAAAGTCATGCATGTTGTCCCTGTTACAAGCAGGTAAGAAGAGCCCAACTAATTTGAACCTGTCATTTCTTTCATGTCCTCCCTACTTTGTCTCCTTTCTTCCTTCCTTCCTTCCTTCTTTCTGTCTTCCCACCCCTAACTTATAAGTCATCAAATACTACTTGTAGAAGATTCCTTACAAATCTTCTGGTGCAGCTCCTCATTTTACTGAAGAAGGACCTGAGGCCCAAGGAGACTGTTTGTTCACTATCCCCTGGCCAGTTGCTTCTGGCCAAGCAGGGACTGGGGCTCTAGGCTGTGAGTATCTGGATCCTGTGTTCATTCCCTTCTCTTAGACCACACTGCTTTAAAAAAAATGGCAGAAAAACAAGTTTGTGTCAGGAATTATTTGTAATCTAAGTTCTCAGGGATAACCTGGGATTTGTACACATTCAGTCATTGATCCTAAACCTCTACAATTATACTACCACATAATGAAAGTCAAGTTCAGAAAAATGGTCCTCAGGTACAAAAAATTTTCAAGGACAAAACAAAAATCCAGGAATGGTTTCGATAATGCCCTTGCTTTTAAAAAGTGTCTCAATATTGGTTGAAATAAATAATTTTCTGCTTAAATTTCTGTAAGCTGGAAAAGTCAACTAACCAAAATATCCTATCCATAAGTCCCCTGGTTCTTTGAGGGTTTTTGAGTGAATGATGCTATAATCACTTGATGAAATAGTTCTCCCTCCCACCACCACTGCCCAGTTTTACAAAGAAGCCACACTTGCTTGACCCACATGAGACCAGGATTGCCTCCACCCTCTGAGCCACTTCTCCTGCATTAGTTACCAAGTGTCCAGCAGCATTAGGACCTTAAATATGATGAGACTGGCCCTAACCACAGTTCCAGCTCCCTCCACCTCTCTACACACTCAGGAAAGTCTCCACAAGCATCACCGTCAAGGACAGAAATAACACGTCCTTATTGAAGCAACGTTAATCCTTCACAGCCTCCAGTGCCCACATGAGTCCACTTCAAAACCTATCTGGTGCCACAGTGAGTGGCCATTTTGAAATTAAACATGAACTTCAGACACTGATTTCTTTAAAAAAGCTTCAAGAGAATTACTTTTGGAAGAAAAGAGGGATGGGTCAAAGAGTACAAAAGGGATGAGAAGTGTCTATGGGGGGCACCTGGGTGGCTCAGTTGGTTAAGCGACTGCCTTCGGCTCAGGTCATGATCCTGGAGTCCCTGGATCGAGTCCCCCAGGACTTGCTCCTGCTCAGCAAGGAGCCTGCTTCTCCCTCTAACCCTCCCCCCTCTCATGTACTCTCTCTCTCTCATTCTCTCTCTCTCAAATAAATAAATAAATCTTTAAAAAAAAAAAAAAAAAGAAGTGTCTATGAATTATTAAAAATTGATCCTTGAATGATTCTGCACTTGTTACATCAGGGCAACGTTCAGGGTTTCTAGAGCATAACAGGCATTTTGGTCCCTATTTCTGAGTGATATACTGCTGTCAAGACCACCAGAGTTGGAATCTCAGAGCATTTTGGCAACAGACAGGAGGGTTTCCATTCCTACAAACACCACAGCTCCAGGCATGGCAGACTAGTTAGTTCACTGGAGCACTTCCTTCTGTTTTGGTCTGTGACAAAGGAAGGCTGGGTCATGCTCTCCCACTCTGAGCATAAGACTTCTATACTTCTGTCTGTGTGGCCTCAGTTTCCCCACTGTAAAATAGGGATATAATGATAAAACCTGCCACCAGAGGTTACAAGGATTAAATGTGGCCCCTCACAGTTATTAAAACTGTGTGCAGGGGTGCCTGGGTAGCTCAGTTGGTTGAGTGTCCAACTCTTGGTTTGGACTCAGAGCATGGTCTTAGGGTTGTGAGATCAAGCCCCCAAATCAGGCTCCATGCTCATCAGGGAGTCTACTTGAGACTCTCTCTCTACTTCTTGTTCTGCCCCTCTTCCCCCACTCACGCACTCCCTCTCTCTCTCTCTCTCAAAGAAATACATAAATCTTAAAAAAAAAAAAAACTGTGTGCAATTATTTCTATTATTATCTGCCCTCAATTATTAATATCACTGCTCTGTGCTGCCCTGAACAGAGCTTCCATTCCCAAGCTTATGAAAAGCTTAAAGAAAGTTTCTGATAACAAGTGAAGTCTTAGTCTCTTTCCATCTCCCTTCTTCCCTCCCTCCCTCTCTCTCTCTTTCTTCCCTATTTTCCTCCTTCTTTTTAACAGAATTAGTCGAAATGACTTCCCATGTTTCTTCCCTATTTTCCTCCTTTTAACAGAATTAGTTGAAATGACTTCCCATTTCTTCATTGATTTGATCCCTTAAAGACTTCAGCCTACACACATGAATTGCTCTGTCTACCCTTCAAATACTGACATCCTGGGAAAGCCCTAATCCTGAAGATGCCAGGGCAACCCTGCCCTCACAGGTCATGTTGGAATTCAAAGCCACGGGAAGGTCCAAGGAAGAAAGCCAAGGTCTAAGCCAACGGGCATATGTCCCCAAGGTTCCTGGTCAGAATCCTCTCTCTCACCATGGATGATGAAAACAACACCAAAAAAAAGGTCCTAGTTGGTAAAGAAATAGTAGCATACCCACACAATAAGCATTCTGTAAAATAAAATTTTTTCACGAATAAGTTTATATATATTAATATTTTAAAGGATTTATCCACATTAGGTAAATATAATATGCACAAGTATGTAAGTAGAAAAAAACACAGGATTCATCAAAATAAGAGAGTGGCTATCCCTGGATAGTGGAATCATGACTGCATTTATGTACTTCCTAAATTTTCTATATTAAACATTCTGAAATTTTACATATGTGCATATATCAATGTAACATCTCCTTTCACCATACTGAAGAACACACACAAACGTAGTCAGCAAGATGGTACCAAATTGAGGGCACAGACACATTCCATGTTCCTATTTTCTCTGCTGAATGAGGATGGACCCAGCCTAATCCGCCTCCCTGAGAGCAACTCTGAGCTGGAGAAAGCAGGATCTAATCAAGTGAGATACAGTTGGAGTTACCAAACTGCCAGTAAAGGCCCAGGTGTCTCCACCCATCCTCCAGGGATAAATCTGTGGCTTGTAGCTCAGAAGTATGTGTTGTCAGTGGAAAGCATCAGGTTCTCCCAAGGCTGCCCCCACAGCAGCTCCCAAGGCTGGCTCCAGGCCACCATAGCTTGGATTTGTAATGCCATTTAAAATTCTGTTTCTAAGAAATAACAAGGTGGACTTCAACTTTTTAATCAGGAGAATTCCTGTCTGGTTTTTCTGTGCAAAGAAGGACGCATGGTCACTAGCAACTCTGAGAACAGGAGTCCTATTTGGGCCAGGCTCTTGAGAACTAAGGCATTCAGGCACACTCCTCCAGGGGAATATTAGAAAGAGGGGTCATGAAAGCATTTAAACAAAATGAAAAGAAAGAAAGGGGCTTGGAGGACCAGACATCCTACTTGAAGGCCTTCGCTTTCAAAGGAATACGAGCTGGCTGAGAGCGTCAGCTTTGGGGTCAGAGAGTCTCTGGTTTCTCCATTTACTGGCAACATAGCTTCTGGTAAATTTGTCTATTATATCTAATGGGAAAATAATGGTAACTATATCATTAAGATTATTGAGAATGTAAAATAAAACATTCTCTATAAAAGTGTTTAGTAACATGCCTGACAGTGTGTAGTCCATATACAGTTACTGTTACTACCGCTGGAAGCTAGTGCTACTATAACTTTAAGAAAGGCAATGGATTAGGCTTTGCACAGAACATACAGAAAGGGTTAAGATATGGGTTTCAACCTAAAAAATCATAATCCAGCTAGATTCTCCTCTCTTCTCCTCCCCCCTTTTCCTTCTAATGTGCACAGGCACGCTAAAAAGCAAAAGTTAAATAAACTTTCAAACAATAAAGAAGCAGGAAGAAAAAGCCCTGGGGGAAAGCTAATGGTTACATTCTCCCCCAAAAGCTGAATACAATAAACCAGAGAAGAGGGTAAGGAAATAGTGAGAGGATTTCTCTAGCCACTCTCAACAGACCACAGACAGCAGACTGTCGCGTCTACTTCCAGCTTCTCAGACCCCTGCTTTGCTTCTATCAGTATGAAGCCATCAAATGACAGAACAGGGGTGAAAAAAACCTATCAAATACTTTCCCACCCTCCCTGCTTGACCCTAAAAAATATTTGAACACTGCCCATGAAAACAAAGAAGCAAACCAAAATAAATCTATGTGTGGTTTGGGGGAATCAAAGGAAGACCTGGATAGAACTGTCAGCACTCAAGAAATGAATAAAGGCTTTTAAAGAGCAAAAGGAGACATATGCAGAAATGACCTACAAGGACAATAACACACACACACACACACACAAAGAAAGAAAGAGAAAGAGCATATAAATGAGAATAAAGACAGCAATCAAACTTACCTCCAGGAAAGAAAAGAAATATTTCAGCAACAGTGCTTCATATTCTCAAGGAAATTAAAGAAACATATACTCCATAAATTCAGAAGAAAAGGAAATAACAGTTTTCAATGGAATTAAAACAAAATAGCAGCAGCAAAGAGCTGAATGAGCACCACAGGGGCTAAAAAAATAGTACTGGCTTAAAAAAATCAAGCACACAAAAAAGGAAAAATTCAAGGCACACAGAAGAAGATGGTCTAAATGGATAACCCATTGTAGGGACCCAATATTTAGCTCCTTGACCCTGAAGAGAAAGACAGCAGAGTTGCCAGGACACACACTGTTTAAAGACATAATGGAAGGGAATGTTCCTGATCTGAAGTAGCTTATGAATGCAGATTAAAAAGGATCATCGTGCACTAAACATTTATAAAAATTGAGAAGCATGCCTTAATTTTTCAATAAATTATTGAATTTCAAAACCAGCCCCAGATTTCTTCAAACAAATACTGATGGCAAAAGCCAATGGAGTCAGGACACTAAATTCTGGAAAAAGGAAGGGACCTATGATCCAAAAACTTTCCCCAACTTAGTTTTCATTCTTTATGACAATGACAGAAGGAAATTCTCAAATATGCAGCGATTCAGGAAGCATAATTAATATATATCCTTCTTTATTATAATGGGGGGTGTCTGGGTGGCTCAGTTGGTTAAGCATCGGCCTTCAGCTCAGGTCATGATCCCAGTGTCCTGGGATCTAGCCCCATGTCGGGCTCCCTACTCAGCTAGGAGTCTGCTTCTCCCTCTCCCACTCCCTCTGTGTGCTTTCTCTCTCTTTCTCTCTCTCTCAAATAAATAAATAAACCTTAAAAAAAATAAAAAAATAAAATAAAATATTATAATGATGTAACCCTCCTAATCAAGATGAAAATCAAGATAAATAAATCACAAATGGACAAATTTCCATATGGACGGACTGGGAAGACCTGAAACAACTGCCTCAGAAAATTTAATCTAGATAGCTCTTTTGACTGTGGTTACAAAACTGAATATAAATATTTTAATTCTTGAAAAAAAGAGTCATTTTATTATAGTTTTATATTATAGTCTTATGCTATAGTTTATTATAGCATTTTAGTTTTAGTATAGTATTTATTATACCATTATAGCTTATTATAGTTTTATTATAGTCCATTATAAGTATTTATTATTTTAATTATAATGACTGTAATAAAAACTCTTGAGTCTACCTATAAAAATCAGAAAGTGGAAAGGGCTCACAGGTATATTGTGAGTCATTGAAAGTGAACTAATTTCCTTATCTTTCATGGGAGGAGTCAGTGGTCACCAATAATGTCAGGAATGGAAATATGGTTTAAGCATTTTAATTAAAATTCAAATCAATAACACAAAGAACAAAAAAATTTGACTATGTTTTCCAAATTATGAGGAGGAAAAAAATTACTGAAAAATAAAGTTGAGCTAAATGTGAAAAAAATATAATCATCAAAGAAGCAAAAATATAGTGTTGTCTAGGGCTTTTCCTGTTCAAAGATGATTGGGGTGAAGGAGAAGGGGGCAGAGCCATGCCTCTACTTACTATCATGATTGAAAGTCATCAAATTATGGTTTTTGTTTTGTTTCTATGTAACAGCTTAAAAAAAAAATCTGAACTGAAAGGTGCTTCCATAGCCCATATGCTGAATTCTAGTAGGATCTTTATACTGGTTCAAGCTATTATCAGTTAGTAAAGAAATTATTTTTTATATTCAATTTATTTTAAAAAAAAGTTCATCTATTTCTCCCATTTCTTGATATCAAATTAAGAAATAGGGATTTAAGTATAGTATTTAGTAATATAAAAATAAGAAAAAATAATAAAAAGAATGAAAGAGGTTATATATGATGAGTGAAAACAGAGAGATAGGAAACTGGTTTTTGTTGTTGTTTTGTTTTATTTTAAGTAAGACTTTTTGAATTATTTATTTTTATGAATGTTTTACTCGGATTTTTTTCTCTAATATAAAAGAAAAAAATGATTATATGTAGGTAAATTCAAACTTAACGAAAAGAAGGTAATGGGGTAGTCATACATAAGAAAATTGAATTCAATATAAAGAGTATTAACTGAGACTAAGAAAATCATGCTTTCCAAAAGGAAAAAGAGGGGGAAAGAGATTTGAAATTTTATTGTCAGCTGAACAAGATAACAAGGTACATACTACACAGCTTCTGTAATTAAAAGAAAGTGGGACTGGTGCATAAATACACAAATAGACCAGTCATATAAAATACAAAAGACCAGAAATCAACACAAATATCATTGAAAATTTAGTATAAGATAAAGGGGACGTGTTAAATCACTGGAATAATGATGGACCTTTAAATAAATGGTGCCGGGACAATTACGCATGCAGTCATGTAGAAAATGATGTAAACCTCACACCAGGAAGAAGAATAAACTCCAAATGGGTAAACAGATCAAGGATCTCAATGCAAAAAGAAGGAGAAAAAGGAGGAGTTGGAGGAAGAGGAGGAGGAAGTGAGAGGAGGAGAGGAAGAAGAAATGGTACAAGTCTCAGAAGAAAACATGAGTGAATTCCCCTTTAATTTCAATGTAGAGGAAGGCTTTCTAACTATGACTTGGAATCCAAAGTCCATAAAAGAAAAGATTGATAAATGTGATTACATGGAATTTTTAATATTTGTGCAGAGAAAAAAAAAGTCAAAAGATAATAAAAAAAAAAAAGGGCTGTTGATCCAGTAGAAAATTATTTGGAAAAGATAACCACATACATAATAACTAATATCCCTAATATTTTAAAAAAAAATCTCTTAAATACATCAAAAGATTAAAATCCTCACAGAAAAGCAGGAGAAAATATATCAACAGACAATTCACAAAAAAAAGATATAAAAGTGATACTTATACACATAAAAAATGTTAAAACTCACTCCCCATTAGAGAAATGCAAATGAAAACAACAGTGAGATACAGTTTCTTCCCTATGACACTGACAAAAACTCATTGTATAAGAACAGATCTGTTAGGGGCGCCTGGGTGGCTCAGTCGTTAGGCGTCTGCCTTCGACTCAAGGTCATGATCCCAGGGTCCTGGGATCGAGCCCCGCATCGGGCTCCCTGCTCAGCGGGAAGCCTGCTTCTCCCTCTCCCACTCCCCCTGCTTGTGTTCCCTCCCTCGCTGTGTCTCTCTCTGTCAAATGGATAAATAAAATCTTTTGGAAAAAAAAAAAAAAGAACAGATCTGTCAGTAAAGTTTTGAGGAAATAAACATGCTCAGAAGCTGCTGGTGTAAATGCACACTGGTACCAACCGCTATGTAAGGGAAGCTGACAACGCCTCACAAAACCACATGTGAACTTACATGTAGGCTCCATTATCCCACTTCTAGGGCCTTACCCTGCAACTAAGCCTCCAACAATACAAAAAGTACATATTCAAAAGGTTATTTATTACAGCATGACTTCTAAGTTACAAAATGTTGGAAACAACCTAAATAACCATCCCTTGGAGAGTGGTTGAATAAACTGGTGCCCTCCCTTTTTGGAGTCCTAATGCAGCTATAAGAAAACATGAGATAGAGCTCTGTAAACTGCTGTGAACTGATATTCAGGACATATTATTAAATAAAGAAAAATCCAAGTACAAAGAACTACCTTTCCAATAAGAAATTATATAAAAACATATAAATGTATGCATGCATCTCTTGGGGAAAAAAATATGAGGAGAGACCAGAAATGAGTAAGATTAGTGTCTACAGAACGGGGGGTGGGAATGAGGTTGGAAAAATGGGGAACTGAGAATGGCCGGAGGGCATGAAGGGTTAGCAGCACTCCATCGAATGTATGTTTGCATAGCTCTGACTCTGAAAAGCATGGTTATGTTGCACATACCTAAGAAATAAATAAACAATTAAAACCAAGCAGGATGTAGGGAAAACCCAAAATGGAACAGCAACAGATGAGTCTAAGTGCACTGCAGTGAGGAGCATCACCTCACTGTAGGAGGTAGGGAAGCAAAATTGCTAAACTAAGGAGATTTGAAAAACAGTGTTTTGACTACATACTGTAAGGCTAAGCACAAATAGCACTGAACATAAAATTGTGTTTTCCTTAGTAAATTTTTTCCAGGGAATTGGGTTAGCAACTGCAAAATGACATCGTGTATACTAACGTTGAGCAAGTAAGTAAATATAGTGTAGGCCATCAGAATGTGATTTTCCATTATCAGAAAGGCGTCCCAAATAAAGAAGGAAGGCTAGGCTGATGCGTGTAGAGCAGACTGAGGCAGAGGTATCAATTTGAACTCATGGTTTTATGTATGTTGATGGGTAGAAATATAGATGTGCGTATGTTCTATTTTCTATGACTGCTGGCTGAAAGGGCCTAGAAACATAGCACCCTGTGGGCATGAGCACACCCAGGATCCAGATTTTACTTTCTAAATACGATTCTTCAGTAAGAGAATCAAGAGCTCCTTGGAAAATTGATTGATACCAGAGCTGGGACAAGTAAATAACAAGATAAACATTGGAATATTTTGTGGTGCCAGAAGGTAAGGACATTCTCAAATAATGATGAGGAGAGCATATTTAAAGGACACAAGAGCCAACTTGAAGGAATCTGGCAAGTGCTCAAGTCTGGGACCATCTGAACATCAAAATAAATAATGATAGTGATGGATTTTAACCCAGAAAATAAATATAAATATCCGTGAGTCCATACTTATATAAGTAGATGAATACATAAGTGAATGGGAAAGATGGGGCAGCTCTTTGTTGCAGCAGAATTCCAATTAATAATAAAAAATAATAAATCATTAATTAGAATTCCCATTAATAAATAGAGTTCTAAATAAGTAAATAAAAGAATGATAGAAACAGGAGATCTCCACTAGACAAAACAACACAGTAATGATGCTATAGACAAGAAAGGATGCTAAAATTAGTGAGTAGAAAGCATGGTGAGGAAGTGCATGGTCCCTAGTTATCTCCCCAAAAGTTACTTATTAATTGCAAAGGGAAACATAACCACTTAACAGTGGACAAACCTGACAAAGACCATGATAACCAAGTGATTCTAGTACCAAGCCATCAATAGTACTAAGAGATAGCAACATCATGTACCCCCTGACATTACATACATTGGAAGGAAACATCACTTCTGTCATATTCTTACCCAAAATACATAACCTAAGTTGTCATGAGAAAACATCAGACAGATACAAACTGACGGGAAAAAAAAAAAAAAAAAAAAGCTAGAGAACAAGGTGCCCATCCTTTTTAAAAGTCTCCAGGTCATGAAAAAGAACAACCGAGAAACAGACACAGATTATAGAAAAGATATGACAACTAAATGCAACATGGGATCTTGGACTGGACCCTGGACCAGAAAGGGGGCATTTGTGGAGAAACTAGTAAAATAAAAATAAAATCTGTAGGTTAGGGGCGCCTGGGTGGCTCAGTTGGTTAAGCGACTGCCTTCGGCTCAGGTCGTGATCCTGGAGTCCCGGGATCGAGTCCCGCATCGGGCTCCCTGCTCAGCGGGGGGCCTGCTTCTCCCTCTGACCCTCTTCCCTCTTGTGCTGTCTCTCATTCTCTCTCTCAAATAAATAAATAAAATCTTAAAAAAAAAAAAATCTGTAGGTTAGTAAACAGTATTGTGACAATGTTAATTTCCCTGACGCTAAGGACTATGCAATGGTTATATAACCTGTCAACATTGGGAATGCAGTACATGGGAACTCCATTATTTTGTAACTTCTAGAAGTTTAAAATGTATTTCTAAAATTTTAAAAAGGACAAAGAAATGTTTAAAATTGTACCATGAAAGAAAGGCAACAAAGAAATTGGTTTACTATCTCAATTTAATAATAAAGGACTATATTTTACTATTACATGCAGTAAAAATTAAACATGAAGATGATAGGCTTCAAGACAGGGAGGACAGAATCACACACACACCTCTGCCTGGAAACACAAAGAAATATGAAAGTGCCAACAGTCCATTTACAAAGGAGACCTAAGTACGGATGCAGTATAACTAACTTCTGTAGGGTACAAGAAGGGGAGACCAAATTATTACAATGCGGACTTGGTTGGTTTTACTTACCTTGATTAAAAACAAGCAGTTTTATGCTGTCAAGAAACAAATAGAGGGGCGCCTGCGTGTCTCAGTCCTTAAGCGTCTGCCTTTGGCTCAGGTCATGATCCCAGGGTCCTGGGATCGAGCCCCACATCGGGCTCTCCGCTCTGCAGGAAGCCTGCTTCTGCCTCTCCCACTCCCCCTGCTTGTGTTCCCAGCTTGTGTTCCCTCTCTCACTGTGTCTCTGTCAAATAAATAAAATCTTTAAAAAAAAAAAAATAGAAACATTCTGCATTTACATCCATGAACATTTGATCTTTCTTCCATGTTTACCCATCAAGGAAATTAGAACAGCGCATGTCCTCCACATGTACTATTTCCCACCACCACCAACACCAACTCGGAGCCTACATGAGGAGAAACAGTTGTTCTATGAAACTGGATTCTCTGATGACTGCCATACAAAATTGAAGGAACAGAGTGAGACAGGTCCCAAAAAGATTAATGACAAGTGCAATCTGCATTGATTTTTAAGTTTCATTTCCTGGAAAAAACCACAATGGTGGAATAGTTTCATTCACTTAGTTATTGCCATTGGGATAGACCTGGTTGAGTGAATTCCACATTATTTTATTTTTTCCAAATTTTAATATGAAAATTTTCAAACAGAAAAATAAACAGATTTTACAGTGAACACCATTTAGATTTTGCCATTAATATTTTGCCCTACTTGTTTATTATTTACCTGTCTATTTACTTGACATCCATCCATCCGCCCCCCCCCCCCCCGCCCCTGTCCATCTTATCTTTGGATGCATTTCAAAGTAAGTAGCAGACATCCATACATTTTCCCCTAAACATTTCAGCATGCATCTCATTAAATTCCAATGCAACCAACCTGCTTTCTACTGGTTACAACTGTGGTTTGTGGCTCTCGAGTTCTATCCTTGCCTCTGCTGACCTTATGTGTAAATTAAGCCTGATCTGCAAAGCAGGTCATGGAAGGAGTCCTGAAATCCCCCTGGTGATCCTCTCCTGCTGTGCCCGGCAGGCTCTTGGCTTAGAGTCACTGTGCTGCATGAAATACCTACCTACTCTCCAGGGAGGTTGAAAGAATGGGGGAGTGATTACTTTTTCATGGACGGTGCTCATGCATAGGAACTGCTGAATATGAAATTAAATACTGACAGTACATGGCGGTTCAATAAGAACATTCACTCCATAATAGTCTATTCAAATTTTTATATGTACATGACTTCTTCTAAGGAGAGTTTCCTAGCTTACACATTTTCAGAGAAATCAGTAACTCTAAAAATATTGAGGGCCACTGGTCTCACATGTCCCCCCTCCAGAGACTGTGCATTAGTAATGTCAGATTGCATTATCTCTTTTCCTTGCCACATCTCATGGTTGACTTATATTTAGCTTAATTCAACCGAAACCCTAATTTATTTTCCCCACATTACACTTTTAGTGTAGATCATTTTTGTTTATTTGTCTATCGTGGTGATTAGTGAGTAACTCTGTCCATTAAGCTGAGTTGGATGCATCATTAACCAGAGAAAAAAGAGAAAACAGGTAGTGGGAAGTCAATAGTTGGTGGTATTTATGACATCCCTCAGCATGTGAATAAAAGAAAGATGGTTCTGGCATCGTGACTTTGATCTTAACCTTATGACCACCATTTGGAAGACTTCCGTGATTTACATCTTCCAGCTACCTTTTGGCACAGAAACATCCACCAGGAGGTAACAGGTACAGGAAAGTGTCGTGGATTTATCACTGACACAGTGATCAGGTGCTGGATCCTGGACCACTTCCTCCATACTGTCTGACTCTCCCACAGAACCCAGCACAATACCATCCCCAGAACAGGGGCTCAGGAAGCCCTTATTTTACTGGAACATTCACATGAAGAAACATTTTGGAATTCACCTTTATTGCAATGATATTAACCTTCTTGAGGACCAATGTTTTGGAAACAGCAAAACCCTAAAACTTCTAAATCATGTATGCATATGCAGTTAAAGTGATCATTGGGGATTTAGAGTTAATGAAACCATATTTTCTAATTTTGCTATTCTAAACCAGTCTCCTCCACTTCCAAGAGGGAATATCACATTTAGGAATATCATGTTCTTTAAGACTTTAATTCCTTCTCACATCAGTTCTGTCAATAACGAACAGTATGATCTCTCACAGCTGGTCTCCTCATCGGGGAAATGCTCTCCAGGAGTGATTGCCTGCAAGGTGGAGGGCTGTGACGAGGCCCACTGTGAACCTGCTCTGAGCTCAGGACACAGAATTAAGACTGATTACAAAATCTGTCCTAGACCACGTATCTGAAGAAATCCTAATCCTGAACTCTTAGAAAGAGGCAGGGCACATAGAAAAACAAGTGTTAGTTTGGTAATGGCAATGTTCACCGAGCGGCAACCAAGAGCTGGTATCTTTGTGCTTCCTGCTCACAGCAACTCTGTGAACTAGGTACTATTATTATCCCCATTTTACTGATGGGAACACTGAGGCTTAGAGAAGTTTCACAGGTAAAACTCTCTATATGGTAACCCAGCTGAGTTTAATCTGGGAACAAAGTCTTGATGCTAGGTCAGGATATCTTCTGTAAATAACAGAGTCCATCTGTCTGGCGTGGTTGAGTGGATAGACGAGTAACCCTGGTGAGCTGAAGTCCTCCACGGAGTAGTCGGTTTAAGAACAGAGCCTAAGAGCAGCTCTCTGCTGCTCTCTAGTGGCCGCTGGCCACGGTTTTCTCCTGGAAAGTCAACAGCTCCCTTGCTGAGCTGGGGGCAGTTGGCCAGATGAACAACAGCTAGTATTGAAGTCTACACACACCAAAACAAGATACAAGAAGTTATTTCTTCTGCCTCCCTTATCACTATTAAGTAATTCAACGTTTGAACGGGGCTTGTGTCGTTTTGTTGTTTATATTTTTTAGGAAAAGCAGTTTTTTGAGGAGCTGAGAAGTTTGCCTTGAATTTGACACAAATTAACTTTAAGACCTTCTTCCTCCGCCATCTTCATTCCCCACCTCCTATTCGCCTACACGTCAAATTTCACCTTAGTCTGTCCCTTCCCTCCCCGTTTCGGACCACTCACATGCTGATTTGTGTACCTGCAATCTCTCCATCTCTCACGCTGCTTTGTCAATAGTGGTTTTAGATTATATCTAACAGAACCACAGGATCCCCCTGTTCTGATTTAAATATAAAGGAACACATGAGTTTTGGATAATAATAACTATCTTTAATCTCTTACAAAAAGTCCAAAACTTCTGCAGCATTAAAGAAGTAAAAGCAAGTAGGGAGAATAAAATAGTGACCTATAGTAAATGCCAAGAGGTATTAAATTGATGGATGGGTACTGGAAGAGATGGGTCACTTTCCACTCCATTCAAAGATAGATGGTAAGAAAATGTATCATCTATAATTTACTTCTTGCACCTACATGGATAGTGATTTTTTTTCCAACTAATGAGTAACAGGCTCTCTAAAGGTAAATATTATTCCATGATTATAATCATTAAATAAATATATTTCAGCTCTATGAAGACCTTTGAATATTCATTATGGCCTTGTTAAAAGATCTCTATTTACCCCCAAACATCTCAGAGTTATTTTTGCCTTCCTCTAAAACAGAGGTATCTCATGTACTTTATCAGCACCTCTTCTCAGAGTTCTTTGAGTTAACTTTTGCTTTTCACTGTCTCCCTGGAAACAGCATGTTGTCTCAGTGTGGAACTATTTCAGTAAGAGGAGACAAAAGAACATAAAGTTCCCAACTTTTCTGTGGAGGAAGGGAAGAAGCAGAATACAGCGGGGGGTTAGAATTCTCGAACGTTCAGAGCATGGATGAGAGAGGATCGTGGCTGCTCTTAGGAGCTCTATAGCAGTCAGGGCAGCTAAAGAAAAACACCTGCTTTGTAGAAGATGCTGTAACAGTCAGTAAACAAGCAGTTATACTCATCCTGGAAACCTGACACATAGGTGGTAGGTATGATTTTTAAAGTTCTAGAAAGTTCTCGGGTCCAAACAAAACTTGTCTATTTGCTACATGCTGGTTCGTGAAATTATATGAGTGTGGCTAAGCCTTTTCTAACCCATGGCCCCTTAGGATAGGCATATCTCAAGGCCCCCTGCAATATTTTTTAAGAGTTATAATAACTTACCAAAAAATAATAACCCAGCTCTGTAATAAATAAGGCATAATCAATATCCTAGCCTCTCAGTCTCTCACATTGGTCCTCCGAGAATATAGACTCTGAAGCAGAGATTTATAGGAGAAAGTATATTGGAAGGTATTGCAGGATCACCCCTTGGGTGTGTTGGGGGAGGGGCAGTAAAAAAGCAAGATTGGGCAGAGACAAAACTTGAAGTGCAATGTAGGTATGACAGAGACCTCTGCTGATTCCATAAGTTCTGGAGCTCATATGGCTCTTGCAAGTTGTCCTGAATTGAGGCAAGAAGCCCAGGCTTTTGTATCCTGGTATCAAAAGTCATTGCGTAAGGGTGATGCCTGGGGAAGAAGGGACATGACCTCGGGCAAGGTAGCACCCTTAAGCCAGGGACAATTCCTGGGAGGGACAGAGCTGTGAGCTGTCAATAATTAACACTCCCTGCAGTTTGGATGACAAATGTCCTCTCCCAAAAGGAGGACACAGGCAGAGTACCAGAGCATCTACTAAGCTCACCAGTCAGGTTAGTATCCTTCATCCTTGTGGCAGGAAGCAAGAGGGACCCAGGTAGCAGCCCCCCAACTAAAGGCCTATTAACTATCAGTATAGTCATTCTGTCATCCGAGGTTTCAGAGCACAAAGTTAGTTTCCCTTAACCAAACTCACACAACACTCCAGAGGAGGAGTTAGGACCAGAACTGAGGTCACCAATGCCTCCTCCAGTTCTCTAAGCAGATGAAAACTCAGCCCTTCTTAGTCAATCACACTGGTCTAGCAATAAATCCCAAGGAATGCGCATTGATCCAACATTCCTGAGAAAGTCTTATAGTTTACAATTACAGAAAGCCATTTTATCTCCTGTGACCACTCTTCCACTATAATTCTTCCCTGGTCTCGACATGCTGGAACGGAGAGTGATTTCAGTAAGAATGCAGATTTACTCATTGTGTGACCTTGAGTCATAAATGTTCTAGAAGATTCACTGCAAAAATGGGCAACTTGGAAGATTAGGCTTTTCTAGCGGGTTATGGTACCAACATCCTACAAATGCTGGAAAATGGATACAACTCCCCTGGCTTAATCTCCTACCCTGTATATCAAGGGTTTGTCATCTGCTCTTGAAATAGAGTGTGGGAGCCTATTTTCCTCTTCTTAGTAGGATTATGAAGATATTTTTATATTCTGTAACCCACCTCATCTCTTTGGCTGCTTCACACAAGGCAACTCACAGAAATTAACTCAGCTTTCATTTTCCACCTCACATCTGAACCCCCCTGAATTCTATTGTGTTTATCACTTCATTGGAAACCCTCAGTCTGATTGGCTGACAGAAATTATATTTAGGAGCTCCTCCAAGAAGCATCTCTTCATGTATGAATAATAAACTAACAGGCAAACTTGGCAGTTTTTGTGAAAATGGGAAATTTGTGATCCAGTTAATAGGATTTTAATAGACCAGGCCTTGCTTTGAGTGTTGTGCATTTGCTGAGATTTCACCCCATCATTTTGACTCTTGGCTAAAATTACCTCTTCAAGAAAACACAGAAACCACTTTGTCCAACCCTCAGCAGACAACAGAGAATCTCGAACTCTGTCTACACCTCTCCCAGAGCTGCCATGAATCTCTAAGTTAAAGACTGGGAATCAAATTTATTTACAACTCATCAGTGGCAAGAGAAAACAATGCTCTTCTCTTTAACCATCGGAGGCTGATGACTGACCCCACTTTGTTTTTAGTCAGAGGACTTGTGGAAAGAGAACAATTTGCTTCTTGATTCCAGTTCAGGATTTGCCGAGAGAGAGACAGAAAATCATTACCAGTTGGAAAGAGTTCAGCTATTTATAGAAAATGATTAGAAGCTCTCTACCCTTGTCCCGTGGTCAGCTGTCCACAGTCCCCCAAATCACCCTCACAATTTACACTTTCGCCGGCAGAGACTATTAAACCGTCAGAACAAGCCTGTCACAGTGGAGGCAAACGCAAAAGCTTGGAGTTCAGTGTGACTGTGGAGAAGACCTTGAGGATTGAGAGGACATGCAGGAGGGATTCCATGTTGATGCTTCGTCCTCAGTAGAAACTTAACCTTCTCTGGAAGAGAGTGTTCACTTGTGGAAGTGCCACACGGAGGCCATTTTGACATTTTTTCAAAGAGGCCAATGGATTCTGGGAAATTTAGTCCTGTCTGCCCCCGCAGGGCACATATACACTTCGTTCATTTTCCCAAGTATCATCTTTTAGTAATGCTGCTCTTTGCATCCCCACACCTGAGCCTTCCCATTCCTACTTTCCACCTACAGCATCCTTGGCAATTCAAATTCTATCCGTGCTCACCTCGATTCTCACCTCTTCCCTCATTCCCAAGACCTCCATGATCTTTCTCTGATTTTTCCTGCAGGAGTTTTCAGATCTAGCACAGAAGTTGACACTTAGGTACACCCTCGTATGTTTATATTGTTTTCTGTGTACCCGGCACCCATTGCCTGGGCATCTAGTGCTCTGGCATCATACACATGACCTACTGCTTACTCCACCTCAGCTGCTGCTGCCTAGCTCCATTGGCTCTCTGCTCTCACTGTCTTCATGCCAATGCTTCTGCTACCTCATGGAATCTGTTCTCTGCCGTTCCTCTGCATGTGTCCTGGTTTCTGCCAAATCCTGCTGGGCTGGCTCCTTTGCATGTTTCATATTCACACTTGCAAAGAGAAAAACATGTGTTGGGGCCAGTGGCTCATTTCCCATGCTGACTGCAGCTCTCACACCAACCCGCATCTAGACCACACTGGCTCCCCCATTGCACTTGTCCTCATTCCCATTAGCCATGGCCGGGATGCCAGGGTCATGTGGTCCCAAGAATGGTGACCTGTGTGCAAGGAACCACTCAGACAGGGGTGAGGATGTGGTAAGTACTGGACACATCTGCAAGACAACATCCCCAAAGCCAAGTTCACAGTTCCTGTCCCCTCTGCATCCCCTCAATGTACCCATCATGACATGTGGAAATACATATTTTAAAATCCTTTTTTTTAACTTTACTTGCAACTGAGTTTGTGGTAGACAACTCATGACCTACCTCCATCCTTGGTAGAGTTAAGTATCTACTGTTATACCTCAACATTTCTCTATTCTGTCATTTTCCCCAGTTATTTCTGAAAACTGAAATCCTTGCTTCATTCAAATTTTAACTCAAGTTGAATGTCTTTACGATAGCTCTCTTGATTAAATATTCTTGGTCAGTCATGTAGACAATAGTACATCTGGTGAAGGCAGAATGTCTTTTTGAGTGTTTGCATAACTTCTGGATTGCCCAGTGAAGTGGCCGCCACATAAGAGGGGCCAAGATGGTTGTCGAATTGCGTTAAATTCCATAACAACATGATGGAATCTTAGTGTAGGAAACAACCACAGAAGCTGTATGGTTCAATCTTTAATTCAGCATCATGCCTGAAAAATGGTCATTCAGGCCCAAAAAGGACAACCCCAATTATGGAAAGATCAACTCTCAGCAGAAAGGCTCTCTGTACATTGAGTCAAAATCCATCTTCCTATGATGTCCACTCATTTGTCTTAATTCTAAATAAGATTCAACACAGAGACAGTGTAATTTTATTTTCCACATAAAAGTCTGTTAAATATTTAAAGATAGCAATTGAGCATTTCCCAAGTGCATTTTCCAGGCTAAATATGCAAAATTAGCTAACTCAGAGATTCTTTTTGATTTGGTTTTACTTTATATAATAAGGTATCATCAATTACAATGGTAATAGCAATAGGAAACCCTCAACTGGCCATTCATTCCTCATGTGACAGAGTTTTAAATTTTTTATTATTCATAGTACCCTCCTCTGGATGCACCTTGCAATATTCATTCCAAATATTCCCATATTTGGTCCCCATATTTAATAGGACTATATAATAAGTCTATGATCACGTGATTCAAATAAAATAATGAATGAAGTTCATGTTTGGTTGTCATCTGTATTGCCTGCCCTCCTCAATCACTTCCATGGCTGAGTTGTGCTGTAACTGCCATGTTCAATATTATACTCCCTGTTTCTAGCACCTTCATATAGTCCTCACAGCAACCAGCATGTTGACTGGTGCTTTAGCTGTTAAGCAAAAATACATGCATTAATGAATAACTCACAGACAGTTCTGAGCCTTAGCCCTTTGTCACAGTTTATATTCTTGTAAGCCTAGGATGGTCTATCCTCTGATTTTACTTTTAACTAACTTAAACCATATGTTAAATTCATCCTATTGGATTTGGTTCATGATGCCAGTCTATGAAAATATGTTTGAATCATTCATGAGTCACAAAAGCTTTATCTCTTCCTTCTAACGTTGCATCGGTCACATATTTGGTAATCATGCTTGATGTGTCCTCCACGAAGCCATGAATTAAATATTAAATAGGACAGAGCCAACAACAAAGTTCTCTGGCATATCGCTGGAATCCACTCTCCAGGCTACCATAATCCATTAATCAAACTCTCTGAGTAAAGTTACTGAACTGACACAAATCTATCAGATTTACCATCTAGCCTATGTTTCTCCTTCTCCAGAAAAGAACATAAAATAATTTGTCAAATGCTTTCCTGAAGCCAAGGTATTATGGGATATATTAGCAGTGTGCTCCCTCCCAAGTTCCTGTAAAGCAAGAATTTTTCTATGGAGATATAGAAATTGTTTCACCGAGAAGACCTTTTCTATCTCTACAATGCTAAGATAATTCATATCCACACGGAACCTCATATCTTAAGCTACAGGGTCTGTTTATGGGCCCTGCATTGCTATTTATTGAATGCTTGCCGAATATAAAAAACTGCCCAGTGACAGATGTACGGCATCTTCTTTTTTTTTTTTTTAAAGATTTTATTTATTTGACAGAGAGAGACACAGCGAGAGAGGGAACACAAGCAGGGGGAGTGGGAGAGGGAGAAGCAGGCTCCCCGCAGAGCAGGGAGCCTGATGCGGGACTCGATCCCAGGACCCTGGGATCATGACCTGAGCTGAAGGCAGTCGCTTAACCAACTGAGCCACCCAGGCGCTTGTAGGGCATCTTCTGAAATGAACTTCATCACAACCCCATTCATGGGGTATTCTTATCTGCATGACAAAGGGGAGAAAATCAAGGCATGGAAATGCAAAGTAATTTCCCCAAGTTCCAATAGGTAATAATATCTGTTGTCATGTGACTTATGTTATCACCAGGGCTGGCCACTTAATTTGTGGAATGAAAATTGAAACGAAAAGTGAAAATGAAGTGAAAAATGAAAATGGAGGGCCCCTTGTTAGGAACTGACAGAATTCATATGTTGAAATCCTAACCCCCAAGGGGATGGTATTAGGAGGTGGGGCTTTGGAAGTGATTAGGCTCTGCCCCAGAGAGGTCTCTCACCCCTTCCATCACATGAGGACACAGCAAGGAGATGCTGTCCATGAACCAGGAAGAGGGTCCTCACCAGATACCGAATTTCCCAGCCTCCAAAACTGTGGGCAATAAATTTATGTTGTTTATAAGCCACTCAGTCCATGGTATTCTGGTAGAGCCTGGATAAACTAAGACACCCCTTGTTCAAAAAAGCAGGAAGAAAAGTGTGTTGTTCAATGCACTAAAATATAAGGCTTTTTTCCTTTCTTCCACAATCTTTCAATGTGTCATGATTTTTTTCTATTTGCTACTTAATGTCATTCTCAGTAAAGGAACATGAAATTTTAAATTACTGGGCATGAATTTTACTGTTCATCTTTACATTATGCAATGCCAGTATTAAATGGATATGTAAGTGCATGTAATTGGCATGTGAAATCACAGACATTACACAATCTGTAGTCAGTAACTCGCACATGTATATGTATTTCCTTCTTACCAGGAGAGTGGAAACTCTGCACAAAACTAACTTAACTGTCTTTACTTCCCACTTCTAGATACCACATGTTCTACCGACACTATCTACCTTTGGCTTACTGGTGAGTAAGGAATGACTGAAAGGAAAATGAGTTGCTCTATCTTTCCTTTTCCTCCTGTTCCTGTTCATGACTTTCAGTGGCAGTAATTGGGCAGTATGGGGAAGAAACATGAGTGAGAAAGGAGAGGATATGGTTCTTTGATCTTTAGTGTTTCCTAGAATGCCACTGCCTTCCTTCTGTGTTCAAGGAGAATTCTGGTTCAGAGTGCATGGCCGCTCTGGGCTATTAGTGCCCCACTTACTGAGTTGTTGATATAACACCTTTAACTTGTACTCACTTGGAGCCTTGCTGAACTCCCACACACGGGGGGTCTGCTGGAATTCTGTGTTCATGGGTCATCACAAATGCTATATGCAAGTGACTGGTAAGGAACAGCAGACAGACACATACCGCCTCTGCTCACGCACATGACCCATTGTCTCATTAGATTTCACCTAAGAAACACAGGTAAGAAGGTAAAATCATTAAGAACTTCAAGACAGAAACAGCATAGCATTAAGTCAGGTCACGAAGTCCTGAGTAACTGACTGTATGGGTCATTCACCCATGAAGCTGACCCTCCTATCACCACCGATCACTAGACCCCTGATTACCTCCGAGATCTCCCCTCCTGCTCTCCATTCCCTAGCTCACCACCCTCCAGACTCTTTGGGCATTTTTCTCCTTTAAAAAATTTCAAGCAATTTCATGCACTTGCTGTTCCCTCTGCCTGGAAAGCCTTCTCCCACTATGTTCACATGTTCCACTCTTCATCATTCAGACGTCAGTTCCAGTGTCAGGTCTCAGACTTCCCCTGAGAGCCCTCTCCAATGCTCCCCCATCTCTCTGTCATACTATGCTATTTTATCTTATTCACACCACATGTAATCATCTGAATGCATCACATGTATGCCTTTACTTGTTCACTGCCTGTCTCTTCCAAGAGAATGTAGGCTCTAGGAGAGCCAGGCCATTGTCTGATATACTCATTGCGGGGCCAGCCCCTAAAACCTTACCTGGAACAGGGTAGTTGCTCAATACATATTTATGGAATGCTTGCCCAAATCAATGAATCATTATGCCTATGCTAGACCACACCTCATGGTCCCTTCTCAATAAATATTAATTAAATTACCAATGTGCATAAGATGACTCATTTAGTAGAACTCAAGGTCCTTGAAAGGAGAGAATTATGCAAAAAAATTAACTATGACAGAGGAGGTAAGATCAATTACTTAAAAACAGATATGTGGAAATGGCCTAATGTTCCCCTCCACCCTTGCTCATTTTTCTTTTCCTTTTCTTGCAGTAAAACCATAATATCGAGCTGGTAACAGCCCAGCTGTTGCCATAACAACAGACTCTGCGGACACAAACTTTCAGCTGAGATGAAACCACATGATGGAGAAAGAATTGTTTAGCTAAGGCCTATCGGAAATAATTACAAAGATGACAGAGGAAAGAATTAGCAAGTAAATTGGTTTTGAACAACTGCATCTTCTTAGGCAGATAAGAAAATAGGAGATAAAGCTGAATCACACCTAAGAATATATATCTGTGATGGAAAGTCACACAAAGTCAAAAAAAAAATTTTTTTTTCCATTTTGTAAGGAAATAAAGTTAAGTATAAGCTGATCTGGAAGAAATAGCACCCTTCAAACACTTGGGCCACTTCTAATTCAAAATGAAACTGAACTGGCCTGGCTTTGCCTCCATTTCAATGTTTTTATGCAATTGCAGAGTTCTTGAAAAATTGTGGGTAAATCAAATATCTAAAAACCAAATCAGAATTCATGTGCACTGGCTGTTTTGGTTTTTAAAGGAACTTTGGAAAAATCCTTCTGTAAAGCAAATAGCTCCTTTGTTATAGGACTAGACCTTCCCTCATGTATAGATCTTGTAAGTTTTTACATGATAAATATTCTTCAAGCCAAATTCTCTCAGTGACCAAAGCAGGGTTATTTAACTGATTATTTTCAAATGGTCTTCATGTTTTTGGATCTCGGTTTGTCTGCATGAAACCGGGGAAATGATTGTTTGCCAGCCACCAACCTCACTATTGGAATGTCTTTTTATTTTAAAGTTCTCTGAATTCATTTCTTGAAAAGCATACACAAATCAAATCTCCCGATGATTGCCAAATGAGCTGTTTGTTTTCTCTTACACATTCCTCCTCCTCTGCATTTTCTCTTTGTCACTGTCAACATAGACCTCACTTTTGTGACTCTTGGGACATATAGGGCTTTTGATTTCTGCTATTTAGGGACTCTGTTCCCTTGCCTCAACCTGTACAATCAAATGAGAACAACAACAGATCTTGTTTAAACGAAGATTCAGTCTTCTCTAGGCATCATTTCAGGATTTTTGGAGAAATGAGATTGTAGAAATTCAATAAATACAGAACCACCTAAACCATCTGTACTAATAAATTAAAGCCTCTTCGGATCAGACAGCAATTTTAAAAGGAGCTATTCACACATGGGTGTGTCCAAACAGTGACTTGTTTGTTCTTTTACCTGCTGCTAGAAGGGGTCATTGCTTAGCTCAGCAATAGAACAATTACAAGTTCCTGTTATGGATTTATATTATATTAAGTTGATTTACTGAATTCTTCAAAGATAATGCAGGGTGATTTCCATTTTCATGGAAAATTCAACACTTATCTGGATGTATCTCATTTTTCTAAGACATAGTATAGTCTTAGTATAGTATAGTATAGTATAGTATAGTATAGTATAGTCTGCAGCCTCCTTGGACAATTTAAACAGCATCATGCATGGTACACCCTGAAACCCAACAAGGTCCAATCCCATAGCTATTTATTTGTTTTCCTCAGTGCTTAGCACCAAGGATAAAAGAAAAGAGTTACAGGGCAACTGCCTTCCAGGAGCTCATGATCAAATTGGAAAGAAAAGCGAGGCTCAGGAAAGAGTTCAACAGCATGGCTTGGTATGAAGACAGTAGAACAGACTGTGAGTCCAAAATCTGAACTTCAGAAATGATGGAGCTGAGCATGGTGGGGAGATGTAAGAGGTGGAAGAGACTGTGTTGGATATTAAAGGAGATAAATGTGGCCTGGTAGGGAGGCATGAGGAAAATACCCTAGATTAGGAGACTCGTAATAAGAAAGACCCAATTCTATTCATGATCCACCGTCTCGGGATACAGCTGAAGATCTTATGGACAACGCTGTCACTAGAAAGTGCTCATTGCCTCCCTCACCTAGTCTGGTCTGCTCTGGTCTGGTCTAGTCTATCCTTCTGATATCCCACCTCCTGCCCAGCTCCTCTTCCCCAGCCCATCTTCCACCCTGCCTGGGAATGATGGTAAAGCATCTCCACACCACAACTCATCAGTGACTCCAACATCCAAACGGCATTGAACAACTCCAGAAAGATTGCTTTATAACCCACAGCAACACATTTTCTTTCCTTCCTCCCCTTCTCTTTCCCCATATGTCACAGAGCAGAGCACAGGAGATATTCATCAGCCCTCTCTCCTCCCAGTTTCCAAAATCTTTCTCAGACATCAGTCAGTTCTGGCACCCTGCCTCTTCCTCTCCTCTGTCTACAATTACAAGTCACTTCCAGGAGTATATCTCTGGCCTTACCCATGTCATTGCAGATGGTCTTCTAGACCTTTCCGAACTGCCTTCTCCATCTGTTATCCCCACTTGCACAAACAAAGCAGCCAAGAGGGCCCAAAATTTCCCTTAGGCAGCGCGTAGGAGAAAGGCTAGGAAAACACTTTATATTGTTCCCGTTAAAAACATTATCTCATTCCCAGGGGCCTTTTGATATAGACTCAGTTCTTACAGATAAGGACATGGCCCAAGGCTCAAGTTAAGCAGGGAAGTAGAGTTTATATCTGGGTCTATTCAACTTTAAAGGTCAGGGTCCCGTCGGCAACAATGCCCTATCAGCAACAGTGCCCTGTCTCTTTCAGGGCCTTGCTCTACATAGGTGTCCAATAATCCTTCAAGAAAAAATGCTAAGCAGAGGCTTGGTGGCTCTGAGACTATCGGGCAATGCACGCACTCAACAGTTAAGCGGATTTTTCTGCACAACTGTGAGGCTGTCAGACAAGCCAGGAGGAAGCCCAGGAGTCCTACCTCTGCAGCCTCCTTGGACAATTTAAACAGCTTTAGAAACTTTTCACTTAAGGAAATTAGAGGCTTCATACCAGCACCACTGACTGTTTTCAGGAGCTTGTCTCCCTAGAATCTGTAGCAGCTGTGTGCAAATTAATCAGTCATTTGCAGGCTACACGGAGCCGAGACTGCAGAAACAGCTGGGCATATTTATGAAAGTTTGTCAGGGATGTACCAGCGTGTTCGGAGGTACCTTCTTTGTTACGTGTCATTTCGCTGGCAAAGAAAAGAAGGCGAGACAGATCCCGCCAGTGTCTAGAGGATTAATGAAAGCCTGGCAGAAATCTGAAGCCGAATATCTCTTCTCGTTCTAATTTAGGCGGAGATTTATGGGAGAGGGTCTGGGGAGGCAAACTGCATCAGGCACCGCGCTGATGGGTGACTCGTCTGATAACTACAATGGCATTTAATTTCCACTACGTGCCGCCAGTTGCCCTGCACAAGAGTGGTGATATGCGGCCGGGTCTGATTCGAAGTATGGGGCCGAGCCAGCCCCATCTCTGCCCGTCCCTCTGGGGTGGCTCCTGCTTTCCCCTCTCTCTGCTTCCAGCCCCTACCCAGGTTTCCAGAGCAAATCAAAGAAAACATGCCAGAGAATCCACAGCAGGTCTAAGTGAGTCTAATGTGTCATGACTCACTTTTTTTTTTTTATCTTTAAATACATACAGAGAAAGCACAGATGATGAAAAAAAATCAACAGCACACATGCCGAGAGAAGGGAACAAACTCTTCTGGAAAAACTAACTGACAAGTAGGATAACCTACTTTTGGAGACCAAAGGTCCTATTTCAATCTCATTCACTCACTTAATTTGACATATCTGTGTGGCTTTGTCATGAACAAAGGTCCCAAATATGGCATGGGACATATTTCTACCCCAAATTACTTATCATATTGTCTGAAATTCAAATTTAACTGTGCATCCTATATTTTTGTGTTTTAAATCTGGCAACCCTACCTGTAAATAGGGGAATGGAAAATATTTAGCAATCATACTAAATACAACCACAGCAGACAGCCCCTCTGGGTTCCTACCCACAGCCTCATTCTTCCACACGGTTCCATGCATGTACAACCAGAATTTATCCTAGCACCATAGCAAGGTCTGAGCATTATGTCCCTCTGGCTCCCAACTTCCTGCCAAAGACATCGTCCAAACTTAGGTTTCACATTAGTATTCTACAAAAGTTTACCAGATTCATTGGGAGATTGCTTATGTTCAAAGTTGGGTTTAAATGTGCTGTGCAATTACTATTTTTTTTAATCATACTCAAGTGTGATATTTTTAATGCATTCCTATATCGATTAGGAATGCATTTAGTTGCAATTAACAGACAGTCCCTCTTAAACAGTTTACTTTCTCACATGACAAGGAGTTTGGAGATAGAGTATTGATGACACTGATTTAGTGATTCCAACAGTGCTAAAGCCCACACTTGTACTTTCCTCTGGATCTTTCTTTTATGACAGCAAGATAGTCGCTGCACCTCCAACCTTCATATTGACATCCCAGCAGGAAGAGGGAGACGGAGAGACACCAGGTCTCTTTGTTCCTTTGGTTTAGGAAAGCAAAAGCTTCTCTAGGAACTACCTGGCTAGCCCAGGTCACATGGACACTCCCAGCTAGAATGGGAGCAAGAAACAACAGGATCTCATGTAAACTTAGACCAGTCATGACCCACCTCCTGAGGCTGGGCACGGTACTGCCTGAACAAAATTGAGATCTTCTTTATATTTGAGTTGAAATGAATACTGAGTAGATCACCCAGAGAGTCTGCCAGAATTCTTTGTCTTTCAATATAATTCTACCTTTATCCTACTGGGGATCCTACAAATCTCATAGTTGCTTCCTTTATAAGCCAGGACCTCCCCAGTACTTAAACATTGTAAATAATGCCAACTGTAGGGAGGACATTTTATTACAGGAGGCCCAGTGCCTAGCACAGAGTATAACTTACAAGTACTGAGTAAGTATTTATTGCTGACTGAGAAGATGAATGAAAAATGTGACTCAGATAAATAGCAAAAGAGGAGTTTTAGTGTCATGACCTCTGCTGCTAACCATAGTTTTTTTAACAGTAATTTTTTTAACTTAAAAAGGCTTTATTTGGTTTTATTGTATTTCTACAGAAGTACTACATTACTAAAAAAAAAAGAAGTACTACGTTACTTCTACTAATACTAGTAATATTGTACAACACTATTACTGCAGTAAATATAGTAACACAGAAAACATTCTTATTTTACAATATGGGGGTACAATGTGTGGAAATCTTTCCTTAGCTGCCTCCAGCCTGTTCCTTCCTCACAGAGAACTGTGTCTACTGTGTGGACATCACCACCCATCCCATCAATTTTCTATACACTGACAATCATCTGTGAACACAAACACACACATTTTTCTTAAGGTGTGTTTTGATTGTATACAAATTTGCATAAATGTGCATCACACCATACATACTGTTTTGTTTTGTTGTACTTAACAGTAAGTGCTGCCATTCTTTCTAGGTCAGTACATGGAGATCTTCCTTATTTCATTTTAGACATTCCTACCTCACATATATCTAGCACTTCAGAGCTTATAACGTCCTTCACATATATTACTTCATCTGACCTTCACTATGTGGATCATTATCCATATGTTTCATGGATAAAGAATCTAAAGGTCAGAGAGGTTGTCGAAGTCAGAAGTAAAACCCAGCTACTCCCATCCGTCCAGCTACTCCCATCCTGTGCCCCATTCCAACGATGTGTCTTTGCCTCCAAACACATACTCAATTTGACTTATGACCACTTGACGCACACTCATCATTAGAGCATGACTGCTTGAGCAAGGTTCTGCAATCTTCACTACCCATAACTCCCGAAATGTATGCCCTCCTGATCTAAGTTAATAGGAAGAGAGAGGAGAGAAAAGCAAAGGTTGTGGGAGGAAGGAAGGGGAGAAGGGAAGAGGTGTCTGGCAGCAGGCTTAGGGGGATTTAAAACCAGAAGGGACTATTTCTGGTGAATTTTTCACCTACAAAACTGTAAAATGGAGTTATGAGCAAATGGACCCAGGTTTCAACAGAGTTAGGGTGCAATCCTTGGAGTCAGCATGGAAAACGCGATATTCGAATCTGACCCGTGGTCTATAGTCTGAAGACACGCACTTCCCAGCAGAGAAAATCTGTCCTATCTCTCATGCCTCCAGGCCCTAATAAAGGGCTTTACATCAACATAGAGCCAGACTCCAGGTGAAAGCTGCCCATGGTCTCACCCAGCATATTTGAGCTTCCTCAAATACTTTAAGAGGCACTGTCATGTATGTTTCAAAACATCATAAAAACAACTTGGAATGCCTCCTCCAAGGGGCATAAGATGAAATCAATACATTCTGATTTTCTCCTCCGTTAAATTCTCAATGACTGAAACAGTAGTGTAGCTGGGGAGAGTTTAGCAGCTCAACTACCACATACTAAATTCTTCTTCTTCGGGATGATGGGGCCTTATTTAGGTGCCTATTGGTAGAGCTTTAGGGCTTTAATGGCTTCAAAAATGCACTAATAATCAGCAAAAATAAATAGAGCACTCATGGAAGAACGAAGATAATTATTTGTGGAACCATCTGGCATAATAGCTACACTCATAGCATGGTAACTAAAGGCTACAACACCATTAAAGTTAATAAACAAGAGAGATTGTTAAGTGAAATGGTGCCATGAAATTGGCGAGCAAGGATTTCAGAGGCACTATGAATATTTCTCAGCGAAAAGACAGGCCACATTATAGGTAAGACGGAGAGGAACTCTCAGGGACTCTATCATCCTTGAGCTTTCTTTCTCTATTCTACACATCCAATCCACTAGCAAATTCCATGTATTGATTGACAAAGTTCATCCAAGATCCATCTCCTTCTCTCTATCCCCACAGTCCCTACTTACATCATCTAAGACCTAGGTCCCTAAAAGTCGCAGTCTGGTCTCCCTCCTTCTGCTCACTTGCAATGTACTCTTTACAAAGTCATCTTATAAAAAATATAAGGGGCGTCTGGGTGGCTCAGTTGGTTAAGCGACTGCCTCCGGCTCAGGTCATGATCCTGGAGTCCCTGGATCGAGTCCCGCATTGGGCTCCCTGCTCAGCAAGGAGCCTGCTTCTCCCTCTAACCCTCCCCCCGTCATGTACTCTCTCTCTCTCTCATTCTCGCTCTCTCAAATAAATAAATCTTTAAAAAAAAAAAAAAAAGACCTTTAAAAAAAAATATATATATATATATATAAGTTGTGAGGGGGCACCTGGATGGCTCAGTCAGTTAAGTGTCTGCCTTCAGCTCAGGTCATCATCCCTGGGTCCTGGGATCAAATCCCACATCAGACTCCTTGCTCAGTGGGGAGCCTGCTTCTCCCTTTCTCTCAGCAGCTTTCCCTGCTTGTGTTCTTTCTCTCTCTCTCTCTCTGTCAAATAAATAAATTAAATATATATATATATAGAGAGAGAGATAGATTATATATAAATAATTTTGTCACTCACTGGCTTAAAGCTCTAATGCCTTCCCATCTATATTTGTTTCCTTTAGCTGCAAGAACAAAGCACCCCAAACTGGTGGCTTAAAATGACAGAAATGTATTGTCTCACAGTTCTGGAGGCTAGAAGTCTGAAGTCAAGGTGTTGGCAGGGTCCTGCTCTCTCTGAAACCTATAGGGGAATCCTTCTTTCCCTCTTCTAGCTGCTGGAATTTTTTGGCATTTCTTGGCGTGTAGATTCAACTCTCCAACCCTCTGTCTTCGTGTACTGTCCTCACCATGACTTCACTCATCCTCCATCTATTCACACCTATCTCTGGGTCCAAATTTCCCCTTTTTCTAAGGACACCAGTCATTTTGATTTAGGGCCCACCCTAATATCCTCATGTTAACTCAATACTATCTGTAAAGACTCTATTTCCAAATAAGGTCACATTCTGAGGTACTGGGGGGTTAGGATTTCAACGTATCCTTTTTTCTTTTGAGGTGGAGGTGATACAGTTCAACTCATAGCACCAACCTAAGCAAACTCCAAGTTTGTCAACTTGGTTGACAAGTCTCTGTAGGATCTGACCCCTGTCCACTCTCTGACCTCCCTCACTACACCCTGGCCCTACCAGCCTTTTTGATGTCCCTCAAGCCTGTAGAGCTCTTTGTAGAGCTTTGTTCATGTGGCCCCCTCTACCTGGAAGACACTCACCCTGGGTCTGGACATGGATCGACCCTTCTTACTATATAGTAAAGTGCTCTGTCATTTATCACTGCTCAGCAGAGGCATATCCAGATTTTGTGAGGCTTATACAACTCAGGGGAACCCCTTTGAGAAGAAGAGTACACAACTGCATATTAAAACAGGCCTCAGGCTTTGGAAGGGGCCTAAGCTGCACCCCAATTCAAAGAAATGCCCACCGCTCACACTCCAAAGTTACCCTATCTTATCTCCTCATTACACCTATAACTTATCACTAACACTTGTAACAATCTGAAGTTATCATTAAAATATTCTTTCCTATACATTGCCCCCTCATACCAGATTGGAATCTCCAAGAAAGAAATGCTCTACTTATTGCTACTGGTAGAGATTAAGTCTTAGCATAGGGCCTTGCCTGTAGCTGGCACTCAGTGAATATTTACTGTATTTAGAAATGCATGAACAAGTGAATGATAAGAATATCAATAACATCAGTGACAATTAGTCATAGGTTGCTTGCTTTGTTCCAGATACTCGCTATCATTATCCCTCACCTTACAGGTGCTCCTGGCTGGCTGCTTGTAAATGGCAAAGCCAGGGATTCGGAGCCAGCACTCCGGATTTAGATTTCACGCTCCTGACTCCGATACTACACTGTCAGGAGCAAAGGAAGTTTGCTTGACTGACTCAGTGTTCATCACTATGCCCCAGAGATTCCCATTTCACGGAGATAAGGATTTAGTAGAGAAGAATGAGGTAACTTGCCCTTCACACCATGTACTCGGGAAAGAGAAGACACATGTGACGTCTTCTGTGCCAAGGTTCCCATAGAACAATGGAGGCCTTCCATGGAACCCAGTTGTATCTCCTTGCCAGACTTTTTCTTGTTAAAACTTCAGTATATGGTGCATTAGGAAAAATACACGTCATCAACTTTAAGTCAAATATGCAAGCCAATAAGAGCCTTCTATGACTTACCTATAGGCTCGGAACTATTATGGAAGTCTTTGCTGTCACAATTTATATGCTTCTTTTTCTGAGTGGGCTTGTGTGCACAAACATATAAAAATGATAATAGCTGGTACAACTTATTCTTCTGGTGTGCTCACCCCTACTGACCCACTGAATTCCATTCACATCACTTCTTATCCATTGAGTTTGGGAAGAAGGAAAATACTCAGTGCTTAAATAAAATGAAATAAAAAAATTAAAGACTTGCATTCTTCACAGCTTAAAATAAACCCTTCTTGACTTTTCACTGATAAGTCTGACAGCCTCTGTTTGGGCTCTTGCTCTCATAAATAAGGCAAAAGGAGAAGTCTACAGAGGTCTCTAGCTTTTTCTGAAGCATAGCGGCAGCAGTCAGCTTTATTGGGAATGAGTAGGTGAGATAAGAGGACAAAGTTGATGGGAGGAAAAAGCAAAGTGCATATTTTTTAGCAAAACTCCCTTGAATAAAGAAATGTCCCTACGGAGCCCTTCTTTGAAATACGGCAGCAGAAGACCATCCTGTCTAGCACTGCCTTCCCTGCTTGTTTAGCTCTGCTCTGTTGTATAATCTTTCTTTAATCCATGCTAACAAACTAGGTTGTCAGATGGCAGGAATGAAGCACTCTCTCCCACCACCATGGGGGCCAAAGGATGCGTTTTATTCTCAGCAAACCACGCTCCCAAAAGTAATAGCAGAAAGATGAAGTGAAAAGCATGAGGCTCAGTCCATCTCAGCTTTATATTTCCTGACGGTAATGATGAGAAGGAGACACCATTGGCCAATAAGAAATATCTGGCTTTTATTTAACTACCAGGGATAGAGGAGGGGGAGAGACAACTTAAGTCCTTCTGCTTTACTTCAGTTAGAATTTCCTCCCTTGGCTGGGAGTTGTGTTATCACCAACCACCTTGTAGACGTATTTACTAGCTACCCACACGTATACTCTGAATTTAGAGAATCATGAGAGAAAGTACAGAAAAGGAGATATTTTTTTTTCTATTCAAATTGTTGTACTAAGTTCCTAGTGACAAAGGTTTTGCTTCATGTAGCAGATTTTTTCTCATTGTTGGAGCAGAATAGTGCTTAAGGACATAGTACTGACTCATTTATTTTAGACTTGAGCTTTCATTAGCTCATGGGAATCACAGCTGAGACCTGTAGACTGCCCACATTCAACAATTTGTTCTTGTCTGGCCCAGAATCCACATAGATTATAACCAGTCTCCAGTTTGGGTTTGGAATACATTAAACCTAGAAGGGCACATACCAGGGACCTTAGTGACTGATTTTACAATAAATTTGATAGAAAACTTTCTGTTCTGAGAGTAGGGCTCACATACTACAGAAAGATTCCATAGTAGGGTCATTTGTACTGTCCCTCATGCCACTTGCAAAGACTCTGCCACCTCAACAAGTTTTGATGGAATTGGTGAATACGATGTCTGTCTTCAGATGGAGGCACTGCCCTTGCTCTATTATCGAAAGAACTCTCCAGTGCAGTGGTTTCCCATAAATTTGCAATTGTAGGGTCTTTCTGCCCATGCTTGAATCAGGTCCCAATATTATTCAACATAGCCCTGAAGCCACCAGGCCAACAACACTGTCCTCAGACACTCTGTCTGTCTTATACTAAGTCACATCACTGCCCGTTAAACACCAAAGCAACAGAAAATGACGCTTTGATTAACAGCATTTCTCTTTTAATCTCTCCAGATTTGCGAGTTGTTGGAACCATTCTCTCTTCTAAAGAGTAGGTTTTTCAAAAACAAAGGTTTTTTGCTTGCCCTTATACTTCCAAACTCCAAGAAGCAAGACTTCAACAAATGCTTCCTTCTTCCCTCAGAAAAAAAAAACAAAAACAAAAACAAAAACTTCCTTGAACTCCTACTATTTCCTAGGATGCAGTGGTGACCGAAATAAATAAAAATCTTTCCCTCCTAAAATTTAGAAACCAATCTCAATAGCAACCAAAGGCTTATATAAACCAGTCATTCCAATCTGTCATAAGAATTATGAAATAAGATACATAGGACATAAATGAAAACTAGATAAATGTGTAAACTCTTACTTTCCAAGGGCTGGCCAACCCATCCATGGTGTGAATTGAGATCTCAAACAGAAGGAAAGAGTTCATGTTTTTATAGCTTCAGTACTCCACATCCCAGGCAGGAGAGCACACATGGACAATCCTCTTGCTAAATTAAATGCACGTGCACTGCTCTTTCTCCAAAACCCTCCCAAACCCAAACAGCACTCCAAGAACTCATTGTTGTGATTCCCTGTGCATACAAAGGGAGAACATGTATCAAATTTCCTATCAAATTATTTTTTTCTATTAAATCTATATCTTGGAAAACCTTCTACCAATATAACTTTTTTGCCAAATGCTATGAATAGAATATATGCTGGGGCATTTAATATGAAAAGGACAATTTCAAATAGCTGTACACATGTTGAAAGTTTAAAAAGTTGTTTGTTAACTACTTTAGTTATAATTCATTTAAAAATCCCATTATGTTTGGTTACACAAGAGTGACTTTAATACACTTAAAGATGCAGTACTCCTTAGCGGTGACATATTTATAGTCTGAACATTAACAGGTTTATAAAATAAGGCTGTATTTTCTCAGTGTCAAACATCCCTCATTGAAGACAATTATTCAGTCTGCCTATTTGTAATTAGGTATGAAATAATTTATGATTATGAAGATAAGTGAGCAAAAATTTTTAGAATAACTGCATACTGTATTATATTATTAAAAGATTTCCATAATCTTTCCAGGGTTTGAGGAGTCATAAATTGCCCAGATCTGATTTCCAATGGATTTCTCTTAGAATTAATAAACATATGGATCTAATCTAAGAATGTGTGTCAAAATAATAAAGGGAATAGCTTTACACAAAGCTGAAAATGAGATGGATTGACATAAGCTGACTTTGGTTTGGACAACTACAACAAGCTGCCTATAGTCAACCCACAAAGACAGACTCTGGCAGTTCTGAGGAAGAAAGAATACCCCACTGGGGTCAGAAATGCAGCCTAGGTTCAAGTAACACACGCTAGAAAAGTTTTCTTTGCCACACTTCCTTCTTCTTGACAAGGACCAAGAACACTTTCAACATGTCATTCCCACGTGGTATCTATGGCTTCCTGGGCTATGCAGTCAGTTAAAAGGAATGGACAGAGCAAAGTCAGCCTTTTTCTCACTGCCTCTGCCAACAGAATGACCAAACATACAAGGCATCAACCTATTTCTTGCTTCTTTTCCCTCCCATTCAAAATGAGTAGTGAGAATATGGGGCTGCTCTTGGTTTCATTCGAGCTTCCTTCTGTTCAACATATTTCTCCTAGTAACTCTCAATGTATATCCATGTCTTCTAAAACCTGAGCAGAGACGGTCTAACTTTTACTGCTAAGTTTAAATTTACTAATTTTTGCTATTTTGTAGCTTCTCCAGCTCCCAAATGTTCTGTGTAAAATACGTTGTGCTTTCAAAGTTGAAGTGAATTTAAGAAAATTTTGTAGGCTGATTTATGTGATGCCCCCCAGAAATTCTTAAAATTTCCAATAATAAGCCAAAAGATGAGGACTGGAACACATAACCATAATTCAATCCCGTTTCCTGATTGCTATGCCATCCTAGAGGGAGCCTTTATGGAACCCAAATAGAAAAATTGATAAGCTGATTATGTGTGAGTAAATCTGAACTTGAACGCGGAAGTAGCCTCTGAACAAATCACTTCAGCCAATTAACATTCAATAGGTACCCACAGAACATTTAGCGTGAGACCACAGTGAAGTTGCACCTACTAAATAGCAAACCTACTCAGTTGCTAGAGCAGAGGGACTTGGCTGTACTACCTTCTTGCACAATTGCTCTCTGACACTCTCAGTTCTGGAAGCCCACCAAGAAATGCACACTGGAATCGACTTTCCGATTAAAGCAAAACTGACCCTACACCACAAAATGTTTAAAATTAGGCTACCAGAACTAAAAGGATGTATTCAGAAATGTTTTGCAACTTCAATTTGTTGTTGTTTTTTGAAGATTATATAGACCATGCCATCAACCTGGTGCACGGACTGAACCTAAGTGGGGAGTCATAAAACAGAGTAGGTGAGTCCAAGCTAGATCTAGCAGTCAATCTGTACTATCTGGTAGAAAGCAAAAGCTTTCTTGGCCTGAACAACTCCAAGAGACCATTTGGTGTCATCTTCATTCATTCTTTCATTGATCTCTCTTCCATTAGACAATGCACAAAAAAACAAACTTCCAATATCATGATATAGAACCAACCTATAAAAACAAGTCTCCAGGGCCTGCATGCTGCTCTCCCAAGTAGAGGTGCTTACACATGCCAGCCACACAATCATGGCTGGTGAATGAATGAAGTATTAGTGTCCCTCTCTCTCCATTTCTTTGCTCAAAGCACCTCCCACTGGAGGATACGATGCAAAAGCAAGACATCAGAGACATGTGGGAACCAGATGAATCCTGAGATCGAAGACATTGAAGATATTATCTAGTCCAACTCACCCTGCAATACAGTGAATCAATTTATAATCACATTCATCAGGGCTTGCGCGAACATTTCTAAAGGAGGAACATCTGATTCTTTGAAGAGTAGACCATTCCTTTGTCAGAGAGCTCTGATTATTTTAAAACTCCTTTTTTATGTTGAGCCTGAACACTAGTGATTTCTAACCATGGCTCTTATTATGACCCCTTAAAACAGAATATGTCAACTCCTTCCCGCAGGCCTTCAAATATTTAAAGATAACTATTAAGTCTTCTCAAATGTCCCTTTCTCCTAGGAAAATCATCCTATTTCCTTCAACCATTTATTCAGTCATTCAGTGTGATTTCCACTACCTTCATTACCCTGGTCACCATCCAGATAGTTAATGATGGTCTCACAATGCAGCACCCAAAACTGAAATCCATACTCTACATATATTTCTATAGTACCATGGCAATTGGCAGGGATTTCTCCATGCAGGGTTAATGTTATGAAACACCTTTTAAATTAGCCAAAGCAGGGGTCCACATTTTCTGCTTGCTCTATGTTTCCTATTTAATTTACAGTGTGGGCCACCAGCCATTAGGTAGGTGTGGGGAATGTGATTGTTGCCAATAAGTGACCATTCCCTGGTTCAGGAGATACATAAAACTCTAATGGAGCCGTTATTCTTAAACCCACAGGATATATAACAAGAACAATAAAGTGATATGTTTGCAATATCTGCTTTCCTTAAAAAAAAGAAGATGCATAATGAAAATATCCATCTTCGTTTTATCTCACATGGTGATGTACAAAGTAACTACCTGAAAATGAGATTCTTATGTTAAGTATTAAGAGGAGAACATAGTCTTGCATTTACGCACACTCCCAGGGCATGCTAACTGCTATGACATCTCATTAATGCACCAGCATCTAGAGCTAGATGACTTTGGGTATTGTAATACCAGCTTCCATAGCAACCTATTGTCCTTGCACACTTATTTCTTGAATCGTATGCCTGCACATGGAGCTGTAACATACCTAGAAAAGTAAGTGTTCAATCACCAAGCAGCTCCAATAATGAGGATGCATAAGGCGCTCAAAGTTAATGTGGTTTGGCCCCAGAGTAATCGTCCTGAAAGACTTTTATTTACAAAAATAGGAGTATGAGTACTTAGCTGGGGCAATATGAACCCCACACTGCTATTAAACTCCTGGGTTAATTATGGCTTAAGAATGGAATCAGGATATACTGGTACAGAATGGATGAGGTTAGGGCTGAGGATTATCAGGTCTGGCTGGGACAAGCCAGGAAAAAGCAAGAATAGCCATGACCATAGTTATAGTGATAGAGAATAATATCTAACATCATTGAGGATTTACTATGTTAAGCTCCTCTGTCACACACCTTATAGCCATCATTTTGGTATAACGTTGTGAGAAAGGATTTTGGAGGGAAAAAAAGTTTATCTTTAGAAACTTTCAAAAAGGTATTCAGTACTTTGGATAACCCAAGGTCATCATGATGATTATTGGTAAACTATGTAGAGTTTATAAAAATGGTTATAGTAACACATTACCATATGTCCCTGAACTAAATGGCCTCACAATTCTGTGCTTTTTGAACTTCTGATTCTGTTTTGTATTTATTCTGTCTTTCTTAGAGAGGTCACCTCATGGCACTCTTGGGGTCTCAAACTGCAATAGTTCATCTCTTTCCATTACTTCTCTCCTAAGGACAAAGAACCCAGATAACTAAGACTAATAGAATTATAAAACAAATGGGAAAGCCTCTGAGAAAGTCTCTCCATTGAGTAAGCATATGAGCATTTCTATCCAAACTTTTTAATATCTATATTCATAGCTCAGGTGCCTTTTTATTCTTCATTATTACATGTTCTTGTTAGGTAGAGACATGAGCCAGAAGACCTGTGGATACACTGCTTATTCTTAATGGCAGTCTTATTGCTTCAGATGGAGCAGTCTTATTAAATAACCCTCTTTAAGTGAAAGAGCCATTAAGAGACTTCCTTTGATGGACAGAGTTGGACTCCTACCCACCCTTACCTCTACTGAAGAATCCGTCTGTATTGCCAAGGCTAGTGTTTCTCAAGTTCTTTTGACATTGAGACATGTTTTTAATTACAGTTTTTGGATGGAATGAGGGACTGGCACTTACAAAATATAATGTGCACTTAGATTAAATGGCAAAAATAGTTTTTAATTTCACTGAAGTAACAAATTCAAAAAAGGAACTCACACTATAAAATGCTGCAAACACAGGTGGAAAATTATAAGACAAACTAATACCTTGAATAAATGATAAGCATTAGTTTTATTGGCAGTGGCTAAGTTTTGCTTATGCAGCAATGAATTGCTGAAACATCTTGCATAAATCCATAAGGTAATTTCTCAGGCAATTCTTTTTTTGGGTCTGACATGCCACTATTTAATGGAAGATTGTAGAAAAAAAAAAAAGAATCATATACACGTGTGTAGCAACAGTCATTAGTTGCTTATCTGTGGTGGACATACCCCAGGGTGATCCCCAGTGAGTCACCCCGTGTGCAATCCTTCCCCTTGAGGGTGGACAGGACCTGTGACTTGCTTCTAAGCAACAGAATATGGCAAAGATAAAGGGATTCTGCAGATGTTATCAGGTCTATCACCAACTGACTTTGAGTTCATCAAAAGTGAGATTATCCTGGGTGGGTTTGAACTAACTAGGTGAAACCTTCTAAAGAGGATCCAGACCTTCCCTGAAGTTAGAGAACAAAGCAGCACCTTCTCTACTGTCAGCTTGAAGAGGCAAGCAACCATGAATTGCCACGAGGAAATGAATTCTGCCCACAACCGAAGAGAGCCTCAAAGCAGATCCTTCCCTAGTGGAGACTCCATATGAGAATGAAGCCCATCTGACACCTGATTTCAGCCGGTGAGATCCTGGGCAGAGAACCCAGTTAAACTGTGCCTGAACTCTGACCCACAAAAACTGCACAATAATAAATGGGCATTGTTTTAGGCCACCAAATTTGTGGGAATTTGTTACACAGCAATAGAAAATGAATGCATCACCTAATAGCCTTTCTCTTTTTGTAGTGCAATCTGTATTTCTAGCTGAGAACATTGCTGCACAGCTGAAAACTACGTTCCCCAGACTTATCTGAAGTGTGATGTAGGCAGCAGTTAATTTGATGTGTGACTGAGTCCTGGTCAGTGACTTAAATGTAAATGATGTTAGGACATTCCAGAAGCATTTTTAAGTGACAACTTGCACCTTTCTTCGTCCCTTCATTCTGTTGCACGAAAAGAGATTGCGATGGCTGGATCTCTGGCAGCCATCTTAAACCATGAGTATGGGAGCTTCATGCTAGGTGGAATAGTAAATTGCCAGAATTCTGGCTCATAGGTGATTTCATGGAGATGACAAAGCACTGTGTAATACTATATCTAGCCTTCTTTTATGTAAGAGAGAAACAAACTTCTATTTAAGCCACTATTTAGGAATCTGTATTACTTAGGGCAGAATCTAATTCTAAGAAATTTTTATGAAACAAATTAATACAAAAATAAAATATCATGGCTTATTTTGGCTCAGCTATTAGCAGCATCTTAGAGAGAACTAATAAATGCTTGAATGATGGTCCCAGTACTGACATGGACTAATATTGCTAATAAAAACGAGACACTTCATTAAAAAGCAACCTAGTGTCAAGTATGTAAAAGAGGTTGTACATGAAAATACCCAGATTACCCCATGCTACATAATATTAAAACACTCAATTCTATCCATAATTGAAAATAGTTATTTGAAAAATGGTGTTGCATTTAGACAGTTTAATTCAGCTGTCTTATGAACACAACAGGGCAATGCTGGACATACAGCAACTGAGTGACCACAAATGTGTGTGGTTTTAGGGCTCTAGGAAAGCTCCAATGTTCAACATTATGGACCTGCATAGCAGGCTGACTGCCATTCTTTCATGGTAGGGTCTCTGCTCCTTGTGAATTGCAAATCTCCATAGCACAGGCACCACCGAGTGTGCATGCTATGCGTAGAAGCAGCTAAGGTGGAGAGGGGGATCGCGGGACCTCTGTGTATGGAAGCACAGGTGTACTGGGCAAGGAAGCTCAAGTTCAGAGGCTCACGGTGGAAAGCACAGAGGGGAAAGAAGGGTCCTCAAAGATAAACAGCATCTACTTCACAAAATTCACTAAGCCATGAATTCTTTCAGTGAATAGCTAATTTAAAAGTCACAGGTACTGGGGCGCCTGAGTGGCTCAGTCGGTTAAGCATCTGCCTTCAGCTCAGGTCATGATCCCAGGGTCCTGGGATGGAACCCCTCCTTGGCCTCCCCGCTCAGTGGGGAGTCTGCTTCTCCCTCTGCCCCCCACCCTCACTCATATGCACACTCTTTCTCTCTCTCTCTCTCTCAAATAAATAAAATGTTTAAAATTTTTTTTTTAAAATAAAAGTCACAGGTACCGCAGATATGGTGACCAAAACAGACCCTGCCTTCAAGATAATTCAGCTGTATCATAGATGAGACACCACCCACAATTCCCAGGCTGCAACCTAGGGCACGATGCAAATGAGAGCCTCTTTCCATTCCAGAAATCTAAACTTCATGGGTATTAAGGAGGGCATGTACTGCATGGAGCACTGGGCGTTATACAAAAACTATGAATCATGGATCACTACATCAAAAACTAATGATGTATTGTATGGTGAGTAACATAACATAAATAAAAAAAATTTTTTTTAAAATCTAAATTTCAAAAGGAAATCCTTACATTGTTGGTCAGTTGATCCTTTAATTCAGACAAAAATATCCAAACCACGTCATATGTCTAAGGAGCTACAATTTTTAAAGCCTAAATACATAGAGTATATTCATACTAGTGGGGGAGTTGCTAAGGTTGTCTTCACGTACCAGCAAAAGCACTTCTTTCTGGCCCTTGACCAAGTCTAAGAATCTTTATCCTGACAGTATTTGGGGGGAAATTATTATACCTGCTTATATGGAAAAAGACTATTCAGCCATAAATGTTACATTCCTGTAAGATGCTATAATGTTCTGCACCCCAGTCTACTGCGCGTTCCTACTTAGATGGTAGCATATTTCATGATTATACACATCCATGACAGAGATGAGCATTTATATGCTAATCACTGCACGACAAGCAGCTATAGCCTTTCACTAGAAGCCATGAGCCTTTTCATCAGAAAAAGCCATTGGGGCACAATAGATCACCAGAAAGTGTGTTTGGCTGGCTTAGATAGTCAGAAAAATATTTTTTCTTGTACATGTTTTAAGTAATAACAGGAGTGCTCATTGTACCTTCACATCAAAAAAAAAAAAAAAGCAAATGACTGGGTATTAAAAAAAAATAAATATACAGATAAAAGGGAACTGGTGAAGTTCCTCCCCTGTGCCCATCCCTGGTAAACATAGAGCCCCATGTGCAAGTGGACAAACGCCACCGTAAATAGTCAGCAGCTATTGAAACAAACCAAGGTGCTCAGGAGAAAAATTTTTATTGGAAGACTAAGAGAAATATTGGTGTAGAACTGCGTGCTCAATAATACAGGATAGAAGAGGAAATAGTTTCTTATGACACAAATAAGGACAGCCTGGGGTGACATCAGTTAGCTGTTGATAATATTTCTGGTGGCTAATATTTACTGAATGCTTACCATCTGGGCTAAGCATCCTGCTAAGAGCTTTATATATGTTTTGAATTTTAATTTTATACACATGCTACCATTTCAGTGCTACAGCTGACCCATTTTTATAGCTGAGTAAACTGGGGCTTAAAGAGATACAGTAACTTACCCCAAATTGCTAAGTGGCAGATTAGAGTTTCGAACCCACCTCTCTCCTTGACTCCAATGCCATGGGCTTGTTTCATGGTGGAGAAAAGACCATTGCCTCCCGTGGTAGGCCACAGGCCATTGTGCAGTGGAGCCACCCTGTGGGCCCAGGCTGGTCACCAGGGGATGAGTGCAGCACCTGCTGGAAGAGTGAGGGATGCTCACAACCCCAGCAAGTAGGACTGTCAGAGGTGTGACTGCCCCAAGGGCTGTGGCCAGTGAACCTCAAAGCAGATCAGAGCTAAAGAGAATGAGTGAACACTTACCGAGAAGCTTCTGGGAAACATGGCCAATTGGCAGATGGTAGATGAGGGAGCTTGAGGTGAGGGATCTCCAAGGTCCCGCAGCGGTGTAGATGGGGGCTCACCGGCTGGCAAAAAGAGAACCCGCAGCCTCCTATCTACCAATAGTGGGGCATTCACTTTAGCCCTCTCCTGTGATCCAGTAAAACTATGCGGAACTTTGGATGCCTGTGCTCTTTGTGCTGAAAAGATAACTTGAACACTTTTTTATTCCTTCCCTCAGGGCAGTCCCAGTCTGTAAGGAGCTATACAGATACATTGATGCAAGATTGGTTCTCATGCCTGACAACAGAGGTCTACCCGAGGTCAAGCCTTCTTTGCATCTTGAGTAATCCCTCCTAGAGACATCGAAGACAGTGCCCAAAGTGGGGCTGACTGTGTAAGCTGTTTTGGTAATTAGGGGGAAATAAGCTATGCAAAGAAGTGGTGTTTCACTTTTACTTCCATTTTAAGGCTCTTAGATCTGGGGTTTTCCTCTTTTCATCTGGTGTATGTTCTGCTTCCTGGCCTTTAATGCCAGACAAGGCGAGAGAGACTACTTTCTGGCAAGAACGGGGTAAGTACTCATGGGGACTTATAGTCTGCTTTTTTAATTAGGGTCAGCCAAATATCCTTCTACTTAGGTTAACCACAGCTAAGTTCCTTGTCCAAGTTCACAGTTTCTTTAAAATCCTAATGTGATACTGAAGTTAACAGAGAAGAATAAGGGAGAGAGAGAGAGGAGAATAACATCCGGCTAGGAAGATTCTTTGAATAAATGCATGATGACTCATTTAACTTGATTCAGAATGACATTTCAAAGTTAGTTCCATAGGTCACAGGCTATCCTTTACCTTGAAATAAAATCATTCTACAATGAACACTATCATTCATATATCTCACAAAACAGATCAATTGCATTGATTGTGTGAAAGGATGTAAGTTGCTTTGGACATGCAAAAATAGGAAAGAATGTCTGAAAGGCAAATCATTTCATCCAAACTAAGGTGTTTTTTTTTTTTTAATTTTTGCATAATTTATGCTTAATGACATATTTTACCAGAAAGACACCTCCAGGGCCCCTATTTTGAGTAATGATTATTGAGAGATACACTGGGTTTTATGAAATTGTTGAAAATATCTGGGGGGCAATCAGCCTCAGGGACTCATGACCACTAGAGCGGATATACAGCTCACATCCTCTGGCCCTAACTCTGTTTTCTGTGACCTTTTAATTCCGGGGGTGACCTTCCACATCATAAACTTGGTTCAAAAATGAGAAGATTTTTTGGTTGTCTTAAAAAATGCCTCAAATCGGGGCGCCTGGGTGACTCAGTTGGTTAAGCGACTGCCTTCGGCTCAGGTCATGATCCTGGAGTCCCTGGATCGAGTCCCGCATCGGACTCCCTGCTCAGCGGGGAGTCTGCTTCTCCCTCTGATCCTCCCCCCTCTCATGCTCTCTCTCTGTCTCATTCTCTCTCTCAAATAAAATCTTTAAAAAAAAAAATGCCTCAAATCAAAAATACCTAATATTTTAGTGTGAGTTCTTCCAAAATGGTGATGTAAATCTAGAGTATAACAAGGCAGTGGCAGAGCAAGGACAGATTTTCCAAAATAAGGAGACCCAACCACAAGTGTCACATGTCACATCAACAGCCGTGTTGAGCCTGAAGTGATAATGTTTTATGCTCAACTTGTCATCTGCAAACCCCACTCTGGGCAGAAGGCATATTAGAGTAGGTGAGCTCTTTGCCTTTTTTTTTTTTTTTTAAGAACTCCCCAGACCTTTCTGAAGATACTGTGCTTTCAGACAATAGTCCAAGGTTCCATGCATTGCTTGCTTCTGCCACTGCACAATCTACTGATAACTTCACTCCTCAAATCTCTGGTTCTATGGGTCAGAATTCAGCCAGAAATGGCCACCTGGTACTAGGAGGGCACATCACGTGGGCTTGTAGGACTGGGTGATATCAGAGGTAGCTTGGTGAATCTTCATATCTGAGTAAAGAGCCTTCTTGGGGACTGTGTTCATGTTGTTCCCTTCCCCGTGGCTTCAGTATGAGAGACTTTTCTGTCTGGGCCACTAGACTTTGCACTCCCATACATTAAGTATCAGAAGCTGCAAACTGGAGGCCTGCAGGTAGGATCCTGTAAGATGCATTTTGTTTGGTCGACATGATTGTTTCTTAATTTCGATGCCAACATTTTTAGATTGGGAAGAGTTCCCATGGACAACTGCGTGGTGAAATTGCTAGTGTGTTGGCAACCCTGGGCTTGATTCTCATTGTTTGTTTTGCCTTGTTTCACTTGAATCAGCCGAGCCTAGAAGAAGCGGCTGCTCTCTTCAGGCAGGGTGTGACCATTCCAGTTCACCAGAACACCTCTCCTATCTGTTCTGTAGCTTGCTGGGCCCTGCAGCTATTTACGTTGAGGCCCCGGTGATGGCACGAATAGAATGGTGTACCCCAAATGTGGGTCACAGAGACTGGCAGCCGTGAGGGGGTCCACTGGGAGTCCAGAAGTCCGTTACCAATACGTCAGAGGGGGAAGTCTGGATGAGAACCCAAGAAGGAAGGCATTGGGGGGGGGGGGGGGGAAGGATCCAGATTAGCTACAGAAAAGGAGATAAGAAAGGGGAAGTGTGGCATAGTTCCATGAGGAAGCCCAGCCAGCCTTTGTATGTTACTCAGGCATGACAATGGTCTGCTAATTTATATCGTGATCTTGGACTACTAACTTTTCCATAGATAGATATTATTATCCCAATGAGTCTCTAAACAGACCTCTGTATGCAAGAGAGAGAGAGAGTATATTAGAAGGTAATATATAGTGCCAACAATTTTTCCCTCCAAAGGAAACATTAAGGAAGTTTAATAAGAACTCAAGAAGCTAGTTTCCAACCCACTTGGTGATAAGATCTCAACACATAGACACACACACACACACACACACACACTTCTCCTTAGGATCATCTCACCATCAGGAATTTGGAGAACAGGGGCGCCTGGGTGGCTCAGTCGTTAAGCATCTGCCTTCGGCTCAGGTCATGATCCCAGAGTCCTGGGATCGAGCCCCGCATCAGGCTCCCTGCTCAGCAGGATGCCTGCTTCTCTCTCTCCCACTCTCCCTTCTTGTGTTCCCTCTCTTGCTGTCTCTCCCTCTCAAATAAATAAATAAAATCTTAAAAAAAAAAAAAAAGGAATTTGGAGAACAAATATAACTCTGCATTATAACAGAGAGATTTCTTAATGAATGAACAAAATGTGTTTCTCATCAATGACATGGAAATTTCAAGTCATTATCCTGTACTCTGTGACTTTCTTAACTGCCTTGTAATCTTCAGAGTTAGTTTTCTGGCATTTCTCATTTGAGGGGATGATGGAGTAGAAAACGACTCAGGCTGGGCAAATGTTTAAGGCAGAAGAAAAAGTCACATGAGGCCTGAAGTTACTTTCCTCCGAATAAAACCGTTAATAATGGAGAAAAACAGACATCGATTTGCTCTCGGACCAACTCAGAAAAAGGCAAATCAGACAGGGAAAGCAGTGATGTGCCCTCTGCTCCTCCTTAAGGATCAATCCCAAGCCATTCCTCCTAACCCAGCCCTGAAGCTGCAGGAAAATGGCTGCCATGGCCAAAGCATGCCCCCTCCTCTGCCAGTGCTCTGGGGAAAGGGTCCCTCATGCTGCCCTTCCAGCACTTCCTCAGGTCGAATTATTAAATCTAGGACTGGAAGCTGGGAGTGGACAGCAGGGAATTTTGTTCCAGGCCCAACTGCCGTTACCATACACAGAAAGTAAGCCATAGGCGGTTGGCAGATAAAATAATGTTAATAATTAAGGCTGATATGACTCTTTGCACACATTAACTAATGATGTCTTACAATGCCCCAGAGGCAAGTAAAGTAGTTACAACCTCCACTTTATTATTCATTCATTTATCCCAGAGATACTTACTAAGCACTTATGTAGCTGGTACTAGGAGGAGGGCAGAGGCGGGGGCACACAGAGAATAAGACCTGTCTTAGCTTGAAGTACTTCACAGTCCAATGGGGCAGGAGGAGAGAGCAGTGGCCCCGAGTGGGGTGTGCTCAGCCTCAATTGTATAACCCGCCCTTGCCCCACACCCACACATATACTCAGGTCCCTAAGCACCATTGAGAAGTGACCTCCTGGAAAGTTGGGAAGGAAGGGGAAACTGTCTCCTGACATGTTTTCCCTCCTTGAACTCACTCTCGGAAGCCCAGCCCAAGTGAGACCTCCCCCACTGCCCACCAGCTCAGGTCAGATTTTCACTCTTTTCTCTTGTTATTCCACTCAGGCCACTGATAATCCCCACCGGATTGCACGCCAGAAGTGGGCTATTTGTTTTTGTATTCCCAATGGTAAAGAGTGCCTGGCACAGCATAGACTGCCGAATAAATGTTTGTTAAATTGAAGAACTTTTGAGGCCTTTGCAAGCTTGGGGAGAGGTAGGTCACACCGGGGCCAATCTGAGCACCCTCATGAGTAGGCAGGTTGGATTTCATGGAGGGGGTGAAGGGACACAGTTTCTTTAAAAAATAGCACTTTCTCTATCTTCAAAAGCCTGGAATCTCTCCAACAGGGTAAAATGCTTTCAGTAAATATTCCCAGAGGACTTTTGGGGGTAAAAGTCAATAGGTGAAGACATACAAGTGTAAGTGAATGTGAATAGATATTTCCTATACTCAACTCTGTGTTATGTGCTACACATTCTCCTTTTCATGAACCATTCTTTCCTGCCCCCCACCACCCACCTGTACTCCCATTACCCATTTGACTAACACCTCCCCTCTGAAGTTCTGGTCAGGTGGTGTGGGGACCTCCCTCTATGCTCCCCATGTACTCCTAAATACATCCCTCTACTATTTATCATACCAAACTGCATTACAATGATGTAGCCCCATCTCTTTCCCACTAGATTCCTTGAAGTCTGCATCTCATTCACAACATAGCACTTGGCATGCAGTAACCATTCCAATAATCCTGCTGAATGAAGGAGCTCATGTTTGCACACACTATGTTTGAACAGTTGGCAGGACTTCAACAGGGAGGTGGTATGAGGAACTCAAGTTTGGCGCTGGAAATCAAGCGTGGGGAGTCACCAGGATTGAGGTGATGGTTGCATTCTTAGGGGGTGATGAAATTATAAAATGGGAAAGAAAAGATTTGTGAGAGGGAAAGAAGCCAACCGCAGACCAGATGAACCCATAGAAGGACCAAAGATCTTTGGAAGACAAAGAGAAAAGGCTCCAAGATGTAACGTGTGACCCCACTTGGTGACATTTGGCCAAGAGGCTGGGAAAGGCGGGCACTTTTTTGCATAAACTAGATTGCAGGGAACTAAGGAATAAAGTCGAGAATGGCTATTACAGACTATTCTTCCACAGGATATGGTAAAGTCAAGGACATATCTAGAGAAGTTGAGGTAATTTTGGAGAAAATATTTTTGGGATGAGCACATTTCCAAGTTGAAGAGGTTAAGATAAATATGATGGAGAAATCAACAAAATAGAAGAAAAAATGATGGTCCCAGTTCCCAGAGGAGGTAGAAAGAGATAAAATCCAGAGCAGGGGGATAATGCTGAACGGAGTTGGGGTAGCTCTTATTCTGGGACAGAGGAAATGGGAAGTAACTCTACTTGATGGAGAGACAGGATGCTTGCAGTTAAAGCACAGACTCTTGGCTTCAAATCTCAGCCCTGCCACTGACAAGCTGTGAGGTCCCAAGTAAATGTGTCTGCATATAACTCTCTTCATATGTACAATAAAGATTATATTGCTTCCTTCCTTGCTGGATTGTCATGACAACTGATATGATAACTACTGTTTCCTCTGCCAAGATACACTGGATACCCCAGATAAACTAGAAGAAAATGGGCAGGTGGGGGGTCTGATCTGCAGAGAGAGAAGGGTCTGATGCAGGGCAGAGGTCAGGCAATCCCAAATGAGAGTAGCAAATGAGAGATAGAGCAGTCAGTCCTAAATGCACCTCATGGCCTTGGGCAGGGGCATGGTAGACAGAGTAATGCTCCCTCCCCCAAAGATGCACACAGCCAAATCCCTGGAACCTATAAATATGTTATCTTAACAGCAAAAGGGACATTGCAGATGCAATAAATTATGAATCTTGAGATGGGGAGATTATTCTGGATTATCTGGGAGGGCCCAATGTAATGATAAGGGTCTTCATAAAAGGAAGGCAGGGAGATCAGAGCGAGTGAAGATGTGCTGAGGGAGCAGAGGTTGGGGTGATTCTCTTTAAAGATAGAGCAAGAGGCCACAAGTGAAGGAGGGCAGCCAGCTTTTAGAAGCTGAAAAAGGCGAGGAAACATACCCTACCCTGAAGTTCCAGGAGTGGAGCTCTGCTAAGCCTCCTAAGTCTCAGTTTGGATGTCTAACTTTCAGATATGTAAAGAATATATTTGTGTCATTCAAAGCCACTAAGTCTGTTCTGGCAGCAGCAGGAAAGAACTACAGGTAAGGAGACTAAGGAGCTGGCTCAGCTGGAGTGGCGCAGAGGTGAGCCAAGGAAGCGGGAGGCCCGGGAATTGACCTTGCTGTAGATGAAGACCTGTATTTATTACATCACTCAGATAGTCCTCCTACTCTATCCCCCTTCAAGTCCAGGCGGTGAGATTGAAACTAAGTGGGACAACTCATAAGGAAATAAACTTTGAATTTCAAGGCAAAACAGTAACAGACATTTTCCACTCAGTTTACTTAGGTAGAACACAGCAACTTGCCAGGGAGGCAGGATATTATAATTAAACACGAAATTAAATGGTGGAATTGTTTTATTCCTGAAAGTTTGATAAAGCCACACTTATCTTGTTGCTAAATATACCAGGGAGCTATGGAGGATAAAAACTTGGCCCCATCTCCCAACTAGAAGACAGGCAGCACAGAGCAAATGCTACGAGGTGGATTTATTAGAATTTATACATAAATATGAGCAAGTCCAGAGTCTAAAATGTCAAAAGTTCCACCAACTCTGCCAGGGAACCTTACATTTTCATCAGTGAAAGACCTCTTGCCTGTAGGCGGCCCTTCTAGGAGAACACCACCATCATCACACACATTAAACAGGACATCGATGGGTCCCAGGTAGGTTGTGAGGTAGGAATCTCATCTGGTAGATAAAAAACTGAGGTTCAGAGGGTAAAGCAATGAACCCAAGGCCACAAGGCTAGTAAGAGACAGAGTGCAATTTCCTGACTCACTCTGGTGTGCTTGCTTCCACATCACGCGCTCTCCCTGCAACAGCCGTCAGAACAAGTTTCGTAGTACAGACCTAGCAGCCCTGTAGAAAGCCACGAAGATCCTTGAGCAACAAATTCCTAAACATCTTGACTTGCTCTGGAGGACCTCTACCCCTTGTCGTGTATTGTGCTAATGGATCAAAGAAAGAAAGGAAGACCCGTAGCCGTCTCTTGGGGTTCCATGTTCCCATGAGTCACCTTTTAAAAGTCGGAGGGACTGATTTGCCACTAGGAGGATTCTTTGGAGGATTTTACTGAAGGCCTGGGTCCGTATATACATGATGTTTTGTGCATGAGGGACCCCAGTAGTTCTTGCTAAAGAACTTCTATTGAGTTAGAACTTTCCCCTGGTGAATAAGAACCAATGCTCATAAGTAGAAGAATAAGCAAGAAGGACTAATTTCCCCTCCATCATTTACAGAGCAGGGAGCATCCTTATGGGTTCCAAGTTGGCCCTTTCAGAATCTGGAGCTTGGAGCTCATTGGGGAGAGGCAGATGTGGCTCAAGAATGGAGCCATATGTTGTTCCCAGTAAATGTGGCAGTGGGGAGCAATATTGTCCAGAGGTGTCTTTGAAAATAGTAGGGGATCTAGGGCGCCTGGGTGGCTCAGATGGTTAAGCGTCTGCCTTCAGCTCAGGTCATGATCTCAGGGTCCTGGGATTGAGTCCCACATCGGGTTCCCTGCTCAGTGCAGAGCCTGCTTCTCCCTCTCTCTCTGCCACTCCCTCTGCTTGTGCTCTTCTGTCTATCTCTCTGTCAAATAAATAAATAAAATCTTAAAAAAAAAAAAAAGAAAATAGTAGGGGATCTAAACAGTTAATATATGATGCCTGCCTATCCACCATCAATTCATCAACTCACCCCTCTGTGGTCTGATTTGACTCATCCACAGTATAACAGAGACAGTGATGAAGAGCTCAGGCTTTGGAGCCAATTATATTTTATATTTGAGTTTAAATCTTAACCCTGTCATTTAGGAGTGCTTTGCCCATGGATAAATCACTTGATCTCTCTATGTCTTCATTTCCTTCTCTGTGAAATGAAGATAAGAATGCTCATTTATCAGAGTTGTTGTGAGGATTTGAAATAACAAATCTCAAGTACTTGTCCATAATGTTAAATAAATGGTGGATATTATTAATACTATTAATATTACTATTATCATTGTGTCCATGGTTTGTGATACTCCTAAGTATGGACACATCTGTGTATTTGGAACTCAATACAATCTCCAACACTATGCACGTATGTGTTTCACAAAGATAAAACAGAGTTAAAGAAATACTTATGCACTTATTTGAGATTAATGAAATCATATAATTTTTCTAGAGGGAATGAGTCACAGTATTCCTTCTTTAGTAATGTATTATTAATGATGACTTCCTTGAGATACATTAAGAGTGGATTCAGGACAGAGAGAGAGAATGAGAATTTACCCAGTGCTGGTGCTCAATTAATCAACTTCTGTTTCTGTAAATAGCCCTAAGTGAAAGAATCAAACTATTATGTTTTGTAGATGAATGATCAGCAAATGCTCAGAAACTCATCCGTCATGGTCTAGTTTTGCCTCCTGACAAGAATAATGAAGCCAGCATATTCTGAATTCATAAAAAGTCTGGGTTGTGGTTTACATAAAGTCCACATTTAATTAGGGTAGAACCAGCAGAGAGATTGAATGCCTCCCTGGCTTGGCAGTGGGGTGGAAGCCTTTCTCATCTGTCCTTCTCAGATGTAGGAATTGAAAACCATGTGTGGGGAGGTTTCCCAGCAGAGGCTGATTGTGTAGTTCCTCCTTGGGATGGAAACTTTTTTTTATTTTTATTTTTTATTTTTTGCCAGGAGTGGACTGTATTTAGAGAAGTCTGGTCTTGCTGTTTAACATTCCAAAGATATGTCAAAAAAAAAAAAAAAGACAAGGTTTAGGGTTGTTGGGGTTTCTTTTGATTTCTTTTTTAGTGTCCAATAAGTAGAAACCTAACCCTTAAATATTTTATATATCAACACTGTGTAAGACACAAGTATGTAAAATTTATTCCAATTCTATAAGGAGATATGGAGGGTGGGAAACAACATAGAAGCACTACACTTCTTTTTCAGTGGTACTGAAAATGATAGTAATGTGGTTTTCTATGGGCAAACAGAGTTTTGTTTATCTAAATGCTGAATATCATGTACTAGAATCCAAAAGGCTTTCTTACCTACCCTAAAATAAAAAGAAATAGATTGGTATTGGTGAACATTAATAGGAAGCAGGCCACAAAAACCATAACTGTATTGGTAAATGAAGCCCCAGGCTCTATAGCGTTTCTGTAAAAACTAATGTCAGCCCTGTATTTCTTCAGTGAGTACCACAAACTAAAAAGAAACCTACATTATAAAGTAGGTTGAGCCAATTCCCATACAGTAAATGCAGACATATTAAATAGATCAGGAAAGATTGGTACAAAGGAAATTGCAAAACCCAGTAAATTTGAGTGAATACGTGTATAGAGAGCCACAATATTTACAAAATGCCATTCGTGGCTGTGACGTTGGGGGTGGCCACACTGCCACCAGGGGATGGGCCAGCAATATGGTCTTCTAGTAAATTCCACTTGTCAATTAATTTTCTATTTACACATCCTTACTTCTCTCCAAATGCACTTTTAACTTTTGATAGTATTTAAATGTGTTTTAGAGTTAAGCTAATAATTAAATAGCACAGGAAATACATTTTGTGTGAGTTCTAATTCCCAGAAATTCACTGGAAATAAAGCAAACAGTTACAGATACCCTGCCGCCATCGGGTAGGTGCTCATTTGTCTTTATAAGGATTCAGCTTTGGCAATGAGTTGACTCAAGTGAGCTGAGTGGGTTTTTCTGGATTTCATTTTCCGTAAGATTCTATAGCAGCCTCCACAGCAGCAGAACAAGAGAAAGAAGCAAAACACCTTTTATTGTGTATTTCTTTATCATAGAGGGCACAAATACAAAGTACACTATGCCTTGTCTCCTATGTCTTGCTGTGTCCTTATTAGTTTTGAGAAATTTGTTTTGTGTCTCCCTCTCCCACCTCCCTCCTGACTTTTCCATGAAGGAGCCAAAGAACTCATGTTAAGCTCTCTGAATCTGGTTAGCACCTGCTGTCACATGGCCCAGCCTCAAGTGACCTCTATGCGAATGGTGCCCCTGGAGCTATGTGGCAGGGAGCTACCACTTGACAATAAAGAGCTTAGGGAAAATCCAATGACAATATAGCAGTGCGGGGTCTGCCTCATTTTGCCCTGGTTTGATTTCTATGGATATATGAGGGGACTCTTTCTCTTTTTTCTTAAACCACCTCTGACCTTTAATTGAGCACTCTCCTTTCGTAAACTAAAATGAAACACTTTTTTTTTTTGGAAAGCTACACAACTTTTTTTTTTTTAATTTTATTATGTTATGTTAGTCACCATACAATACATCATTGGTTTTTGATTTAGTGATCCACAATCCATTGTTTTCGTATAACACCCAGTGCTCCATGCAGAACATGCCCTCCTTAATACCCATCACCGGGCTAACCAATCCCCCCTCCCCCATCCCCTCTAAAACCCTGTTTGTTTCTCAGAGTCCATAGTCTCTCATGGTTCATGTCTCCCTCCAATTCCCGCCCCCATTTTTCCCTTCCTTCTCCTAATGTCCTCCATGCTCTTCCTTATGTTCCACAAATAAGTGAAACCATATGATAATTGACTTTCTCTGCTTGACTTATTTCACTTAGCATAATCTCCTCCGGTCCCATCCATGTGGATGTAAAAGTTGGGTATTCATCCTTTCTGATGGCTGAGTGAAACACTTTTAAATGCTATCTGGTTTTCATGGGCCCCAGACTTTGACCAAGTCTCTCTGCTTTTCATGGCAATACACTTACTTGAATAAGTTCGGTATGAATCCATCCTCCTTTTTCTGGGAGGTAACTGGACAAATAGATTATACAATCAGGCCTTACCTAGAGTGTCATATTTGTGAATGATGTCTTTTTAATCAGATATAACAAGCCCAGATTAAGGAACAATGACTGACTTCCTATTTGGAGCCAATGTCTGCCAAGTCCCCAAGAAAACTGGCTCAGAACTTGCATAGAGGGACCTAATCCCTGAGGTGGTGAAGAAGGTCACTCTCAGGCAAGCCAGACACCTTCGCAAATTTGGGAGACCTCAAAGAGAAGAATGCATCCAAATTCATAGTAACTGCTGGTGAAATCTGGAGGAGTGTCTCAAATTTAGTTTTCTAGCTTTGGAGAGAAGACTAAATAATAGAGGCCTTTCCTAGTCCAACCTGATCAGAGCTAATTCTCAGGTTTTTGGGGATGCTCAGTACTATATAGCTCAGGATTTGCAAAACAAACTTGAGGAGGCCTATACGGTTAATTAACATTCTTGCTGAATCTTTGTAAATAATCAGGCCAGATGTAAGAGAGGAGCCTCTCTGTGTGATCAAAAATACCCCTTGCAGATTATTCATGATCACCATTGATAGATGAGAGACTCCCAGCAAAAATATCCCAAACTTGGAAATAAACAAGAGATCACTTGCCTTTGCTCTATGCAGTCCTAAACTCAACTTTCTATTGACTGGGTTACTTTACAATTCCACAGGGCCAGAAGTTACCTTGCAGAGTTTTGCAGATAGAGATGCAAATAATTTCTGGCCAGTGAAACAGAAAAACCCAATGGTTTTGTTAATTGACCTGTGAGATATTAATCAGTTTTGATTCTAACTCAGCAATCTTTCCCTACTTTGTTTTATTTATATGAGGTGTATACATGCTCCTACATATAACAAGATATGTCCTATTTTGCATAAGTTTTATTTTCTAATTTTTGTTTTATTTCAGAAAAATTTTGGATTTATGGGAAAGTTGCAAAGATCGTACACAGAGTTACCATATACTCCATACACAATTTTTCTCATAGATAATCCCTCACATTACCCTGGTACATTTGCTACAACTCAGGAGTCCACATTGGTATATTACCATTAAGTAACTCCACATTTTACCCAGGTTTTACTGGATTTTTTTCCTGATGTCCTTTTCTCATTCCTGGATTCCATCCAGGATACCTCGGTCTTGTCGCATTAGCCTTCACTGTCTGTGACAGTTTCTCAGACTTTCCTTTCATCTGATGACCTTGACAGTTTGGAGGAATACTGTCAGGTATCTTACAGAATGCCTCTTCATTTGAGCATGTTTGATATTTTTCTATGATTATACTAGAATCATAGGTTTCGAGGTGGATGACCACAGAAGTGAAGTGCCATTCTCATTATCACATCAAGGGTGTATGACACCAACATGACTTATCAGTGATGATGTTCAAACCTTGATCTCTTGGCTGACACTGTGTTCTGTGCTCCTCAGTTTTCTCTGCCCTACTGTTACTTCCCCGCACTGTTCATACTCCTACTCTTTCAAAAGCCTACTTTTTCAAAAATCATGAAGAACAGTCCACAGGTGGTGTGGGAGATGGAAGTTTTAGCTGCACTTCTGTAGGGGGAGTGTCTATGCTGTACGGGAGATTTGTCTCTTCTCTCCCATTTATTTACTTATTCAATCATTTATATATCACTTTAGACTCACGAATATTTATTTTGTACCTTGGGCTAAATCTGACACTACATTATTTTTTCCATTGCTCCAATCACCCTCCTCTTGAGTTGGCACGGAGTCCCATTGCCATCACTCCATCTTTTGTTTTTTGAGTGCGGCAAGTTTTTAACTCTAAAGCTCAGGTTTCTTATCAGCAGAAGAGGGAATCGTAAAGCTGACCTTTCAGTACTGTATGAGAATTTAGGACGAACAAGAATGATAATAGTAGCTCCATTCCCAGACCACTGATTACATGGCAGGCATTATTCTACACACTCAAAACTAACTCATTTCAATTAGTTCCTATCAAGTGTCTAGCTTAGTGTCTGGCACTTAACTTATGTTGAAAAACTGAGACTGCTCATCAGGGGTGATTCCAACTAGGCAGCTCCTAGGGTAGCATGCAGAGCACCTCCCTCAGTGGTTCATACCAGGTGGCCAACCATAAAGGACACAATGAAAGAGGAGTCTGTGTCGCACTCTCTCGCTGATTATGCAGCCTGTACTCAGAGGTCTGCCTTCTCATTGACAGCTTCATTAGGTGAGATGTCATTATTGATGTAGTCAGCATCCTCCAAACACCAAAGCAACTAACCTCGGCAACCTTGAAGCTTTGGTCCTTATTAAAGATTTTATGTTTAACTGTGGGCTCAGCCTGGAGCCCACAAGCATTTGGAAATAGATCTGAATGTCTGAGAAGTGGGCTGGACTGAGTCAGGTCACTTCTTCCTCCATTTTCTCCAAGACTTTTATTTTTAAAAGACATTTTTCTTTGAGGCTTTTTCTAAGGAAATTTTGTTTGTATGAGATGCCTAACACCCATAAATAGTATGAAAAAGAAACCTTGCTCTCAACATGAAAACTTTGGTGAATGCTCAAGTTGTTTCCACCCATCAAGAGCAAAGGCTCCCATTAATATCATCCATCATCTTTATAAGGGATAAAATTAGAAAAAATAGGCTAATAGGTACAGCCATAGCCTCATTATTTAAGTACCAAATATTAAAAAGAGTGTTTATACCACCTAGTATCTGAGATGAATAAAATGAAAAATGAACACGTCTGCTAAGTCCTACAAAATTCACCTAAAGCAACACGTGCCTTTGGCAGAAAACTTGAAAGCCATGCATAGAAAGATAAAATTAAATTATTTGCTATATTCCAATACAGAAATAACAGCAAGGAAGCCGCCAAATAAGAAATGCCAGAGGGTCCCTTTGCTCAGGTGAAGTCTGCAAAATTACACAGGAGGTTTCAAAAGAAAACTCAAAGGTAACATGCAGACCAAAAATGATTTATTCTTTCCAATAAGCCCTTTGGAGGCAAGGAAATAGGAGTCAGGCCTGATTTGGCGCAAGAGTCTAAAAACACTCACACCTGAGGTCTGCAAAATGAGGAAGATAATCATGTGAGAATGAGAAACTGAGAAGTCGCCAAAGACCCAGCGAGACAGGAAAATACAAAGAGATGACTCAGTAGGATAGGGTTCCCTCCCCCATTTCCATCGCTGTCCCCCCTCAGCCCCTCCAGCTGGCTGCTCCCTGCCCAACCCACAGCAACACATGCACCTGTATCAATAGGTCTGTTATAAACGACATACTGACTAGTGTTGGCATCACTTTCTGCTGCCACATTCTGAAAAAGGAGAGGCCTGTAGTTTCTGGAACCCACAGGAGGAGGATTGTGCTGAGTCATTCTGAAGCAGCTCGGAGGGGATGGAGAAAGGAGGTGCTTTGAAAGAAGGCAGGGGAAGCTTCCAAATGAGTGGGAAGTTTGAAACATCAGAGCATAGGGCTGGGGATGACTATTTCCATGACAGCAGAAAGCTAGGCCTCTCTTGCCCATGTGGCCATACTCTTCATGGAAGATGTGTTGGAATGCTTGCAAAGGCTGGGACAGATGGGTAAAAACATTTAGGCAAATGTGCACAGAGGTATCTCTGCATGGGCCTCACTCTCAACAGGAGCCAGAAAGATAAGGAGCAGGGGCAAAGATGATGAGCAGCCTAGACCAAGGACCCAGCGGTCCCCCAGTTTTCAATACTTGATAAGCCTGAGATTATCATCAATCCCACAGAGAAGGAAAGGGAATCCCTAGCATGACTGAGGTCAAGTTTCCCACAACCAGGTGGTAAAGGGCCAAGAGCAGAATAAAAATGATTTCGAGAAATAAAGAATGTGACATTTCTTGCACTTTAGTTACAGAGTGAAAATCGTAAGGTAAGTTTTTGTACAATATACAATTTCCCATTGGGATTATACAATATACAATTCCCCATTGCTGCTTCTGGAAGTAGCCACCAGGAAAACAGGGGAAAGAGAAAAGGGGTTCATGACTCATTCATTGCTCCACCCTCTTGCCTTGTTCTCATGTTGTCCAGCTCTCACTTGGGATGTGCACGTGGAACCAAACCGCTCAACTATATTCCTGATGGCAATGTGTTCCCAGCATCAACCTCTGATGCCAATCCCAATGCTAAAATGCATAGTCATGATCTTACTCAGACATTCACTCATTGTGTATCTCAGCATGACAGATGTCACCCCAGATAGTGACACCACACAAATGAGAGCTCCCTAAGCGTCCAGTCCAGTAAGGCAGTCACTGAAACAGAGATCTCTACTCTAACCATCGTGTGCTACCTGTGCAATCAAAACTCTGTGTGCTGGGGGAAGCTCAGGTTTCCAGGGTCCTTGGCTCTTCTACTTACCAGTCATACCTTTGATCAACTCCTTCAGCTTCTGCATCTATAAAATAATAACAATGCCTACTTATAGAGTTGTTGTGATGATTAAATAAAAGTGATAGCAAACATGTATTGAATGATCATTAAGCACTGCTCTAAGAATGATACATTTCTGCAATGCATTTAAACCACACAGTATCCTATGAGGTACTTACTACTATTACCCTCATTATACAGACAAGGAGCCTCAGGCACAGAGAAGTTAAGTAGTTTGTCTAAGGCCAAACAGATTGGTAAATAATAGAACCATGAACATTAGAGTTAATGTACTATGAAAAAATTAATTGAAATAAATAGTAAGTGGTTTCACAGACATGCAAACAAAATGCAAAGAAAAGAATAACTGGTCTACTAGCTGATTAGGAAGACGATAACATTTAACATTTAATTTGGTTCCACGTGCACATCCCTGGTCTTGAAGGGTGACTGGGAATTTGTCAAATGAAGATAAAGAAGGGGGGAAAAATTAAATATAGATTAGAGTTTTTGCCAGTCATGAGGTATGAACTAGCCTGAAATGGAGCTGTAGATGGGGTGCAAGAAGCCAAATGGGGCTGAGATAGAGGGCTTTCTGGGATGAAGGGATAGAACTGGAGAGCCAGGACTTTTAGCCTAAGCCAGTCTCACCTCACGTATACACAGCTTGGGCTCTATATGCATGGTGAGAGCTCTAACATCATCCTCTCGGCAATGGTGGCCATTGAAGTCTTTGAGCAAAGAAGGGGCAAGGGCCCATAGTTTTGTAGAATGGGCAACTAAGAAGAGAGGGCAGGACAGGCAGAACTAAGGAGGCACTAGCAGTGACAGGAAGACTAGCTAGAAGATCATTGCAATCATCAAAGTGGGATGCAGTGATGTCTTGAAAAAATACAGCAGCAGTAGAAATGCAAAAGAAGCAATGGAGTGAAGAGATCTTGTGAGACAGAATTGGAAATAGTTGGTAACAAATTGAATGCAACTATTTACTTATTCAACAGCAAGTGAGAACCTACTAAGTGCCAGCTACTATGGATAGACCAAGGAACAGTGTAGGAACCATTAATGGACGTGCTTAGTGATGGAAGAAATACAGCCTTCTGACAAGGAAGACTGCAAAAGCTTTTAATAGAGAATGTAAAAATGGAAGGAAAGCAAAGTTGGGAATGGAAGGGCTTGTCTGGGACATGTTCAATGTGTCAGGCTGAGCCAAGACTGGAAAGATGAGTCTAGGGAGGCCTGGGTGGTTCAGTTAAGTGTCAGACTCTTAAGTTTGGGATAGGTCATGATCTCAGGGTCGTGAGATCAAGCCCCTCGTCTGGCTCCACACTGGGCAGGAAACCTGCTTAAGATTCTCTCTCTCTCTCTCTCTCTGTCTCTCTCTCCCCTGCTCCTCCCCCCCTAAAAAAATAAATAAATTTTTTAAAAAAAGAAAGATGAGTCTAAAACTGAAAAAATAGCTCAAACCCAATAATATAAATTCAGGAGTCCTGACATTTTCACAAAGAGTGTATCATTTGACTTGAACATTCATTGAGTAATTTGAATTAGGCCAGGACTTGTTATCTACATTCACAGGGTGTGCAGACCTTTTACGGCAACTCATCATCTTGGCAATTGACATCCCTCTTGCGAGGCAGGGCCCACGATGTCCAGCACAGAGTGATGCTACCACAGGGATCCTTCTGTCAGGGAGAGTGAGGATCTCATGTTTTGTCCTCCTTCAACTCTCAGCCTGCATGATACACCCTGGAGCAAACACTTCTCAAATGGATGCTTACGTAAAACAAATTTTTCTTCCAAATTTAACAATTTATTGCTTTCACTATGCATTTTGATGTTTTAGACTTGTTTACTGGGCTTCCCTGACCCCTCTTTATATAACTAGAGCTATTATTATTACAAGGATGTTCTTTGATAAAATACACAGTAAATCTTGCTTTCCGGAACCTTGCAGTGGAATCTGAACCTGGTAAAGAGCAGCCGGTAGATTTCCCAGGAAATCAAATGCCATTTACACTGAGAACTGAGAAGTATGTTTGAGTCTGACTCCTCCTCACCGTGCCGAGCCCAGTGGTTCACTTCACTTGTAAAAATGTATTTCCCTGTCAGATATTCCCAGAGCAAACTCAGCTGGTAGATTGTGCATCTGTAAAAATCTTTAATCACCCTAAGTCTTTGCTGAAGGCTACAAATACACTTGTCAGCATCTTGCCACACGTGTTGGGTCCCAGTGTATACTCCCTCAGTCACACAACAAATAAGTATGAAATACCTACTACTTTCAGAGCACTTCTCTATGTGTTGGGGGAAGTTGTAATAATAATGTCTAATATGTATGGATCACATGTGGCTGGGTACCAAGCACTGTGCATAAGTCACTTGTATATGGCCTTTACCTTCACTGTATCTTTCAGTGTCGTTTATTTTTGTGGTGTTTCATAGTTTCATTTTTATATCCCCTTGGCATAATACATGGTATACACTAAATACTAGGTAAATGATTTGGGGATATACAGGTATCCCCACTTGTTGAACGTTTGTGTCAGGCCATTTTGCTTTTATGAAAGACCTACTTAATACCTATTTTCACTACCCAAAAGAAACCCAAAGAGGATTTTTTTCTTTTACAAAAAAAAAAAAAAAAGTGAAAATAGCATTTAGCGTTTGTTTTGCAGCAAGCAGAGCCCGTGATGGAGGCATTCACAGCAAAAATGGCGCCACTAAGCTCCTCCCCCAGGAACTAAGTTCAGCAGCTCCGCCTCAAGCCACCGGAGCTTTGAACTGCCTGTGAGCATCTGCATTTTACCTCCATTTATTCTGTGCATCTGTTAGCAAGATTGTCCCAAGATAGCAGAAAAGCCTAAGAGAGGTTATTTTTGGGGTCTGAGAATGCTCAGAAATTTTCCGATGTAAGTTAAGGGTAACTGCTTCTTTACACCATTTGTATTTATGAAAGGTTTATGAAAGGAATGCTTCCTTTCAGATAGCAGGGAAACCTGTATAGAATAAATGGAGGAATGGAGTGGAAGATGAGTCTCTTTTGCACAGAATATTTGCTGGTCGGCAGCACTTCTTAGCCTTTGGCTCAGAAAGAAGCTTACAATCAGGCTGTAAAAACAAAATGAGCACAAATGAAACTGCAAAAACACCCTTACGAAGCAACATGATATGTAAATAAACATAGTTGGCAAAGGGTGAACAAGTAATCTAAGTGCCCAGGAGGCCAGGAGGACTGAAGAGCTTGGAGCCTGATAGGCCAACCAGAAAAAGTTGCATGGAGCAGACTCGCAAAAGCCACCAGATTTGTACAAAGCCTCACGGAAGTGGGAAAAATGACCAGTGACCACAGTTGTCTTATTTCTTGGCTAATGCTTCCATCCCTGTGCCAGCACGTACCCTAGAGATCAATAACTGCTTAACTGTTGTTCTCGCATAATTGAAAAACTATAGGGGAACTTTTGGCCCACCTTTAAGGACGAGTCATCACTTGACAGCTCTATAGAGAGAGGACTTGAATTTCCTCCAAAAATGCTAGTGCTGACACCCAGAGTAAGCCTTTCAGTAAAAACTCAATAACCTCTTTGCTATACTTCATGAAAGAGGAAAAGTGAACACTTTTTCTGACAGTTACTTAACCTCTTCCAGCCGGAGTTGCTCATCAGTAAAACAGGAATGTCCTCTGTCTCTCAGAGGTGCTGTGAGGAGAAACTAAAATAACCAAAGTTTCATAGCTTCCAAGTGAGAAGTGTTCCTAATTCTGTATTATCTGTTTCTGGAGAGATTTGGGGTGATTTTTGAGATTAAACGTAGGACTATGACCAATTCTAGGGGTTCTAAGAACCATATCAGGGTTTCTCAACCTCCATACTATTGACATTTTTGACCAGACAGTTCTTTGTTGTGGGGACTGTCCTGTGCATTGTAGGACTTGTAGCAGCATCCCTGACCTCCACCCACCAGATGCCAGTAGCAGTTCCTCAGTTGTGACAAATGTCTCCAGACGTTTCCACATGTTCCCCTATGGGAGGGCGGGGGGACAGGCAAAGTTGTCCCCAGTTAAAAAGCACTAATCTACAATATTATAAAGTGAGATATGTATTAGTCCTTCTTCTAGTTTTCACTGTAAATGGTAAAATGGGGCATTTTATAAAGTGTCAATAAATAAAAACTGAACATGAAAATGATGGATGGATGGATGGACAGACAGATGATGGATGCATGGATGGATGCATGGATGGATGCATGGATATATGGGAGACTGGGAGACTTTCATATCTAAACCAACTGAAAGTAAAGTTAGGACATCATGCCACACTCTATGCTAGATGATAAGAAAAACAAATGCTGTCCAGGAAATGCCTCAAGGAAAGAAATGAAATGCACTGGGAGAGAGAGACATATCCAGGACAGCCAAAAGCCAAGTCTCACTGTGATGACATGGGAAAATAATTTGTCTAATTAGACTATATGTTATCATCAAAGTAGATACTATATAGTATTTATCTTTGTCACCTCAATAGCAACTGGCACCTAATAAATGTCTTATTTCTGATAAATAAACATCAAGGAATTTGTCCAAGAAGTCCATTTGAAAAGAGTGGGGCCAAAAGAGTGTTCCAGGTGATGAGAACAGCACTCGTAACCTGTGGAGGAGGGAACGTGCGTATTTCACTTTGACCTCACAATCCCATGCAGTCTGTAGCCCAGACAGCTACAAAAGCACAAAGCTAGTGGGTACCATTTAAAAAGAATGTAGTCTGTCTTCACATTTATGTAATGCTTATTAATATTTAATTCAGCATATAGAAGGTATCAATACAATTTTGTTGAACAATGACAAAAAAAATGGATACACTGAAACCACAGGACTGTAGAATAAGGGGTTTTGCTCAAAGCACAGAGGAGGCACTTAGCTCAGCGGGTAGTAAACTGGCAGTATTTCCTGCCCATAAGAGGTAACAAAAACCAAAACTATACATAATATTCATCAGTTGAAGAACAGTACAGCCTTTGGCAGAATGGCATGTGAGAGTATTCTGAGCAAGATTTGAACCTCGCTCTGTTACTTTAGTAAGCATGGGACTGACTATAGACAAATCCTTTATTCCCTCCAGGATGTTCTCATGTGTCAATGGATGTATCTTCCTTAAAGATTGCATCGACAGTTGTGGTGGTGGCTGTTTATCACTTTCTGCACTCAGTTTTTTTGCCTCTTTGAGAAAACAAATCCCCCCTTCCACCCTAAATGCAGGCTCTTCCCCAGCCTCACTGGCAATCACCTTTAGTCTAGGGGATGGGGACATAACCCACAGGCCCAGGAACTTTCAAATAAGAGGTGCGAATGGACAATTTTTAACTATAACAATGTGACCCGGCAATGTCCAAAAAATAGATATTATTATTTTGATTATTCATAAATACCAACTATAGCATTCATATATCTGCACTTAACAAATGTTCATTGAGCACTAACTCAATGTCTGGCACAATGTCATGTATTTACACACATTTTCATTAATTCCCAAGACAACCACAAGAGTTATCAACATCTCTATTTTACAAATGAGGAGATAAAGCACAGAAAGTTTGATCAGTTTTTTCAACTTCATCCAAGCGGGGGGAGGAAGGAAGGAAGGAAGGGAGGAAGGGAGGAAGGGAGGGAGGGAGAAAGGGAGGAAGGAAGGAAGGAAGGAAGGAAGGAAGGAAGGAAGGAAGAAAGAAAGAAAGAAAGAAAGAAAGAAAGAAAGAAAGAAAGAAAGAAAGAAAGAAAGAAAGAAAGAAAGAAAGAAAGAAAAGAATGTTTTCTACTGTGTCTTCTGCTGCTAGCACCTAGAAGCAATGACATCCCAGTGGCAATAAGCACACTGTGTTCCAAGGTCATGGTTTCTAAATATTATTCCCCTTGGAGAAATGGCTGATTCCAGGGCTGGGTCTGGTAAAGTACAAATGAGTCCAGAAAGTACTGAAAGGCTCAAAAAATGGCATCAGAGGAACACAGAAGTCAACTTGACAAGGCTCTCATAGCCAATCTGAGATATTTTGAGATTAAAGGTAAGAAATTAAAGTAATTGTATATCATGCATTAAATAAAATAAAATAGTCCCTGCTGATATAAATAAATGAATAAATAAATGAGTAGAAGAGAAAGTTCTTTCCTATAGCCAACTAATAAATATAAATAGGTTAGACAAAACACCTTTTGGCAGCCATTATAATAATCATTGATTCAAGCAGAAATCATTCAATGAATGCTAAATCTAGCAAATAAAGTCTTAATACAGAAAATTATGTCTGCACAGTCTTAAAGTATATCCCCCCGAAAATACTTATTACACGTAAAGGGGAAAATAGTTGCTTTGTAGTGGAGAGACCTAGCAGATAGCACCTTCAGCAAGTGAGCAAGTTAACATCACCTGTAAAGGAATAAAATGGGATTATGTGCCACATAATAGGGAGCCCTGAGAAGAATACAACCTCACTTCTGTGATATTTTTGCCAAAAATGCAAATCTGAATATAATCAAGAGGAAATAAAAGACAATACCAAATTGAGGGACATTCTACAAAATATTGTATTCAAAAAAATGAGGTCAGGAAGACAATAAAACACTGAGGAACACTTCCAGTTGTAAGGAGGCCAAAGAGATAGGAAAACAAAATACAATGCATGATTCCAAGTTGGATCTTTTTGCTATAAAGGACATTGTTGGGACAATTGTTGAAATTTAAATGAAGTCTGTAGATAAGAAAGTTATAATGTATCAATATTAATTTTCAGAATTTGTTGTCTATACTGTGGTTATAAAGTGGTATCTTCATTTTTAGGAAATATACACGAACGTATTTAGGATTAATGGGGCACTATGTCTGTAACTTATTCTCTAATGCTCCAGGAAGAAAAATTATCTGTGTGTGTGTGTGTGTATCTAGAGAGAATGAGGGAGAGAGATCAACAAAGAAGATGTTATAACATGTTAACAATAAGTGGGGAATCTGAATACAGGATATGTAAGAGTAATCTTGCAAATTTTTTGTAAAGCTTACATTTTTTCAAAACAATTTTAATTGACATTACTATTAAATCTAAGATGGTACCCTATGACCCAGCAATTGCACTCCTGGGTATTTACCCCAAAGACACAGATGTAGTGAAAAGAAGGGCCATCTGCACCCCAGTGTTCATAGCAGCAATGTCCGCAATAGCCAAACTGTGGAAAGAGCCGAGATGCCCTTCAACAGATGAATGGATAAAGAAGATATGGTCCATATATACAATGGAATATTACTCAGCCATCAGAAAGGATGAATACCCAACTTCCACACTGACATGGATGGGACTGGAGGAGATTATGCTAAGTGAAATAAGTCAAGCAGAGAAAGTCAATTATCCTATGGTTTCACTTATTTGTGGAACATAAGGAATAGCACGGAGGACATTAGGAGAAGGAAGGGAAAAATGAAGGGAGGGAAATCGGAGGGAGAGATGAACCATGAGAGACTATGGACTCTGAGAAACAAACAGGGTTTTAGAGGGGAGGGGGGTGTGGGGATGTGTTAGCCTGGTGATGGGTATTAAGGAGGGCACGTATTGCAATGAGCACTGGGTGTTATATGCAAACAATGAATCATGGAACACCACATCAAAAACTAATGATGTATTGTATGGAGACTAATATAATAAAATTAAAAATTAAATAAATAAATAAATAAACAAACAAACAATAAATCTAAGATGGTGGCATATTTTCTGAAATAAAACTTCAATAAGGGATCTCATAATTCTTACTAGAGGCATCATGTTTCTATCCGAATTATATAAAATATTAAGAATACCTTAAGCAAATATAGTATAATAATAACAATAATAAAGGCAGAGAGCATATTTACTTTTAAGGCTTCCTTATTTAGACATGAGGGTTACAAACATAATTCTTAACGACACTGCAAAAGACATAGGTGTCCGAAAGTGGTGATGTCTTGCTGGTTATCCATATTTTCAGCATGATAGTTGAGAGAAAAATGCATGTAAATTGTATCACTTGATTTAGGTTATCATTTTAAAAATGAAGTATTTTATAGCAGAGATGATAGGAAAATAGGAAAAGCAATAGGGACGTGGTTGTAGCCATTGCCCTCCCAGAAGCTTGCCAACTGACAAAACCCGTTTAGGAACCCTAAGGACAGAAACTGTCTCCTCATAATAAAGTAGGGTTTCTCAGCCTCGGCACTATTGACATTTTGGACTGGGTCATTCTTTGTCATTAGGTGCTATCCTGTGTGTTACAGAATGTTTAGCAGCATCCCTGACCTCTACCAGAAGCACCTCTCAAGGTTTGTCGATCCAAAAATGTCTCCAAGCATTGCCAAAGGGGCCCTGGATGAGCGAGGTCAAAATCCTCCCTGGTTAAGAACCACTGCAATAAACCAACACATTTTTATCCAATGTGTCAGAAAGGACACACTGCCCACCTCACCTCCCTAGGGGATTTGTCCATTCTCACATTCTAGAATGCTCTCCCATGTGTTTCTAGAATGTTTTAAGTGTAACATAGAAAAAAAAGTCATTGAGCCCAGAGAAAGAAAAGGTAATGGGGTTCTGGCAGAGTTTCAGCTGAAGTTGCTGCTAAGTGTCTTCTTATCAGAGTTGGAACTGAGATCAGGAACAGGCCACAAATAGTGACAATAACCACCTGCATTTGCAAAGCACCAGACATCTTAAAAGTGATTTCCTGTGCCCTGCTGCCTCGAATTCCAGTGATTTCATGAAAGAGGCTATTATTCCCTCTATTTTACAGATCAGGGGAGTAAGGCTCCCCAGATTTTAAGTCAGTGGCCAATAAGAAGGAAAACTAGGACGTGGTACAGATTTTGTACTCCCAGTTCAGTGCTCTCTCCACAGTGCTGTGGGAGGCCAAAATGCGTTATTATTGTTGTAATAGGCAAGGCAAATCCTAAACCAGTTCACTGAATTGGTCTTGACAGAAAGCCTGGAAGCTCATGCTTTAGGCCATTAGCAATGCAGCCTGTTTGCTTCCCTCATCTGAAAGAGGTGACCTCCAAGAAATCAACAGCATGCTACTTTCCCAGTGCTCCCCAGTGCTCCCCGAGATCATTGCCTTAGACATCAATCCGCATCCTCCCCACACCCCAACACACACAAAATAGCAGTATATCCCTTTCGGCCTTCGTATCCAGTGCCGTTTTTACTTCTTTTTATCAGGAAAACTTATGGTGGAAAATGAGGTGGGAGGGAGTGAGGAGTGCCAATAGCAAGGATTAAATTATGTGCCCTCACCTCCTTTATGATTTTTCCCCCTCCTTTGGTTTGCCCCCGTTGGATTTCTCAAGGCTGCCCTGTAAAAATAAGTTGTCAACACTTGAGTTTGTGTGATGCTAAACTTATACCCTTAGCTCTCTGGTTACCAGTAATAAAGAGAAAGGATATATCCATATACGCATGTGTGTTTTACATTTGTTCAAGTGTGACAGAGGTTCTGTAATGCTTGGATGGGAGCCTTATTCCTGTCTGCATAGTTTATTCCTACTTTTTGATGGTATTTAGAAGGTCTGTTTGGCTAAGGGTTTATCCTCGTGCAGTGGTATTTGAGCCTGATTGGCCAAGCTATCACTGCCTGTCAAACCTTCTACCTCACTCCCTCTACCCTCAGATAAATCAAGTGATGTGATAAGCAAACAAAGTGTTAACTGAGTCCTCCACCCGCAAATGTCCTTGTGAGAAATGGCAGACAGTTTTCTCCAACTTAGGCAACAGGGTGATGGCAGTAAGAATGGATTAGCATGAACACACAGAATGTGAGAATGCTGAATGACCACCAGATTCTTATCCTGGAGCAATTGTAGGGTTTTTCTTTTCTTTTCAGTTCTTTGGAAGAGTATTTGATGAGCTAAAAGAAACCCATTTAACAAAACTGTGATTCCAAACCAGCTTGGCCAACATAACATACAGAATAACTAAGCCAAATTATAACTTTGAAGGAAATAATATTCGTGACACAGGTTATCACTAAGTCAGCAACGTAGCACTGTGAAGAAAAACATCTGCTATGGCCTTTTCCTAAATAATTAGGAATATAAAACCCACCGCGTGTCGAAATTGTAACAACTGGTTCTCCTCACTACCCATCTCATTCTCTTTCTCTGATAATAGATATGGTCTAACCGGAGAAACATGTGATCCAACCCTGGCCAGAGGGTTCCATATTCCTAGCTAGACTGCTTGGTTCACCAGTGAGCACATGACTCAAGCTCAGCTAACCAGAGTGCCTCCTCCAAATTATTTAAATTAAATCTAAGGGGAAGGACCCCCGAACTCTTGAGAGCTAGGAACAGGAGATCTGGAGCTACCAATAAAAACGTTTTTCACTGGGGAAAAGTTAGCAATTCTCCAGTCTTCCTTTGATTTTGTGAGTTTCTATAATAGCTTTCTAATAAATCTTCCATTTACCTATTTTGCCTAAATCCTCTGAAGTGGGTTTCTAAGGTGGAGAAAAGAGGGAGGGGTTGGTAAAGCTATATGACGAATATAATGCAAACGTGGAGACTATAGTTGATAATACTGTATTGTGTAATTGAAATTTGCTGAGAGAATAAAACTTTAATGTTCTCACACACACACACACCCCCAAAAGATAAATGTGATAGATGTGCTAATGAACCAGAATGGGGGACTCCTTTCATAATGTATGTGTCTACCAAATCACTGTGACATACGCTTTAAATATCCTATAACTTTATTCATCAATCATGCCTCAATAAAGTTAAAATGAGAGAGAGAAAGAAAGAAAGAGAGAGAGAAAGTTTTGGTCACATCCTTTCAAAAGGCATTTAAAATAATACTCTTGCTACATCCAACTATATAGTCAGGCCCTTACTGAAGGGTCTGAATGTCAGTTTTGCATCTATCATAAAACAGGGAATGATGAAGAAGCTCAGAAATGGATGGTAAACAGGATCACACAGCTGGACATAAGACAGTGAGGAGTGATATCCTTTATAAAAGAGAAAACTGAGAGATGCAAGAGTATTTTTATGGGATTTGGAAGAGAGTAAACAACTAACTGCTTTCTTCATTTTTAATGTTTAAAGGAAGCAAGATTTTAGGGGATAAATTCCGTTCCACTTTTACAGATACGCCTACAGGGAGTAGGGTGTTCTAAAGCATGTCTTCAGATCAGCTCAGTGATTATCTGAGTTCGGTGACTATCTGACGCTGTGCCAGGTTCTGTGCCAGGTACTGGTGCACAGAGAGAGACAGGCATTATGCCTGCCCTTGGGCTTCAGAGTCCAGGGCTTTGAATGTTGGAGCCACAGAATAAATCAGAATATTCTTTCCATGGCCAGGAAAGACAAGAAAGATAATTGTTTTAAAAAGACTAAAGGGCTGGGCGCCTGGGTGGCTCAGTCGGTTGAGCAACTGCCTTCGGCTCAGGTCATGATCCCGGAGTCCCTGGATCAAGTCCCGCATCGGGCTCCCTGCTCGGCGGGGAGTCTGCTTCTCCCTCTGACCCTCCCCGCTCTCATGTGCTCTCTCTCTCTCATTCTCTCTCTTTCAAATAAGTAAATAAAATCTTTAAAAAAAAAGAGAGAGAACGGTGAGCCAGACTGGGCCCCCAGCATGATACAGAGAGAAAATGGATGCTTGGGGTGTGGGCTTTACCTCTGAAGTTAGCGTCAAGAAGTAGGAATCTCGGGCGCCTGGGTGGCTCAGTTGGTTAAGCGACTGCCTTCGGCTCAGGTCATGATCCTGGAGTCCCTGGATCGAGTCCCGCATCGGGCTCCCTGCTCAGCGGGGAGTCTGCTTCTCCTCCCTCTGACCCTCCTCCCTCTCCTGCTCTCTGTCTCTCATTCTCTCTCTCTCAAATAAATAAATAAAATCTTAAAAAAAAAAAAAAAAAGACTAAAGGGCTGAAGGAGTTTTCCATAAACAAAGACCAAGAATATACTAGAAACCTACTGTGTGCCAGGTTCAGAGTGGTCCAAAACCTGTAAGCAATGACCAAAAAAGGATCATTTCTTAGAAACTGGAATTCATCTGAAGTAGGCACAGGGGCTGCAAAGCAAGAAATCGGAGGGCTTGCAAACAGGCATGTGTGTTTGACAACATGCCTGTTTCCATCTCAGACGATATGGAAACTAGAGCTAGATAACATAGGGGCCCGTTGCTCCCTTCCTTCAAACCACCATTTGCATAACAACGGAAGTGCCCAGGAAAAGAAAGCTGTCCCCTTACAGAGATCACAGTACTCATACTCATAAGAACTAGATATTTTGAATTAAATGCTGAAATTGTAACATCCACAGGGAGACCTGTATACAACATGGAGCTAAACTGAGTACCTTCCTGCACAGAGGGATTCCCCCCGCCCAAGGCCACCCCAGGTTTTGATGGTTCGCTAGAGGGACTCACAGAACTCAGAAAAGCCATTTCTCACAGTTTGTTACAACAGAAGGATACAGATTCAAGTCAGCAAAGGGAAAAGGTACAGAGGGTGGAATCCAGGAGAGACCAAGAAAACGGTCCACGATAAGGGACAGTCACCAGACAAAAGATGGAAGAATCTGTCCTCTGGGACCTGAACAAACAGAGCAATATGGGGAGAAAATGGAACAAAGAGATAAAAGTGATTAAGATGACAAGGAAGGGATTCGAAGCCAAAAGGAAGGAATTGAAAGATGAGAAAATTGCATGAATTTTGTTTTGTTTTGTTTTGTTTTAATTTTATTATGTTATGTTAGTCACCATACAATACATCATTGGTTTTTGATGTGGTGATCCACGATCCATTGTTTTCGTATAACACCCAGTGCTCCATGCAGTACGTGCCCTCCTTAATACCCATCACTGGGCTAACCCATCCCCCCACCCCCCTCCCCTCTAAAACCCTCAGTTTGTTTTTCAGAGTCCATAGTCTCTCGTGGTTCATCTCTCCCTCTGATTTTTCCCCCTTCATTTTTCCCTTCCTTCTCCTAATGTCCCCCATGCTATTCCTTATGTTCCACAAATAAGTGAAACCATATGATAATTGACTTTCTCTGCTTGACTTATTTCACTTAGCATAATCTCCTCCAGTCCCATCCATGTGGATGTAAAAGTTGGGTATTCATCCTTTCTGATGGCTAATATTCAAAATCTCAAAATAATTACTTTGAAATTAAAAAAAAAATCAGGGGACAGGTTAAACAGCACTTAGCTGAACTGGTCTGTATACATTTCACCCTCAAAGCCTGTTTTTAATCACCCCAGCTTTATAAACAGTCTCAGATGTATAAGGTTGCATTCACCTTTATTGACCATTGGCTTCTCAATTATTCAATTAATCTGCCTGGTGTGCAGTCCCTTTCCTAGCTCTCTTTGCATCTTGAACTACCTCTAGTCCCCTTCCTGGGGAAGTCTGAGAGGGGATGAGCCATGGATCAGTCCTAACCAGTCAGTTCCCAGCAGGACACCAGATGAGAAGGAGAGAACAGTTGAGGAAAGAGCCAGCGAGGGGGATTAGGCAGCCTCCAGCCATCCCAGAGACAGGTCTGCCTCTCTGGAGAATTTGCTTGGAAGCGCATTCCCAGAACGTCAGAATCCCTGGTATTCATTCACAAAGTACGAACCACCTTCAAAAACACCTTCAAAACCCAGCCCTGATGGTTTTCTGCTCCACTGCTCAGTCTCCACCTGCGCAAATCACCCCGCAATGACCATTGTCTGAACACTGCCTGATCTTATCGCCCTGTTCGCAGGGTGGATGCCAAGGCACTCACATCGCAGCTGATGTATCTCCAAAGCACGAACTTTATACCAGGGTAACTAAGCGATCCTAAAAATTGCCCAAATTTTTAAATCTCACTGAACGAACCCATCCCATGGGCATTTTGACTCTCACCTAAATGTGAAACACCAGGCTTACGAAAACAATAATAAATGCTTGCGTCCAAGAAACTCACTGCATACGAATTCCTATTTCTCTACCCACTCATCCTACCCTGTCCACCATCCACCGTACTCCCTCCTCTCCACCACTCCCTCTGAAATCATTTCCATTTATATTAGCCTCTCCTAAGCCTTCTTTTTTAGGAGTACATAAATTTGAGAGCTTAACTAAATTGAATATGTCCCTTTAAATAAAGTTATCTCACCCTGTAAAAGTCAGTGCAAAGTGACCCTGTAAGTCTGGCTCTCACCCCTGGGGTGAAAGTGCCCGCCATTCAGTGGGGTTTCATGGCGGCTTCCCCGGAAGGAAAGCTCTGGAAGGTACTTTGGCGTGCTACATGCAAAAGCAACAGTCCACAGATCTCATCATTTCTAAATGTCAGCCTCAGTATAATCCCTCTGACCCATTCCAAAGCTTATAGGTCACAGAACATTTTATTTGGCAGTGCCTTTTATATCTTTTTTTCAGGTTTAAAGTGTTATCCATTTTCCTTTCCATCCCCCTCTGAAGACCTGGCTCTTCTATACATATGGTGAGTAAGGCATCAAGGAATTCAAGCAAATGATAAAAATATGTCTGCAGGGAAATAAATTTCTCTTTCTGAAATCAATCATGTGCTATTCACACAAGCAGGAGAAACAGCCTGAAATACCCCTTATCTCATGGCTCCGCTCCACTCAGCCATCCTGTGCAGACACTTGAAGGCCAGAGGTTTTCTCCCTCGGTCTTCTTTCTCCCACAGCGGAAGGCAGGGGAGGCCGCGATCTGTGGACAGACAGGCCGAAGGGTGTGATTAGCCTGAAACGATTGGTTGGCTGTCATTGGAACAGATAGCCGGATGAGCCCATTAGGAAGTCACATGCTGAAGAATGAAACTGGACCATTTTCTAGCCAGAGGAATGAGGAAGAAGCCACGTCTTCTTCCCTGCAGTGCAGGACAGGGATGGGAGCTTGTATTATTCCCACCGCCCACCATTGCCTCATTCTGACGTCGGTGCCCATGGCTGCCTGCTTTGTGCAGAACAAGGGTATTGCTGGAAATGGCACCTGCAAAACCTGTTTTAAAAAGAAGAGAAGTGATCTGGCAGAGCAATGGTTCTTAACCACGTCATGGAAAGGGGACCTTCGCCATTATGTCCCAGTGCCATGTTGAAGTGGGCTATGGGCCAGGCTGCCCAGGGACACACGTGCTCTGCCATTTCCTAGCTGAGTGACCTGCAAATATCCCAGAGCCTCTCCAGCCTGAGAGACCCCTCGGGGTTGTAGTTTGGGTGAAATAAAATGTGCATGTAAGTACTTAACCCAGCATTTAGCACATGATGGAAGGTGTCATAAATGTTAGGCAGGGAAAGCAGTTGATTCTGACAATCAGAGTTGCTTATACATACCTATTTCCAACCTCTAAAACGGTTCATTTAAAATTTGAGAGTCATTACCTGGTGCCAACAGATGCCTGTCTCTGAGGACTTCATAATATGTCAGAGGCTGAAATTTGCTTTCATGATATGTTTGGGTGACAGTGAAAGGAACAAATGGGGAAACCAAGGCAGAGTAGAGTGAATTGTTATTGACGTAGGTGGTCCTACTATCAATGACCAAAACTTCCAGGTTGCCTCTAATCTTGAAATAACGGTTTATCTGAGATTACTTGAAAAAAAAATTTAAGCCTAATTCTACCCTTTATCTTATGTCTATGATTCCTATTGATTTCTAAGAAAAGAATATTTGCTTAAAATTAAAGAAAAGTGTGGTGGAGAAAAATAATCTGAACAAATTCTACCCTTAGCTGGTCTCACACAATGATGGCTGATAGCCTCATTTTTAAGGTTTCAAATGAGAGGTATTTAAAGCTAAAAAAAATAAAATAAAATAGATCCTAAACAGAATACTACTCGTTTTGCCTTGTATTATATAATCAATTAAAATTAAGAATAATTGCTGTGCAGAAGCTTTTTATCTTGATGAAGTCCCAGTAGTTAATTTTTGCCTTTGCTTCCCTTGCCTTCAGAGACGTGTCTAGCCAGAGGTTGCTGCAGCCGAGGTCAAAGAGGTTGCTGCCTGTGTTCTCGTCTATGATTCTGATGGATTCTTATCTCACATGTAGGTCTTTAATTTTTCTTGAGTTTATCTTTGTGTATCGTGTAAGAAAATGGTCCAGTTTCATTCTTCAGCATGTGGCTGTCCAATTTTCCCAGCATCATTTATTGAAGAGACTGTCCTTTTTCCATTGGACATTCTTTCCTCCTTTGTCGAAGATTACTTGGCCATAGAGTTGAGGGTCCATTTCTGGGCTCTCTATTCTGTTCCATTGATCTATGTGTCTGTTTTTGTGCCATTACCATACTGTCTTGATAATGACAGCTTTGTAAGAGAGCTTAAAGTCAGGCATTGTGATGCCACCAGCTTTGGTTTTTCTTTTTCAACACTCCTCTGGCTCTTCAGGGTCTTTTCTGGTTCCATAAAAATTTTAGGAGCCGAGATGTCCATCGATAGATGAATGGATAAGGAAGATGTGGTATATATATACAATGGAATATTATTTAGCCATCAGAAAGGATGAATACTTACCATTTACATCCACATGGTTGGAACTGGAGAATATTATGCTGAGTGAAACAAGTCAATCAGAGAAAGATAATTATCATATGGTTTCACTCATATGTGGAATATAAGAAACAGTGCAGAGGCTCATAGGGGAAGGGAGGGAAAACTGAAAGGGAAGTCATCAGAGAGGGAGAAAAACCATGAGAGACTCTTAACTATAGGAAACAAACTGAGGGTTGCTGGGGGGGAGGAACTGGTGATGGGCATTAAGGAGGGCATATGATGTGATGAGCACTGGGTGTTATACATAACTGATAAATTATTGAACACTACATCTGAAACTAGTGATGTACTATACGTTGGCTAATTGAATTTAAATTAAAAAAAATTAAATTGAGAATAGTTGTTATTTAGTAAGTGCCTAGTATAAGTTGGGGACTGTGCTAGGCACTGATCTATAATCTCAAATCCTCACATAACCCTACAAAGTAGATACCGTGCTGCCCATGTTAGAGATACTGAGACTCAGAAAGGTTGTGCGACTTTCCCAAAGTCACACAGCTGGTCAGTGATGTGGCCACACCTTGAATCCAGGTCTATCAGACTCTGAGTCCATTCTCTTTCTCTTTATTTTACCCTTCTGTCATCTCCAGAACAACCACATGAGACATCTTAGGGAACTGAGGTAGAATTTGGACAGTTTAAGAGCTCGTACCAATGCAAGACAAAACACCAATGTGTTAGATAAAATGCATACTTTCATCCAATCACTCAAGTCAGCATGACTGCATGGACTTGGATGGTCACGCCTGAACCCAGAGAAATTAAACTCCAGGCCCACACTGCATAATTGCAAAGCTGGACAAGAACCTCCAGGCCTCACCTGAAGGAGCTAGTTATCATCATCTGATGTCCCTTCCCAGCCCCGCTCATCCCAGGGTGAGAGAGCAAGCAGCTGGGGACTCTGGATCTGACCGACAGCCTTTCCATTAGTTTGCTCTTCCCAAACCCGAGCTGCTGTCCTATCCCAGGCTATTCTAATTATCTCCCTCACTGTCTGAATGAGCTTCCATTTATTCCAAAAGACTATTTTTATAAACCCTCCATCCACTTAATAGCTTTCTAATCCTTATCCCCTTTTGGAATCTTTTTACTTAGTTGCCCCCCTGCTTTCATCCGCTTTCGGCTCTGTCCAGCCTCTTAGCTGGCCCCAGATGCTGCTCACTCCGCAGCCATGGCAATGTGCATCCGTCCCCGTCCGCAAAGCCCAGGACGGCTTCTTAAACAGAATCGCACTCACTAAGCGCCTCTATTTTGAATCACAGTCTTTCCCACATTTTAAAGTGCACTCGGGCAGGTTTAGGGAGCCAGCAGAACAATGCGCCCGCACTGTCCCAAGTCAGTACTGCTGTCCCCACTATGCACCAATGAGAGACTGACCCTTGTGAGGTTGCATAATTTGTCCAAGTTCATGCAGCTCACAGAAGGCTGAGCTGGGGATCAAAGTGTGATCTAAGCCTTCTTCTAAGTATGCTGTGCTGCTGTGAGTAGGGAAATAATTTGTCAAATACTTAGAACAAGGAGACTCAGGGCAAGTTGGTTGCCTTAATGAATAGTAACAAGGAGATTCTCACGATCATCCATTCCAATGAGTTTTCTAGGGACCGAAGGAAAAGGTCAGAGTGCAGCATAAAGCCTCAGAGATCAGACTTTTGGAAGCCAAATCTGGGTTCTGCAGCACCTAACTGGTGAGCTATATGAGTTTGGGGAAGTGGACCTCTCAACCCAAACGTCGATGTTTCCTTGTGTTTTGAATGGCTCTCCCTACCAGAATGTGTCCGCAACAAACAAGCAGCTTTATCTGTGGTTTTATTTCCACCCAGACCAAAGCCTGGCCCCAACTTGGGATTTAATAAATATTCATTGCCTGAGTGCACACTTTCTTTTCTGCCACCTTTCTTCCCAGGTAATTATGTCAAATGGGTTTGTTTTACTGTCCTTCCTTGCACTGCACCCCCCCCCATAAATCTATCATCATCATCATCATTATCATCATCATCATCATCACTGTCCCCATCAGGAGTTTCTGGGTGTCCTAGAGTTTAAGTAACAGAAGGACTTTTGTGATTAACTAATCACACATTGGGTGAGGTGCATAGTTATCATAATAAAAATATCAATGCTATCCAACACTTACTGAGAATTTACATAACCCTAGGTTAGAGGTCAGGCAGGTCATTCTCACCACACACACACACAAAAAAACCATTTTACAGATGATACAAGACTTAAAGAGCATCGGTAACTTGCCTGGGGTCACACTTGCCTGAAACTAATTGATTCTAGAGCCTGATCTCAACCATGAGGTTACAGAGCTTGGCAGAATTAGGATGAAAATGTAAATCTGTTCGACGAAAAACGATGCTCTTTCAAAGACCTTGCCTTGAATCCTATGTCATGCTCGAAACCCATGGCAAGAGATTGCAGAATTTAATACAATTCCTCTGGCTCTGAGACCAAAGACATTTTTGCCTCTTCACCAAGTGTGTGGGCAGAGAAAGTGCCTGTCATGTAGCCGACTGCTTGTGCTCAAGCTGGGCTGGAAGCCTGGGGACGCGGGAAGTTCAGAGGCAGAGGGCGTGAGCACGTGGCTGTCCTCTCGGGCTGGCAGGTGCACGGTGGTAACTGCAATAATTCCTGAGGAGGAGTCGGAGGTCACAGCCCTCTTTTCAATTAGCTCATCCCAGGCCTGCCAGCTCTCAGTACTGCTGCACTTCAGACAGACGATGCCTGTTCGCGGGCAGGATGCAGCACCTCTACACCAGACATTCCCACCAGCCGCTCTGTCAGAGGCTGGAGAATCACTACCCTCAGGCATCCTGTCACCTCAGCGAGGCCACAGGCTGAGCCGCTGGACAGTGGAGCTGTCCTCACTGTGGAACACTCAGGGGACAAGCAGGACAATCTCAGAGGCCACCGGTAATGTTCCCACAGTCCCGATCTGGGGCAGAGACGTCAGCTCCGTAATCTCCATTCTAGAAGAAATAGTGTTCTGTTGAACTGGTTAGGATACCATTTCAGCTGCTCAAACAGAGGCCAAGATACGAGTGACTTTTTCTCTCACGTATACGTCCATACAGAGCAGCCCAGGGTTGTACAGGGCTCTACCGTGTCAGGGAACCAGGTGCCTTACCTCTGATGCCTGGCATCTTTAGTATGCAGATTCTCTTTACTCATGGTCCAAGATGGCTGTTCTAGCTCCATCCATCATATTCCTATCCCAGTCAGCAGAGATGCAGAAGGGGAAAAGTAGAAAGGGAGAACATGTCTATCCCTTTTAAGGCCTCCATCTCCTGCTCACATGCCATTGGGCAGAACTCAATCAAGTAGCCATTGGGCCACATGGGAAGCCATAAAATGTAGTCTCTAGCTAAGAAGCCACACATCAGGGCGAATCTTAGAAATTCTATTATGAAAGAAAAAACGTGGGGGAGGCAATAGACATGGAGGAAGCTAGCATTCTCTGATACAAGCTTATCTTTCTGCCAACAAATATTTATGCATACCCTTCCTCCCAGGCATAGAACATCATCATCCCCAAGAGGGGCAGCCAGAAGCCGTGCCCAGTTCCCACATGCAGCTCAAATTTAGTAACTTTGGGTATTGTGCAGCCTCCTCACAGGGCCTGTTGTGGATGCACCATTCTGAGCTGTCAACAAGTCATTGTCCTCATAGCAACAGGGTTGAATAGAGTCAGGACAACGGCAATAAAAACTCCCATTAGGGGATGTCTGGGTGGTTCAGTCGTTAAGCGTCTGCCTTTGGCTCAGGTCATGATCCCAGAGTCCTGGGATCGAGCCCCTCATCGGGCTCCCCGCTCTGCAGGAGGCCTGCTTCTCCCTCTCCCACTCCCCCTACTTGTGTTCCCTCTCTCGTTGTGTCTCTCTCCATAAAATAAATAAATAAAATCTTTAAAAAAAAAAAAAAAGAAAGAAACTCCCATTCAGAAAAGGGATGAGTGAAAAAGCAGCCCCTTGTCGCTAGTGATTTTCGCATCCTGCTGGACAGTGAAACAAGATCCTTGGATAGGCTATCTGGCAGTTTCTGGTTTTCTGGGAGAAACACCCCTGACAGAGGATAAGGTCCTCCATGGCCTAATATTAACTGGGTCCTGGAGAGTGTTTCTCTCTTGAGGGCTGCAGAGGTTCGTGATTTCCTAGTGGTCCTTATAAGAAAATCTGGGGCTGAATAATGGTGCCGTTTTGCAGACCAAGGCTGCAATTTCTTTGGAAATACTATTTTTCAAAAACATCAGGATGTATTTGCTTCTAGATGCTTCCACAAGTGTAAGTAACCACAACCAAAATTTAATCTGGGCCTGCTTTTTGTGGGTTAAAAGCTCTGGGGTTTATGTATTGGCTCTACCTAATCCTCTCTTCCCTCCTTTTTATGGTGACTCTCTTGAGCCCACCTCACACAAAAGCCCCAGGTGGGAAAAGGGTGCCATCATCTGATTTTGTAGCTGGGATATCTCCCCTCATCTGGCCAAGAGCACTTACAGAGACCCCTGAGCAAGGCTTGGGGCAGTGTGATCTCCTGCTAATGCTGTTTCATCATCCACCCGAGTTCATCTCTTGACGGCCACTCAAAGAGCAGGAAGAATCATCCCACACACACCAACATCCTGCATTTTTCCAAATGGTTCTACTGGAGTCATGTATTCCGTGGGCATTAGGCCTGCCTTCTGAGATGGTGGTAGTTTTATCAAATGCTTTTCCAAGCCACACTAAGCAGCACCGACTCTCTGACCAGAAATATCTGTGTCTTTACTACCCAATACTGTGAAGAAAGTACCTCATATTTTATGTCTTACGGTGGCAGCACCCCACATCTCCATTATTGAGGATACCAGTTTAGTTGTTCCAGCAAGAGCTAAAATAACAATGGATTAAACAATGGATTAAACATTTATTTCTCTTTCTGGGACAGTCTGACCTTGCTGAGCCTGGGGCGGCTGTCGCAGCTGTGGGCTCTCAGGAACCCAGGCTCCTTCTGTGTGGTTGCTCCCCATCCACAGTGGCTTGTTCCCAGCTTGTGGTCCAATGTTGCTGTTCCAGCTGCTGCTGCACTCCGGCCACCAGAAAGGGAGAAGACCATGGAGGGACCATGACCCTTATTTGGGGTATAACATGAAATTGGCATACCTCACTTCTGCTCATACCCCATGAAGCCAGAAATCAGCCATGTGGCCACCCCCAGTTTGAAAGGAGCCCAGGAAGTTAGAGTCTTTAGTGAGATGAGCATGTGAGCGAGGGGTCTATTACTAAAAGAACAGGAGAAAACAGCCTAGGGACGGGAAACTAGGCACAACCTGTGACCTCTGCCATAAGCCCAGACGGGCTGTTTTCCAGACTGATTGCCTCTAAAACTGGATAAAGTTTCAGAAAGCTTTTGATTCAACTATCTAGCTACAGGCCTGAGAGCTGAGAAAAGAGGGGAGAGCAAGACTTTGCTAGTGAATTCTGGGCTTGCAACCCATAGTCTTTTTCTCCCCACAAAAGTGGTTCAGAAATTAGTAGAACCCCACAGAGAGAAAGCTCAGAACCCACAGCCAAAATAAGACAGAATTTCTTAGAAACACATGAACCTCCAACATTAACAAATCTTGAGGGTAGAGATGCCAGTTCTGGGATAGAGACAGGCTGAAGGGGGCGCCTGGGTGGCTCAGTTGGTTAAGCGACTGCCTTCGGCTCAGGTCATGATCCTGGAGTCGCAGGATCGAGTCCCGCATCAGGCTCCCTGCTCGGCAGGGAGTCTGCTTCTCCCTCTGACCCTCCTCCCTCTCATGCTCTCTGTCTCTCATTCTCTCTCTCTCAAATAAATAAATAAAATCTTAAAAAAAAAGAGACAGGCTGAAGGTATACACTCAGTGTGCTTAAAAAAAAAAAAAAAGTAACAGGACCAGGTGAATTCTACTGCAATGGAAGTGAGCGTGTCTTTATCAGAGTTGACAGAGATCATTAAAAAGTGAAAGCAGGAACCCAATATATTGATGATACCTCTAGAACTTGGCCATACAACCCCAGGCTGTATTCAGTGGAGTCTGTTTTCTCCTGTCTCCTGCAGCGAAATTCAATCTCATATAAGTTGTTATTTGTTCAAAGTGATAGATAAGCCTCCAAAAGTATGGTTTAAATCAATATTCTATTCCCCAGGTTAACTGAAACTGTGGATTTGTTTAATGAATAAATACACATGCAACTTTATGAATACACAGCCATAATTTTTACAGAGGGGATACCCAGAACGGGACTTTACTTTGCAGAATGCACTTGATTAGGATTCTAATACTGAAATGAATAACATACGAGTATGTCCAACATTGCCTAATGAAATATCTAACATTGTCTGGTAGCAAGCTGGCTTTATGAGCTAGCATGGAAACAGGAGGCCTGAAGAGATAAAAATGGAAGTTGAATCAAACAATACCAATAATAGCCGACATGTACTGAGTGCTTAAATATGCAAGGCTCTGTTCTAAGCATATCTATACGCTTGGCAGCTCACTTGATCCTCCTAACAATTCTAATATGAGCTACTACTATTGTTCCTGCTTACAAAAGAGAAAAAGAAAAAAGAAAAAGGCACAGAGAGGGTAAGTAACTTGCCCAAGGTCACAAAGCTGTAAATTGGTGGAGTCAGGCTTCAGATCTGATCAGTGAATCAAGAAATTTGAACATTTTATCACCCAATAGGTAGATTCTGAGTCCTAAAAGAACTTACGGCTTAGTTATTTGGATTGGTGGTAAATTAGAATAAATCAAGGTATCTCAGCATTTACGAGTTTGTATGTGCTAGGTACTACAAAGAATCTTTGATCCCAGATGAGTTCACTATGCCCATTCTCCCTCACCTTTCCAAGTACATTGTCCTAAAACCATACTCTGGTAGAAAATGACAACTTTCAAATAAATTACCTCAAGGCAACAGTAAACCCTAATTTGTCTAATAATCCATTTCTCAAAACCCCTAAAATGCAATTCTGAATGATTATCAATTATGGCTAAGGTATTGTTGGTGTAACTGATTGACTTGAAGTATTCTGATACCTCCTCAGGGGTTGGGGTAGGAGGAAACAATTACTCAGTAACTTTCAGTAATATTCATACTACTGTTCTCTAGAATTTAAACTACTGAGTCAGCTCCAAAAATCAAATGAGCTCAAGGTTCCAGACATGAGATGTGGTCATAACTGACAAGCGTAAGGGTCAGCAAACTGTTTCAGTAAAGACCCAAACAGCAGTTCTGCCTTTGTAACACAAAAGTAGCCATAGACAGATGTAAAATGATTGGGTTTAGTTGTGTTCCAATAAAACTTTATTGACAAAAATGGGCATCAGGCCAGCTTTGGCCCATAGGCCAAGGGTTTGCAGACCTCTGGACAAGACATTCACCAGAACTCTTCAAAGACACAAAATGTCACACAACCTCCATGTTGAGGAATTCACTTACAAATGGCACAAGGATGCATCTTAATTGTTTCTGTTGTAATCCTATTGTCCATTGTTATTTTCTATTGTTCCTTTAAATGTGCTTATGCTTGTCAGCAAAGTCCAGTTTTTAGTTCAGAAAATGCATTTGTCATACCATCAATAAGTGATGTGATGCAGAGGAAATTATTGCTACAACATGCAATCCATACAAAAACAAAATACAAACACCTGCTATGTGCAAGGCAATCAAAGACCTTACGTGGTTACTTTGCTTCCAAGCCCTCTGCCCTGCCAAGAAGTTATAAGCACATCTGACTCATCTAAATGTCATGTATCCATTAGAATTTGTGGTTGGCTGATAGAAAGAGAGAATCAATTGAGAGAATTGAGCCCCACCATCCTTACGGCATGAATCCATCCCCAAGGACACAAGATGGACACAAGCCATGATTCCAGGTAGGAAAGAAAGGAAGGGTAATGAGTGAAAAGAGGTGTCCCCAAACAGGGCTCCCCTGGAAGTCGACGTAATGACTTCCACTTACTGCTCATTCTCCCCTTTCAGGAAGAGAGACTGAGAACTGCAGCCCTTTAGTTGGGTTCACTGCCTTACCAAATAAAATCAGTATATTTAAAGAGGGGTGGAGAACAGTCATGGGATAGGCCACCAGCCATCTCTGCCACGTAAGTTTGACACAAAGATTAATTCTTTTCTCTCTCTTTTTTTATGTCCTATTCATTCCTAGAAGCCAGAGTCAACTGACTAAAATGAAACTCCTCTTTCTGCTCAGCACGGTTACTACAACCCTATTCCTCCCAGTCCTTTTTGACTTCTCTTTTACAAATTACAAAGGGGAACTCTCTCCCAGGAAATGATGGCCAAGCCAGTTGGAGGTGGGGCTCATTTACTTTGGGTAAAAGTGTTCTCTGAGTGTTGATTAGTCTTCATTCCTCTCCCTCCCCACCCTCACCAGGAGATTCACTCTCTGCCTTGTCTGCCCACTCTGTGTCCTGGAAAGCTGACTTCTGCACATCACATGATAGGGCCTCTTTGCTCGCTGGCTTCTGCTTGGGACTGGCCAATGGGGGCAGGAGACAAGAAAAGTTGGATATAGATACTTCTTGTCCTAATCTTTATTGCTCAGGCAAGGCTTTGATATTAGCTGCATCTATGACAACAGCTTCTATATCAAAAGTGAGCAGCTGACCTCCTTAGATCCTATTTCCCCTGATCACCTCCGAAGACCTGGAGTGATGAGAGCTATCCTGATATTACTTCCCCATATTTCCTATTACTGGGTGCTTCAGTTTCCCGTGATAGTTCCTAAACCCTGTCCTCCCCTCTGGAAATATTCTCTGCATTGGAAAGTCTCTTTTCCTGCCAGAACCATGACTTCTATATCTTGCACCTGACTTGTGAATCTTATCCTCCCAAAGATGGAGGATACTTGACTGAAGATGGGTGAGTTGGGATTGCACCTTCTATATTCAAAATGCTCAAGACATAGTGCAAACTCTAGAGATAATTGGAGATTGTACTGGGGCCATCCTGCCACCCCCAACCCTAACACCTGGCCACTTTATCCCATTCTTCCCAGCCAGTTCCAGGGTCTTGTTGTTGAAGCCTTTGCTCACCACCTATTCCCACCTTAGGTGGCCTTTTCTGTGCCTTTTAAATTACGTATGTCTGTTAGATTATAATTATCTGTTGACATATTCAGTTCCTGTCTCCACTATGTGATTCTGAAAGGCAGGAATGCTTCCTTATACCCTTGTCTTCACAGCGCCTAACCCAGAGTCTGACACCCTCCTCACTGAGAACACGAAGAGGTAGTGTCACTGTGAGTCACAAGAGTGAGCTAAAAACAACAACGACAACACTGAAAGAGCCGTTTTTAAAAGTGTGTGCCGGTCTGGCTAACAGGAAGATTTTGAGGCATAGGAGGATGGCAGGACAAGTGGATGATCAGAGAGTCTGGAAGGGAACAGGTCATAAGGGAGGGGAAATCTGACTCGTTGACTGTGTGCAACATGGGGATAGTCAGGTACCACAGTGCCAGAGGCATTCAGAGCCCAGAGACTGACATTCAGGGACAGGACTAGAGATAATGGGCTGGGGAGGAGGAAGTCATGTACAGGGAGGCAATTAGAGAAACAAGGGAAACGCTTCCAAGGACAAAAGTAAAGTGCAGGCATGCACTCTTCAGTCACCCCTCCTTGTTCCCAGGTCAGCATTCTGTTTAATGCGCAGGGTTAAATCCACAGCCCTCATCAACATGAACTCCGTTAGATCAAAGACCAAGCTAATTTGCTAACACTATTAAATACATAAAGCCATCAGAAGTAATTTAATGCTTATCAGATATGCTTACTCCCTAATAAACCCTCACCTACCCCTTATTTCAGCCTAATGAACAAAATGGTTTCAGAAAATGAATATATAATGAAGATTCCTTCCATTTATTTCCATGAAAAAATTAGAAGGGGGTTTAGACAGAAAAGGGGATTGGCATTTAAGGGACATTTAGCTGCTTCATTGATTTCTATTTCATTTTGAAGCATGTGATGCACAGCTGAGGTTTGTCAACCTTATGTTAGCCCGAGTAATCCATCATAGTTAAATATCATATATTTGAGCTACAAATGCATTCTACCATTTGGCACGCATCGAGTTTCCCTTCCTTTATAAAAGGAAGCACAGAGTGCCAGCCAAAGAAAAGAGGCAGTTTATCCATCAGAGGGAGACCTGCAGAGAGGAAGATCAGCACAAGGCTGAATGTTTCCCAGGGCACGCGCCATCCTGTGCAGTGATTTCACTAGCCTTCCCCCTTGCTGGCTTTCCCTCCATCCATACAAATCTCTCACTCTTTTGTAATGGCCCCTTCATCTTGTCCCCACCCTGGTAAGGTGGTGGCAGAGAATCCTGTAGCTGGAAGGGGTGTAGGTAAGCACAGGCCTAAGCCCCAAACCCCTCACTTTTCAAATGCAAACCCTTGTAAAATCCCTATGTCTGCCATCAGGACATCCCCAGTTCTTCCAGCCTTTTGAGGTTGCCCGTTTGTGTAATATTTGGATGAAAATGACAAGCTCTTGCGTCAATGGACTCCTCCCAGTGCCCTCCCATGGACTCTGCTGGTTCCCTGGAAGCACTCACACTAAGTTTCTATCCTCAGAGAAATGGGGTCTTACTAGGGTTTCTCTTGCTATAGATGACCTGTCCCTTCCTGACACTCACATGAGACTGCTCATGCATCCATTCCCTCACTAAATACAAACCAGGTTACCCACTGGGGGACACATACCGGGCTAGACACCAAATATACAGGAGAAAGCAACGCAACCCTGGTCTCTCCCCTCACAGCGCACACAGTTAAATGGCAGAGATAGCCACACAGCTAGGATCCACAGTAAGAATGATCACATAATGATGGTAAGAGCAAGCAAGCAAGAAAAGAAGCAGTACACCCCCAGGAGCCTCTCAGGCTGGATAGTTAAAGAAAGCCTTGCAGAAGAGCAGACACCGGGATTGAAGCCTGACAGCTGCGAAGGAGCCCCCAGGCTGAGCGTGTGTGAGCGAGGGTAGGAAGAGGTTTTGTGGCATGCAGGGAGAGGGCACTGAGAAGAGAAGAATCAGAACCAAAAAGTGGCCCGGGCAGCTAGATCACAGTGGGAAGGGGACAGGGGTGCAAGGGGGTGATCAGGGAGAACTGTAAGCAGGGAGGGACTTGAACTGATTTTATTTTTAAGTTCTGTCTGATGACTCCATGGATCATGGATTGGGGTGGGCAAGGTGCAGAGAACACGGTGTGTGTTGCTGATTTTTACTTGAGGTTTGATTTATCCTAGGATGAGGATAGCTGCCTGCAGAACAACAAACCACTGAAAGTGGGCTCATGCCCCACAGGTGAACAGTTCCTTAGCCTCCCTGCCACACCACTATTGACTGAGTCCTCCCTGGTCAGCCTCCATCTTGCTTGTCTCCTTTCTCTCTCCCCAAATGTCTCTCCTCCTCCCTCCTCTCTATCCTCCATCTCTTTTCTCTCAGAAACCCACAAGTCCTTTTTTTTTTTTTTTTTTTTTTTTTTTTAATGTGAAGGGATTCAACTCTCTAGCCTTCTCCTTCTAGACTCTGCCTAATAGTAGGGGTAGACTCAACTTCCACACTCAAGGAAGCTCATCAAAGTCTTTTCCTAAATAAAGATCCATTTCTCCTGAAATTATTATCTCACATACTTTATTTATCCATTATCCATGGTCCCAAGGGTATTGTATAACAGCTAACCCCAAAATAAGTGTCCGTGGCTCACACATCTAGGGTAGTCAGCTCAGCCTCTCTGCTGATCTTGGCTGAGGCTGCTCACATATCTGGGAAGTCTAGGATGGCCTCTGTTGGAAAGATAAAACAACCTGATTCCACATGTCTCTCATTCTCCTTGGATGAGTGGGAAATATCCTTTTCACAGTGATGGCAGAAGGGAAACCTAAGCACAAACACACGATTTTCACTCTCTGCTTACATCAAGTCTGGTAATATCCCATTGGCCAAAGCAAGCCACATGGCTGAGCCCAGAATCAGAGTCAGAGGACTATAAAATGACATAACAAAGGGTCTAGATGGGGGCAATGGGATTGGGGCATTAATGCAGTCAATCCATCACACTTTAGGTTCGACAGAAGAGGGCATGCTCAGTTTTGGGTTTTGGTTTTTCATTCTTATATAATTGGACTCACATCATTAAAGTGACTTGCCCCAGGGCACACATCTTGATAAGGACAGCCACAAGCCAGAATTCAGATCTTTAGCCAGCCCAGTGCCCTTTCCACTCTACCATGTAAATTCCCTAGAAGCCACCAGCCACATATGCCCATTTCCCTGTGTTCCCAGTAAGCTTGGCACGAAACAGTTAAAGACTCTTGTGCTAGATCCGAGGGATTACATCAAATGCTTAGGAGCAGAAGGAAATGCACATCTAACTTTAGGCCTGTGCTACCACCTTGACAGAGGATTTTAAACAACTCGATAATGAGAAATTGAAATTGTTTACCTGCTTTTACTTCTCTGAGAGATCGTGATGCAGGCTGAAGTTATTACACCTATCCATAGTCCCCATAAGAATAACACTTCTAAATTTTTGCTAAATGCACATACATCTTTCCTATTTATGCTCAAGAAGTCAGTGTAAACCTGTTTTTCTGCATTTCATGGTGAAAATGCTCCCCTACTCCACAATCTGTTTCGACATATGCACTGGATACTAGGAACGTGACAGCAATTCTTTATAGATTTTACTTCTTTCTCTCTCTCTCTCTTTTTTTTCTCCTGACCTATCTCTGCTTTAAATCAGTGGCTCTCAAATGGGAGAAATATCTGGAGATGGTTTTGTCATGTCTTGGGTGGGAGTTGCTATGGCATATAGTGGTAGAGGTCAAGGATGCCACTGAACATCCTTCAGTACACAGGACAGCCCCCCACAACGAAGAATTATTCGGTCCAACATGTCAATAGTGCTGAGTTTGAGAAATCTTGCATTAAATAAATAAGATACCAGTGCATAGATTGCTGACACCAACAACCTGATTATGACAGATCTTTTTAAAAGTCAAGATAATTTATCCTGGGAAAATAGTTCTTTTTTTTTTTTTACTCTTTTTTTTTTTTAAGATTTTATTTATTTATTTGAGAGAGAGAATGAGATAGAGAGAGCATGAGAGGGGGGAGGGTCAGAGGGAGAAGCAGACTCCCTGCTGAGCAGGGAGCCCGATGCGGGACTCGATCCTGGGACTCCAGGATCATGACCTGAGCCGAAGGCAGTCACTTAACCAACTGAGCCACCCAGGCGCCCCTGGGAAAATAGTTCTTCACTTAGAGAGGTGATAAACATAAACCATAAATGTTAATCTCAAATTTCATCATCCTTATGTCTAGTTCATCTATTCCCTTTGAGTCACACAATAGTCCCAGGAGGGCCAAAGGATGCAGGGTGGGTAAGTGGGGATATGTAGGTTCTGGTACTACACACACCTGACATTAAATCCCAATTGTGCCAATGACTAGCTGGATGATGTTGGTCAAACTTACTTATGTACCCCCTGCTGCAGTTCCCCTTTTGGAAAAATGGGATTGTGGCCAAATATCACACAGGGCTGTCGTGGATACTAATTTAGACAATCTATAAAAACTATCTGGCCCAGAGTGAGCATTCAGTAATTGTCAGTTCCCACTCATTAATATTAAAACTCCTCTTAATTTCAAATCTGGATCTTATATCCTGGTTCTTTGGGACTAGCCAGACTGTAGTTAGAGCCAGCAAGTACCTAATGAGAAAAAATTTCTGCTAACGACATCCATGGCTCAAATTTTCCATCCCCAAGGGATCAGGCTAGTTCGGATGGGGCTTACAGGCGCATCTGAACCAAATTCCACCCACTTCTTACTAAGTTTTTGGTGCTGTATATTCAGATTACTTCCATGTTAATCAGCTGAGAAGCCCAGTGGCCTTTGAGGAGTAATGGTCTCAAGAATGGTTAAATTCAAGTCTAAAAACAAGAAGCTGGAGGCAAATATATTCTAACACAGCCACAGTCCGTGATGCATTCTGGAAAATGACTGAGAATATCGTCCTTGGGCATAAGCCAATGAGCCAATGTTGGTGAGTTCAGGTCAGAGGCAAGCTCACTCTTACTCCTCCGTGGGGCACTTCAGCCATCAATGGAAATATAAAGGCCCCTCCAAAGTTATTCTCCTTCCAAGTAGGGGTTGTCTGCTATAGGTTAGTAGCATGTTAGGTATCAAATTCAAAAACTCTTTTCTTGGTTTTAGTAGGAATGTGTCTGATGTATGATTTCAGGCTATTTGAGAAATTCCAGTCATCTTTGCAAACCAAGTTGAGATTTCCTTCAAGCAGTTTGGCAAAATGCATCATGATGTGATATACATGAGTCCTTTGACCTAGCAAGTCTACTTCTAAGTATCTTTCTTGCTAAAATATTCAGGCAGATATGCAAGGACATTCCCACAAGAATAGTCACGTATAACATTATTTTTAATAAGGGAAAATTGAGTAACTTGAATATTCATCAGTGGTAAATATGGTTACATATATGATGGCTCAGCCATCATATGGCATACCAAATACGCCAATTTAGCTTAGTATGCCAATCAGTGGCATACTAAACTAAAAAACAACAAAGTTACACCAACTATGTACACACACTTGGAAGGATGGCTATGAAATATTGTCAATATCCCCAAAAGAAAACTATAGAACAAAATATACAGTATAAGCCCATTTTTATTTTGTAAAAAAGATAGAATTGCATCTATAGAAAAATGCTAGAGCCACAAAAAGCATTAAAAATTTTTAACAGTGGCTAAAACCGAGAAATGATTTGGAAAAAGAAGGAAGTTACAGAACTTTCTTTTCTATACTTTCGTATTGTTCATTTTTCACAGTAATGATATATTCTTTTATAATTTAAAATGATAAATTCCCTCTTTCCATTTTGCACACATGTATACACACGCAACACATACATACACACATACACATAAAAAATATAGTAGTTCATAATACAGTAGTTAGACCTTTAATTGATCTTTAAATCAACTGAAATTAGATCAGGAAAACAGAAACTATTTTAATATTCTAGAAATTAAAGGTTCTAATGCTGAAAATTTGAGGCTTACCAAACAGTTGAAAGAGCGTGGGGAGAAGAGGTCATGGAAATCACCACAGGTGATATCAGCCAGAAGCTCCGAAGTTCTCAAGAGTTCACTGTGAAGCATCTGGAATTTTCAATATCCTCTGGAAATCTCCTCACCAACTTTTTCAGTGTAGAGCAGCAAAGAGAGTTGTTCTCAAAGAGCTTGCTACAAAGTTCTGATATATTCCCACATATCTGGACAGCAACTGCTAAGGAATCTTAATGGCCTCTCCTTATATATCTTGTGTGACTTCCTCTCATTGGCAGAACCACACAATGAAGGAAAATGTAGTTCCAAGTTTCTCTTCTCTGATACAGAAGACATCTTAGAAGGGGGTGGTGGTGATGCTGAGTTGACAACAGATATTCTAATGGCATTTTTCACAGAAGTATAAAAAACAACCCTAAAATTCATATGAACCACAAAAGACCACAAATAACCAAAGCAATCTTGAGAAAGAAGAGAAAAGCTGGTGGCATCACACCTGACTTCAAACTATATCAAAAAGCTATACTAATCAAGACAGTATGGTACTGACAAAGAAATAGACCCATAGACCAACGGAACAGAATTGGGAGCTCAGAAATAAACCCATGCATATACAGTTAACTAATATTTTACAAGGTATCCAAGAATACTCAACGGGGAAAGGATAGACTAGATATTCACATGCAGAAGAATGAAATTGGACCCCTATCTTACACCACTTACAAAAATTGACTTGTAATGGATTAAAGACTTAAATGTAAGACCTGAAATTTAAAATTCCTAGGGAAAAAAAAAAAGAAAACTCCTTAGCATTGGTCTTGGAAATATTTTTTTGGATTTAACACCAAAGCACAAGCAACAGAAGTGAAAACAAGTGGGGCTATGGCAAACTAGAAAGCTTCTGTACAGCAAAAGAAATTATCAACAAAATGAAAAGTTGGCATATGGAATGGAAGAAGATATAGGCAAACCACACATCTGATGAAGAGTTAATATCCAAAATATATAAGGAACTCATCAATAGCCAAACAAACCAATTAAAAAAATGGGCAATGGACATGAATAGACATTCTTCTCAAGAAGATATACAAATGGCCACAGGTATGTGCAGAGGTGCTCAAAATCACTCATCATCAGGGAAATGCAGATCAAAACCACAATGAGATATCACGTCACACCTGTTAGGAAGGCTAATATCAAGACAAGAGATAATAAGTGCTGATGAGGATGTAGAGAAACGGGAATCCTTATACTGTTGGTGGGAATGTAAATTGGTGCAGCCACTGTGGAAAACAGTATGGAGAGTCCCTAAAAAAATTAAAAATAGAACCACCATGTGATCCAGCAATCCTACTTCTCTGCATATATCCAAATGAAATGAAATCACTAACTCAAAGAAAACAGATAATCAAGCACAGTCTACTCTTTTGTTTTCTCAGCAATACTGTGCACCACTTTTACCAGTATCTAACTTCTGAGTGAACGTAGTAACATCATGCTTTTGTCTCGCAACTATTCCTGGTAAAACTGAAGATGCACTCACTCTTTCCCCTAAAGGGAAGACACATGTTCTTATATCAGTTCAGTTTCTTTATCTGTAGGCAATGTTTATTTCTTTTCTAGTAACTTATAACCTTAAAAACCAAAATATGGGTATATTACAACTAATACACTTTATGTTCAACAGTGGGGCAATGGAAAAGGGGAAAACAAGAATGAATAATTATAGGGGCGCCTGGGTGGCTCAGTTGGTTAAGCGACTGCCTTCGGCTCAGGTCATGATCCTGGAGACCCAGGATCGAGTCCCGCATCGGGCTCCCTGCTCGGCAGGGAGTCTGCTTCTCCCTCTAACCCTACCCCTCTTGCGCTCTCTCTCTCACTAATAAATAAATAAAAATCTTTAAAAAAAAAAAAGAATGAATAATTATAATAAATAATAATAAGTGAAAATATATCAAAACAAGGAAGTATCAAGCAGCTCAGAAAATATGTATAACTATTCCTTGTATAATACATTCCCTATTTCCACAATTGGTTACGTGGTCACAGTTGGGTTTTGTAACGTACTTCTCTCACTGTCCATTCCTTGTTCCCTTTGCCCTCACTCGGGACCTTAGCTAATCATGGTGCTTTACCTGTCAAGGTGATGCAAGCCTTTACTCACAAAGGATCTATGTCTGTATTAGCTTACTGTAGTTTTCCATTAACCTTTCTTAAAAACGTTATTTTTTAGAGCTTTTTAGGTTCACAGCAAAATTGAGAGAAAGGTACAAAGGTTTCCCATACACTCCCCACCTCCGCACCTACATAGCCTCCACTGTTATCAACAACCCCCACCAGAGTGGTATGTTCATTACAATTGATGAACCTGCACTGACACATGATAATCACCAAAGTCCACAGTTTATATTACAGTTCATTTTTGGTGTCCCATTATATGGTGGTAACCCTAATTCCACCTGGTAATCATATCATCATATCAGCAAGTGCAGGGTAGTAATCCCTTCTTTGTCTGTTGGTTCAGTAGTATAAATAGCCCAAATGGCCAGGTGGCAGTCTCAGTTCTCAGTTCAATGGAAGTCTTGTGTATCTGGCAAAGAGGTCCTCTTTTGGGAACCAAGACTGCCAAAGAAGTAAGGCCCAAATTGCAAGAAAGGAGGCAAAACTCCATTACAGAATCATTAGGAGTAACAGTGATAGACGTCACTACCACATATTCCCTTTGGCTCCCAAATCCATGTATTTTGCCTGTGAGAGGACCTTATATTTTATATATTACATGTTGGTTCAGAGCATATTCTGCACCTTGGAGAATATCACCCAGTCTTGAAGTGTGTTTTCACCCATCAGTGTTACAACCAACTGTTCAATTGGCCATTCTATTGCTATATTAGGTCATCTTGTTTGGAGTGATGATTATGTATGTATAAGACCAATGATTTAAGTATATATATACATATAAGTATGTAGAAGGCCAATGAATTCTGTGGATATAAACCCTTTTAAAGTAAGATCTGGTCAGGAGAGATGCTGTGTAGAATATCGTTACGGTAAATGAGGCATTTCAAAAATCCACACGGGGTGGTGCTGTCAGAAACATTGTAGGGAGGACAAATTGCTGTCCCTTCAAAAAATGGAGCCACATCAGGAGTGTGAATTTAGTTTCTGGTCTTGGCAGGTTGGGCATTCATGTTTTGTTGCCACATGATCATTGAAAGCCTCTTCTTCATTAGTTGTCCTTTGTTTAGCATTCATATGGGCACTAATATATTCATATTCTGTGCCCATTCTGAGAGATCCATCCACATATCTCATCCCCCAGACATCCTTGTCACCAGTGTTCTAGCCTGGTTTGTTCCAAGTCCTTGACTACTAGCCAAATCATCACCCACTGCCTAGGAATCACTATAGCTGCATCCCACTGGCCACCTCTCCTTCTAGGCAAAATGAATAGTAGGTGCATGGCTCAAAGTCCTGCCCAATGGGAGGAGTTCCCTTTCATTCTGTTCCTTAGGGTTACTCTTGAGTAGAGCCTTAATGGTGCAACGATGCACTTTTGCACAACATGCTGTTTGTCTCTCCAATAACGATGCCATACTTCTTTCTTGTGGAAAGAAACCCAATATTATTTACATAGTGATAGTAGTATGCTCAAGGGAGGTGGCCCTGTTCCCAGGGTGAGAGTCATAACTGGTGTAAACCCATCCAGGTAAACCCATTCCTATATGCTAGTGATTGAGTTAGAGGTGGTCACATGACCTAGTTCTGGGCAACGGGACCGGGCAGGAAGTCTATGACTTTTAAGAAAGATTCTTTTTGGGCGCCTGGGTGGCTCAATTGGTTAAGCGACTGCCTTCGGCTCAGGTCATGATCCTGGAGTCCCTGGATCGAGTCCCGCATCAGGCTCCCTGCTCAGCAGGGAGCCTGCTTCTGCCTCTGACCCTCCCCCCTCTCATGTGCTCTCTCTCTCTCATTCTCTCTGTCTCAAATAAATAAATAAAATCTTTAAAAAAAAAAAAAAGAAAGATTCTTTTCTCCTGATAGATGGAAATACATGGAAGAAAATGTCTCCTTTATGTGTCCCTGTAGCTATCACAGTTTAAAGTAGTAATTTGGTCACTGCAGCTTATAGCCATAAGAGGAAGGCAAGAGGGTAGAAGAAAGAGCCCAGATATCACTGAGCTCTGAATTAACCAAGCCTGCAACTGCTTCCCTTCTCAATAAGTGGTATAATAATCCCCCATTAGTAGGTCAGCTTAGTCAGGTATTCTGTTGCAATTGAAGGGATATCAGTTTAAAAATAATATTTTACATATTCTGTATACATGTCCTATTACCTTGTCATGAGGGCTTTCTATAAATTTATGGTTAGCAGCTTTGTATAATTTGAATACACTTTTGGACAATAGGTATGGGAAGTGGAAAAGTGGAAGAGAAAAGAACCAAAAAAAAAAAAATCAGGGTGAATTTTTCTCCTTAGTGATTAGAAAGAAGAGAAAGTCACACAGTCCATATCCCCAAACAAACACACACACTCACCTTTATGTCTATAGGTAGAAAGGGGCAAGAATAGGTTTCTTTAGCTTCAGGACCAGGGTATGAGGCAAGACTGAGGGCCAGCATGAAAAGAATGAACTGAGGGACAAGGGATGTTTGGGTGGCTCAGTGGGTTAAGCTTCGGCCTTTGGCTCAGGTCATGATCACTGGGTCCTGGGATTGAGGCCCCCGTCAGGCTCTCTGCTCAGCAAGGAGCCTGCTTCTCCTTCTGACTGCCGCTCCCCCACTTGGTGCGTGCTCTCTCTCTCTCTCTCTGAAAAATAAATATATAAAATCTTAAAAAAAAAGAAAAGAAAAGAATGAACTGAGAAATGTGGGCAGAACCCATGCAGGTGTTTCAGGTCAGTCAGAGATTTGGAGGATAGAGTTTATGTGAAAAAGAAAAAAGAAAAAGCCTCAGTAGGAGCCCTGGACTGGCTCCACACAGTGGTTCTGGGTTAAGCAAGGATACTTGGAAAGGCAGCTGTCAGATTCAGTAGCAGTTCACCCTCTTGTGAGCTTTAGAATTTGCACATATGGAGGAGATAACAGATGATGCCCGCCACTGGGAATTTTATTTTTGCACAACTCCTAGATCGCATTCCCCCAAAATGAACTGATGAATACAGTTGTACAGTTTATGAATTTCTCTTCCTTGAATGAAATCAATATGTTTTTGCAAAGGACTTTGCCCTGCATTTGCTGGTGAACATTTGTGTCCTGCCAGGCAGATAGGACAGGAGGAGCCTTGGCAGTGGGAAGAGAGCGATCTCTGCTGCCATCTTCTGATGCTACGAGTAAGAGACAGACAGAGGGAGGAAAAGCAAAGAACACACACAAGCATCTCTTCTTCATAAATTAAGATGCCCTGGGGAAAAGTCTCGAACTTGGCACTGTCTCCTTGGAAGTAACAGAAGCAAATTCCTCACTCAGCTCCCACAGCACCTACCCCATCCTACTCCATCCCATCCAGTTGGACTGTACAGGATGGTGCCAGGCCATTGCTGTAGTAACTCGACAGAACCCAGATTTGGACTCTGTACTTCTGGGAAGTATAGACCTCTCCGGGTGGTTTATAACAACTCAACAGGAATGAAAGCTTTGCTTTCTCATTTTTGATAGAAAAAAGGCATTGTTGGCTCAGGTCCCCCAACACAGTGAAAGAAATAAAAGTCATTATAATCAGGACGTTATTATTAATGTGTTCCCAAATGTCCCTACAGGCTGTGAAATCTGGTAATGTCATACCATCTTAAGTATTCTTCGTAAATTATTTTTGTACAACTGACCTTCTCTTCCTTTAAAAGGAAATCAGTCCAAAAGCTAAAAGTTCTTCACTTGTGAAAATGGGTTACAGTTATTTCCCATATAAAGTATCTCTTTGCTTTTTGCATTTCATCCCTTTGCTCTGAATGGCTGGCACTTCTCATCTCTTTCAGTTAATAATTGCTTGGGGAAACTATGCACCTTTTATTATTTTAATTTCAAACCATCAGGCAGGGTCTTCCATCCCATTAATTACTTTGAATTCTTTCTCTAATGCTAACATTTTCCTAGTCTTGACTTAGAGAGCTGAACATGGAGTTTTGGGGGCTTTCTCCTCAAGGGTCAGTGACTTCCAGGGTTGATTTTCAGATTTCTCTGCATCTGTAGCCCTAATCATAGGCAAATATGCTATTCACAAGCTGGTTGGTTTCCACAGAGCACTGTCCTGACCCACTCCTCCTATGGTATGTCACCTAAGTTACTTTGGTATAAAGCCTGTGACTATTTCTGCTTCCCATTTGGAAAGGGGTTTGGCTGTGTGTTCTTGGCCTCAGCAGAATAATGAGATGAGCTATACCTGGGACGTAGAGACTTTTGTGTCCAAATCCTCAAGCCTGAGAGGAGAGGCACAGAAAAAGAGATATTGAAGAAACACAAAGAGACGGAGCTTTCCCTGAGACCAGGACATTGGGAAGAGTAGTGGGGAAGGAGATGGGTGGTAGAGGGATTTACATATTGCTTGCTGGCTCCAAAGGAGGAAGGCTATGGGTCCCACAGCAACATTGCCTTTATGATGTCTCAGTCAAGAGTACTGGTGGTGTCACCACAGAGATTTCTGTGGAAAGATGACAAATGAACAGAGGTCTCCCCCCAGTGCCATGGAACTATCTAAGCGCCCAGAATTTCACATGAACCAGGAAGAAGTGGACAACAGATCTTATGTTAACTTTCTCATCAGCCCAGTGAGACAGGAATTTGATATGCAAGTTGAGTGAAAGAACATAAAGCTCCATTTTCCACATGCCCATGTTTATGGACTGAGATCCAGATCACCGCACTAAGTTCCAAGCTTGGCATGTCCTCATTTGACTTTGGGAACTCACAAGACTTCCTAGTGCATCTGTTTCCTCATTGCTGAAATAGGGCAATAAAACCTTTTCCACCTTATTCTCCACTCTCTCCCCAGTGCTCACCACACAGGTTGGCATATAGTTGATGGCCTCAAAAATATTTGCTAAATAAGTGTTATGGAATGAATGAATGCAGGCATGCATGCATGAGTGTCCTGGCTAGTTTTATGTTGCTGTGAAAACTACATGAAATAATACACATAAAATCATTTTGTACCCTCTAAGCCCTTCACAAATGTAAGGAAGCATCATTATCATTCCTTCCTTGGTTTTCACCCTCCACTGTTGGTAGTGAAAATTGATTACCTATTAAGTGCTGAGTGAGAAGGTTAGCCTTAATAATTTCATTTGGCTTGCATACAGAAAGCTCTGTTCCTGCCATACCTTGAATAATCATGGGCAGGTATTTCAGATACTGGCTCCCTTCTTCTGCCCATTCTAGCCACAGGTGCCAAATCCTTCCTCCAATATATTGGATCTGAGACCATGCAATGTCAAGTCTGATCAAGAAAATGTCAAGTTCAAGGGAAGGAAGGTGGCTGTATCTTTCTCCATAGTTCTTTGTGACTGTGTTGTCCTATATTAGCAAATAATTCTAATGAAATCCAGACACATTATAGCACCATGTTGTTGTGGACCCTCTGAGTGGTTTCCCTGATGGCAGTAATTTGTTTCCAAACCCAAACAGCATAAGTGGGGTAAAAATGGGTAGTAAAGAATATTAGGAGTGCTCCATTTTCTTTAATCAGATGGTTCCTGGCACAGAGATGTCAAAAGAATAACTAAATGAAAACAGAATTATCAGGTGCCTGGGTGGCTCAGTCGGTTAAGCGACTGCCTTCGGCTCAGGTCGTGATCCTGGAGTTCCGGGATCGAGTCCCGCATCGGGCTCCCTGCTCAGCGGGGGGTCTGCTTCTCCCTCTGACCCTCTTCCCTCTCGTGCTCTCTGTCTCAAATAAATAAATAAAATCTTAAAAAAAAAAAAGAAAGAAAACAGAATTATCTTCCTGCTTTATATAGTAAAGTTCTCAGAAACAGAATAAAAGAATTGGAAGAGATTCCTCTGCATATTTGATCTTATCTTTTTATTTTTTTTTCTTATCAGGTGACAATGATTAGATTGGATGGTGTTTTATTTAGGACATAAATATTTATTTGTTTGTTTGTTTATTTATTTATTTACTTATTTAAAACACCATCCAAATTCAATTTCAGGAATCGAAATGCTAATTCATCACTTACGGGCCCACTCTCAGAGTTTAAAGTCAATCAAGTATCATTTCAGTGCATACTTTGTGTAAGAAACTGATTGGTCTGTTAAATCCTTTAGGACAGGGGCGCCTGGGTGGCTCAGTCGATTAAGCGACTGCCTTCGGCTCAGGTCATGATCCTGGAGTCCCGAGATCGAGTCCCGCATCGGACTCCCTGCTCAGTGGGGAGTCTGCTTCATCCTCTGACCCTCCCCCCTCTCATGTGTTCTCTCTCTCTCATTCTCTCTCTCTCAAATAAATAAATAAAATCTTAAAAAAAAAAAAAAAAAGAAACTGATTAGTCTGTTAAATCCTTTAGGACAATACTACAATAAATATAATATGACCTCCGAAGTCTGGTTGAGAAGAGAAGGTGCATAAGCACAGACACACAGACACAGTGGTGCAATTCACAACAAGGAAATGGACACAAATGTAACAGTCTGATGGTTATGAAACATGAAAGGGCTATAGAACAACAGAAAGGGAAAACCTATGGGAGCCTGGCGTCTGTAAGAGTGGAAAAAATGAAGACAAGTCTCATCTAAAAACAGAGTGCTTTCATCTCACTGAGAAGATGGAAGAAGCTAATATTTACTGGGGCATCAGTTGTATACAAGACCCTGTTGGAGGGAATACACGTGTTATCTCACCAAGACCTCACACTTACCCCTGAGGTAGACACTAGATGATGAAACTGAGGCTCAGCAAAGTTAAGTGATTTATTCAAGATGACACGCCTATAAGTAGCGGAGTCCAGATTCAAACCATGGGTGTGTAACCCTAAAGTTCAAGTCCATGAGTCTGTTCCAAGACTTTTGAGTTACAAAAGTGATCAAATTCTTATACTAAAGGAAAAGTTTTAAATAATGGGAAGAATGTGTGTGTGTGTGTGTGTGTGTGTAAAACCAACTGTAAATGTCCCAATTGTAATCATTCTGGATGTTCAGAATTTGGGAGCAGTGAGTGACTGTTCAATGTGCTGTCAATCTTTCACTTATGCTAATTTCTTACTCTTACTCTACTTTTACTGGAGTTTTCACCTTTACAGCATTATTTTGACATGCTGAAAGACATTATGTAAGGGTAAGTAATGGAAGCACCTAATTTGAATTCTGTCTTTACACGCTGGCTTTCATTCAGGCTCATGGAAATCCACTCCCGACAGCTGAGGTCACATAAAGTCTCAGTGTAGTCCTCCTCAACCCTGTAAAATTTAGACCAATCTGCACTAGTTTAGAGAAGTAAACCTTAATTACTCTGTCAGTAACCTCTAGTTGGAAAGAGGCTCACCTGAATGGAAAAGAGTCCAAGGGAGAAAAAGGGCATCCCCAGGTGAGTTGATGCAGGAAAGTTCCAGATGGTGCAAGAAGAGCCAGGGCCTGGGGAGCAGAGGCCAGCCACGGCACACCCGGCTCCACAGAGCAGGAGCCGTGTCATGAAATGTCTAGACCAGTACTTAGTCCTGAAACACAAGTCCTATGGTGTAGGAAGGTCTACGAAGTTAATGACATATGAGAAAACCCAGAAGGAAACATAGGTGATGCCACTTCGGAAGGAAATTTCCAACACAATAAAAACTATGCCAATTACTTTTCCCAAAGTTGGCTCATTCATTATGCAATCAAATAAACATTTATTTAGCATATATTTTGTGCCAGGAGCTATATTGGACTTCGAGATAAAAATAAATGAAAGAAAATCTTTGTCCTCAAATTGCTTAGAATGCTGGGCTGGTGACAGACAATTTTACTGAGGATAGTTTTGAAGTATTCATGACAGAAAGCAGAGAACCAGCTGATGAACTGACCTGGCACTGCACTGGGTAGATAAAGAGGGAAGGGTGGATTTCTAAAAAATATTTAGGAAATAAAAATCATCAGTAGATGGTAACTTAGTTAATATGGAGGATGATTGTTTTATAAAAAGAAAAAAGTCAAAGTTGTCTCTCACAGATTTCTAGCTTAGAGAAAAACCAAGAGATCATATGAATTTCAGGTATGTATCCATCCATTAACAGTATTTAGTAAATACTACTTAAGTGCCTAGGACTTTAGTATCTTTTATCTAATTGAATCTACATAATCGAACATTTTCCTGAGATTTAGACATTGTAAGGAACCTAAGATATAATGTAACTCAACTATCTCAAATAAAGAATAGAAGAATAATATTGAAAACCTACCTACCATGTGCCAAGCACTTTGTTAGAAGCTGTGTGTTTTATAACTAATCCTTGGGACAACTCTCCAAGGTGACTTCTAGCATCCCCATTTACAAATGAAGAAATGGAGACTGGGAGAAACTAAGTGTCTCATCCACAGATTGACAGCTACAGAGTGACAGAGACCAGATCCAAACCCAGGCCTGCAGACTTCACATCCCATCCCATGTCATTCAAACAAAGTCTCGCTGCCTCTGGGAGGATAGGTAAGCATTCAAAACAACCGAGTCACAGTGTGGGGACTGTGGACTAAAGGAGCTAGCATTCCTTCTCAACTCTCTTCTTTAGCCCAGTGGCCCTCAAGATAATATCAGAGCAACATGTATTACATTTTATTTCAGACTTGCTAATTTCAAAGTCATGCAACCCATTGAGAACACTCCTCTCCACAATTTCGTATTTAGTTGTACAACCAGTGGTGTGCTGGACACATCTAATTCTGGCTCCCAAGAGCCAATTGTACATACTTCTTCCCAACTCTGTTCAATGACATCTTGATGGTAGCTTGAAATCAGCCATGGTAAGAGTATTTATACCAAAGAAATCGAAATAAGCTATAAATTGGGGCTTTTTTCAGTTTTAGGAGAACTAGTTGTGAAACTTTCACCAGCACATCTCTGTGTATAAGCATTTGTAGATATGCGTTTGATACACAAAACTCTATCTGAGGGCTTTAAAATCACTTCCTGAATTTGAATGAACTCAGACTTAGCTTGTATATTTTATCACCTTTGATGAAACCTGTTGGATTAGCAGAAAACATTATTATTATCTGATGCTTTGTACACAGTGAAATTCAGTTTACTTACACTCAGTTTTAAAATATATATAACTTGTGCTAAGATTACTCTTTTGGTCCAGATGTTGCCCTCCAATCACCCTTGCAAATTTTGTGTTTCTACATCATAGCATGTTTGGGGGCTTCTTTGCTTTATGTAGATTTATGAGGTTTAGGGAGAGGAATCTGCAGTGATTTATTCATGGTGAGATTCTAGGATCTCCACTTAACAGTGATTAAACTGTCTTAGAATTACATATACAATTATCATATGACAATTACATATGATCATATAGTTGGCATGATTTCTCAACTGCCAGGATTGAATGACTGTAACAGCTCTTTGAACAACATAGCTCTAAAGAAGTACAAATGCTTTACCTGGAAGCACATAGTTCATTGCTGGTGGTTGCATCAGTTTCACAGGGAAATCGTCTTTCAAAGCAACTAATACTACTGTCAAAACAATCTTCCCATACCTCAAGATGAAGAACTGAGCTATAATTCTTCCTTTCACTGGAAAAAAATGTACATTTTGATGAACTATGTAGGCACACACTAGCTCAGAATGGTGGATTTGAGGAAAGCATGAATATTAATTTGCAATGTTTTGAAAAGGACATGTTTATGGCAATTGGATGATTACTTACTGGTAATTGTGTCATAATAATGTTAGTAGTTTATATGCAATCTCAAAAACAAATAACCCAGGGAGCTTAGTGCTGCAATATCATCAGCAGCCCTTCAAAAGCAAATCTTTCTTTGAAGACAAATCATTTAAAGAAAACTAAATGAAAACTTGCAAAGAATCCTGAGTCTCATAGGTACTGGGCTCTCCTTGGATCTGCAGGTATCCAAAAAAGGCTGGTCCTCACTGGTCACTGACATAAACACACACAATTTGGACCAACACCCCCCGCCAAACTCTGGATGCTGACAACTGCTATTGATTTCCCTAATCCTTCCAGGGATAAGGAGGTAGCCAGAATGGAAAAATGCTGTGGTTTGGGGACAGTTTTGTAGAACCTGGAAGATATTTTAAATTGGGAATTTCAACACTATATTTTCCAATCCCTGTAAGTCAGTTGTGAGTGCGGTAATTTTTTTAAATCTGAGAAAGTAGAGGTACAGCTGTTAAAACAATAAATATTCTTTTCCAGGAAAAAGCATATTGATTGAGTTAGAGATACCCTGGGAAGGAGCCCATAGCCTGCCATCTTGCATTTGAAAGGACAGGCGTCATGAATCACAGATGCAGGACACATGAACATGTGGGAGGGGGACTGGATTCTCATCATGTGTTGTGAATTTCCCAAACCCATGCTTTAAAGAAGACGTACATGACACCTTGAGAGCAATCACCTACAGGTCACCTTCCAACCCTTCCTATTTCTCTTGTACGTAGATTCCACAAACGTGCATTTGTTGTGCATTAGCACACATGATTCTTATTGGCTCAAGGTACTCGCACGTGGTTCTCTTTGATCGTGGAACTCCAAGCCCATTGTTTCTCTAGACTATTTGATCTCCTCCCCCTCCTTTTTTTTAAAAAGATTTTATTCATTTATTTGAGAGAGACAGAGACAGCAAGAGAGAGCATGAGGAGGGAGGAGAAGGAGAAGCAGGCTCCCCACTGAGCAGGGAGCCCCGGACCCTGGGATCATGTCCTGAACGGAAGGCAGATGCTTAACCAACTGTGCCACCCAGGCATCCTCTCTTCCCATTTCTTTTAAGCACATAGTAGGCACGCAGATTCGCTGCCTCACTATGTTAGTCAATGCTGGCTGCCAGAACAAAGGACCATAGGCTGGATACATAGACTGGTGGCTTAAACAACCAAAGTTTATTTTCTCACAGTCCTGGGAGCTGGAAATCCAAGATCAAAGTGTCAGCAGGTTTGGTTTCTCCTGAAGCCTTTCTCTTGGGCTTGCAGATGTGTCCCCACATGGCCTTTCCTCTATGCTTACATATCCCTAGTGTCTCTTCATCTTCTTATAAGGACACCAGTCATATTAGATTACAGCCCAACTCTTAGGACCTCCTTTATCCTTAATTACCTCTTTTTTTTAAGATTTTATTTATTTATTTGCTATATAGAGAGTAAAGGAGTGGGGGAAGGCTATAATTTTAAATAGGGTGGCCAAAGGGGGTCTTATAGGGATGGAGACATTTGAGGAAAGGCCTCCTAGAGGTTTGGGAGTAGCCCATGGCAAGATGTGGAGGGGAGCATTCCAGGCAAGGGGACAGTGGGTGCTGAGTCCCTGGTGTGTTGGAAAAGGGACTATCAGGTCAGTGTGGTAGCTGGAGAGGAGTGACCCAGGGCCAGAGTAATAGGACATGATGAAAAAGAGGTAGAATTATGTGGGATTTTGTGTAGGGGAAAGTCAAGAGGGGAGCATGTGTACAGAAATCTTAGGCCATGGTAAGGACGATACATTTTTCTCCGAGATGGGATGCCCTGTGAGGGTGTGAATCAACTCTGCTTTATTGAGAAAAGACTTGGGGGAGGGGCAACAGGTAGAAGCAGGGAGAACAGGAATAGGAAGCCATTCGGACAGTGCAGGACCAGGGCACAGAGGTGGACGTGGAGAGAGGGGACTGGGCTCCAGATACATTTTGAAGGTAAAGCCAAGAGGATTGGCTATAGGATTGGATATAGGAGTATGAGAGGAAGTGGAGCAAACAGGATACAAGGGGAAAAGGGAGTGCAGCGTGAGAAAGTGGGGTTGTCATTTTCTGATATGGAGATTAATAAAGCAAGGATCCAGAAGTAGGTTTTAGACAATTTAGGCTTGAGGTGCCCATTAGACATCATGGTAGAGAAGTGGGGGAGACGAAACATCTCCCTCATGGAGCTGCTGTAATAATTAATTGAAAGGCAGTATAGGTCAAATAGAAAACAAAAGAAAGACTAAAATCAGCTAACACTTATGGAATGCCTTTGTGTCAAGTACTCTTCTAAGTCCTTTACCCGTGTTATCTCACTAAATCCTCACGACAACCCAAGGCGAGCTAGTATGATCTTATTACATTTATAAGGAAAATGAGGTTAAATATCTCTCCAAAGTCACATACGTAGCTGATCCAGTCCATACCCTTGATGCTAGAGTCTTCTGCTGCCCCTGGATAATGTGGACTATGCCTCGGTCATTGTGGTAAGATGTGGAAACAGAAAATCTCTACTCTCTACAGGATGACTCTCTGCAGAGATCCCACTGACTTTGGGTATACCCTGTTTCTCAAGGGCATCTAGATTTTCATGGGGCAGGAAGCCCAGTGTGGTTTCCACCCAGCTGCAAATACTAAACTACAAACATCAGCTTCTGCTAGGCTGTTGTTGCAGCAAAACTTACATATTAAAGAAGTAGAAGAGCAAGACACACACAACGGCAGAACAAAGAGAACACAAAAAAGGACAAGAAAGTGTGAGAGCAGAGCCACCAGTGTGAAGGCACAAAGCTGCAAGGTCCTTGAGAGCCACCCAAGTGGCCCCTGGGGGGCATGTTTTTAAGCTACTTTATTCAAATTAACAAATGAGCCCATGATTCCAGAGGTAGAACACGGTGCTCTCCTTCTTCCACTTCTAAACGACAGGACAGCGCCCGGTGGGGAGAGAGAGTAGCAGAGGCAATTTATCCTTGTCAAAGCGAAAGTTCCCTCCCATCCTTCATTTTTTTGCACAAAGACTCACTCACACTCACACATGTAGGTGTCGTGGAAAGAGGGTGCAAGGCATCCAGATTTGAGATCACCACACATAAAGCCTTCTGATTCTCAGAACCCAAAACATCTCCACACTCCTCACCTCATCTGGCAGCAGCCATGTTCACATACTCCTGAGCCATTGTGACGCCACAGGATCTCCATGTCCGGTTCATTTTTAGCAAAAAAAAGGGCCCCTGGAGTACAAAGGTTCTAAAACCTGAAGACAGAGGAGCACTTGGGTGGCTCAGTCATTAAGCGTCTGCCTTCGGCTCAGGTCATGGTCCCAGGGTCCTGGGATCAAGCCCCTCATCGGGCTCCCTGCTCCGCAGGAAGCCTGCTTCTCTCTCTCCCACTCCCCCTGCTTGTGTTCCCTCTCTGTCTGTCTCTCTGTCAAACAAATAAATAAAACTTAAAAAATAAAAATAAAAATAAATAAAACCTGAAGACAGAGACAAAGACAGAGGAAGGGTCCCTTCCCCACTGGTCACCACCAGGTCACTCAGCTTCTGAGCTATACCAACCAGCATCCTGCATGATCTTGTCTAAAGAGCCACACCCTACGTTCCAAGCATCTACCTTTGCCGTGTTCCCTTGCTAAGAATCATCATCAGGCGAAGCTCTCTGGAGAAATGTGCCTCTGATCATCTGATACGGATTTTGGCAGACAAACACGTGGCCATCCTTGAGAGTGGCTTGAGTGGAAGTTTTAAAAACTCACAGAAGCCCTTAGCTGCTTCCTCTCAGCTAGTTCTCAGGTACCCGGAGGCTTTCTCCAGGTCACCTGGACAGTAAACATCCTGCGGGACTTCAGATGCAGTCCCCTGTACCCATAGGAAGTATTTGTTGGCCTGTCCCCAGATTCTGTGACTTACCCTCTGTAGCAAATCCCAGCCTCTGGCTCTCACAGAACACAGGCGTGCGGGAAAGGTTGAACCTGGCATAAGACCCAGACTCCCCGGATGACCCTGGGGCTGAGTCCTTTGTCCTGGTCCTTCAGCTCCAAGAGGAATCTCATGAGAATCAGAAATGACATTTGAGGTTAAGCCTTTTTTTTTTTTCTTTTTCACCTGATTATCCCTTCAGAGGAAGAGAAGTTCACATCACAAAAGCTGCATTTAGAGCACTAATTCGGAGGTCAGATTGAAAGAGCAAGAGAACTTTACAGTTAAGGTTTAAGCCACCATGAGCTGAAATAAGAATGCAGCTTTTGGAAGCATCTTCCCTGAAAAGGTCCAGTTCGGTTCTTAATGGGATCTGACACCACTCAAGCTGGGAGTCTTCTACGGTGCGCTGTGGATCTCTCCTGGTGTTTATGTTTATAACAGGAGAAATGCCTCTATTATGGTTTCTAGTGCAAATCACTTGAGAATACTTCCCCAAGGATACTTCTTTCTGGATATGACATCTTTTTGTAGTTTTGGGGGAGGTGATTTCAGGAAACTGTCAAGGGAGAGAGTGAGGAAGTGACACAGGGAAGGGAAGGAAGTCAATGAAGGGGGTGTCGTTGAGCTGAGGCACCACACAGGTGGACAGAGTCACTACAGTGGGCAGCTGCAGCTCAAACCCACCAGGGCATTCCAGGGACTGGTGCAGAACACGTACCTCAGAGTCATCCTAGTTGAAAAGCTAAGAAGTAGGAGATGAAGGCTCCTTGCCTATCACTGGTCAGGAGCTGCTTCTGAGGCAATAAGGCACCATTCTTTCATCTTGCCCTGCCACTGGCTGAGCATTCCCCCAGCGGCCAGATGAGAACCCTGAGCCAAGGGCCAGCAGGGGCTCACCACCGGCTGCCTTCAACACCTTCCATCACATGGCAGTGAGTACTACGAATAAGGGGCGCCAAGAGTGATGGACAGATGGATAGAGAGATGTGTCTTCCTTCCTTCCCCCCTCCCTCCCTCCCTCTCTCTCTCTTTCTTTTTCTCTTTCTTTCCTCCCTTCTTTATTTCCACAGAAGTTAACCAACAATACACATTGTTCTGTAACATGATCTTTTTACTTTACGATATATCTTGGAATTTTTTTCAAATTCAACATATACAGACTTTCATTCTTTTCAACGGCTGTGTAGTATTCCACTGTATGAGTAAATAATTTATTTGGCCAGTTCCATATGGCTGGCCATTTAGTTTGGTTGTAGTCTTTATTACAAACAATGTTATGTATTGTTTTCCCATATGTACAAGCAAATCTGGAGGAGAAATTGCTGGTGAATGGCTACTTCTCTGGGTATAAAGAGGACACAAGCATTTGGTCCCCCCAGCAATGCAGGGAAAGGTCCACTCCCTGCTCCTTTACCACCCCTGCATGCTATCACACTTGAGGTTTGTGCCTTCCTTTCTTTGCCCCTTCCCGGCAAGCCAATTTAGAATGTAGGACAGTATACATTAGCCCATGAGGCAAGTATGACTCTGAGCCAAAAGCCAAGCCAGACTGAGGAAAGAAACCACTCAGAAAGATTCTATGTGAGGTGGTGAAGATAAGGGAACACTCACAGACACACAGACACACTTACAAACACACACATGCACACACAATGTTTCCTGGACATTAGGCAGCTGCCTGGCCAAAAGCCTTCTTGCACACATTTTAGAAACCGTGGTTTTAATTGGCCCTGGCACTTATAGCCGCAAATGGCGTTATCCTTTTTAAGCCCCTGGGCACCAGCTACAAGCAGCCTGATAGAAAAAAGGGACCCTAGCAATGGCCTGCTATAAGTTGCGTTGATTCCCCAGGGCAACCTGTCTCCTGTGCCCTTTTATAGAATATCCCCTTCCCTGGGTGCTTTATCTATTTTAAACCCGCAAAAATTGATATGGTTTGTGGTGGGGGGAGAAAAGGACTTTTCTATCTTCTAGCACAGGTAAACTCACCGACTTCACCATGACTTATTAGAAATAAATGTCTGCTGTAATTGTGGATGTACTAAGAACAGGTGTAATAGTGGGCCCACAGGTGATCTGTCCTGCTCAACCCTGGCTGACAAGGATGAATTTCCTATTCTTACGAATCACCTTAATGCACTCGTAGAGGAGATTTGCAGCACCGTTAGGACATTTGTAAGGCTGTGGTGCTATAAAGCTTGCATTCCAGCTTTGAAATATTTATCATGTCCCTTCCTGCTTGTTTCTGAAAACATTAGGTGGCCAAAGTGGAAGTGAGTTCCGTGTCCTTCTCTCTCTTCAGATGTAGAAAACTCTGCCCACGCACCACGGATAAAAGCAATGAGTATGTAACCAAATGAAACATGCCTCCTCTTGGCAGCTACTACAGACTTAGCGCTACGGAAAGGAAAGGTCTTTGTGTGAAAACCTATCATTCTTGGGAAGACCTCAAAGTCCGAGGTCTGGACAGAACTTCTCTGCTGAGACAAGGGAAGTGGGGGCTGAGCTGTGGCCCTAGGGTGTGAAGATGTCACTGGAGACGCACGACGAGGTTGGGACACCCTCCCATGCCCGCACCCTCAAAACCTTCCGTAGAAGTCTAAAATCACAGAGGGCTTGGTTTATTCAACCCTGTCACAAATATCCTACTGTGCGCCTACCAGGGGTTTCAGGCACCCACATGACGGTGGCACACGGGGTCTGGGTCACGTTGGAAACTTCTCTGAGGTTTGGGATGACACAGATGTCCAAATGCTGGCCCCCACACTTGCGGTCTTTGTAACGGTGGCAGGTGACGTAACTTCTCTAACACCCCACTTCTTGGCCACTGTGATGACAAGAAGAAAATCTCCCCTCACGGGTTGTTAGAGGGTTAGCTGTGCTGACACAGGAAGTGGAGCTGACACTCAGTGAAGCTAGCTCCTCTTCACACTTCAGCTGGTGAGCAGAGAGAGCTGTTCCACAGTTCTCATCAGGGTGGCGTGCATTATAGTCAGATAACCAGGTAGCATTGTGGAGAACGTATCTGCCACAAAGAGCCGTCCACATGAAGCATAGAACAGTCTCCTTTGAAGCTTAGAGAAAGACCAGAAAATGACCTGTGCATTGATAAGTATAATATTAGAAGTAAGCAAACCTGCAGTCAAATATTGTCTCTAGTGCTGTGTGTCCTTAGGCAGTTACTTAACCTCCCTGAGCCTCAACATCATTAGATTCTCACCTGTAAAATGGGGATAATTACAGTATACGTTGCATAGGTTTGTGTTGAAGATTTAATTAGTTGAGGAATTACACACACACACACACACACACCAGTGCCTATCACGTGGTAAGAACTCAATAAATGTTATCCACCATGATCATGTCACAGAGAAGCCTCTCTTTCCAGTTACACCTTTGACTCTAAGAAACGCAGTCTGTGCACACACAAAGGCACAGATACATTTGCTCCCTTGATGGGAAGCCAAGGAGACAGGACAAAGCATGGGCTTAGTCAAGAGTGGGTTAATATCCTGATTCTGTTGCTGACTAGCTCTGTCACTTTGGCCACCGGAGTTCTCCTTCTCTGAACTGGTTTCCTTACTGACTACTGGTTGTCGGGTCCTGCAAGGTGGAGGCATTTGTAAAGGACATGTTGTGATGGAAATGGAAGACGGTATCATTGTTTAGACTAGGGATGGACACAGACAGTGGACCTGAGGTCAGACAAACTCAGATTTGCTTTCCTGCTTTGGCACTCGCTGGCTGTGTGGCTTTGGGCTAGCCATATAACCTCTCTGGTGAACCTCTATCTCTGTGTCTATTCTGCGCACAGACATAATAATAGCTACCCTGCCGATCTTACAGGGCTGCTAAGTCCCAAACCTGAAAAATGAATACCAAAGAGCTTTGTCACTTAAGATGCCACATGGCTCTTATTTAGGATAGTGATTCATCACAATCAGGGTATTTGTTTGGGCAGTTATTTAGGCAAGAAGGAAGAGCACAAAGGTGAAACCAGTGCAGCCAGAGAAAGTAGAGAAAACACCAAGACAGCACAAGTAATTTTTTAACCTGAGCTCTGACAGGAACCAAGGAGCTGTAGGATTTAGGACTGGAGGGATGGGAGAGGGTAGTTTGCCTCCCCATGGTGGGAAAAAGACCCCCAACCTGCCGCCGCCATTAGCAATCCTAGGGGGGCACCCAAGCTGGGGTCTTAAGTGCTGCTCCCCCATGGCCTCCTGCAAAGGCTCAAATGTTAGCACCCACCCATGTTTAGCCTAGAGGGGAGTCCAGCTCTGCAGCCGGAGGGCTGCTTTAGAGCATTGATCCATCCTCACTCCCCAGGAAATGTCCACAACTATTTCATGAAGCACCTTTCCATCCTAGGTTGACTCATTATCTTCCATGAATGATGCTACCCTTAAGTTATGCTTCCAATGCCAAGTCTAGTCTAATGCACAAGCATTAGCGCCCTGTGTATCCCAAAGTTTCTGCAAAGACAATCAGTATCCTTTCTGTGAAGGCAGAGGAGTCAAAGGGGATATCTCTGAGATCATGACTTTTTTGAGTTTTTGCTCTGAAATAAACTTTGAATCCATATTAATTGCTGTGTTTTCTTCATGCTCCTGATATTAATCTGTTTTCAATATGACCCCCTTAGAAAGAAAGTCTGGGCAAAATAATGTCAGAAAGGGAAGTCGTTCACTGTGCAAGTGATTTTCACCCTTTTTCTTTCCCGTAATGCTGACAAAACAAAGAAGGTGATGGGCAGGCTAAAGGTCCATCCTACTGGGCAGGCTGCTCCACTATTTGAAGCTGCAGGATGCTCAGAACCATCCTTGAAGTCCCATTTCCAGGACTATTTTCAGCACCAAGGAGAAAGCAAAGGGCCTGGAGGCCAAATCTTGCGATCTTAAAATGATGGTTATTATTCGCCTCTGTTTGCTGTAGCTGGTATTTTGTATCCCTGAAAAAGCCTGCTGTGGAGGGATTTGATGCCTTCCTACGGTAGCCCTCCCTTCCAGCTGGGCGAGGGGTGTCTGCCCCTTCCCCGAATATCACAAATCATCTGTTAAAAGAGGAAATGAAATTTTACCTCTCCTACATCCCTCAAATCCCAGAGACACCAGAGCTTCAGCTCCTCCCCAGCAAAGGTGCCAGACCCTGGCATGAGGCTGTGGCTCCCGACCAATCCTGTCTGCTGGTGTCCTACATCCTCTGGGGGTCCCCCAACCGGAGCCTTGCTTTCCATGTCACCCTTTGTGGTGGTGAGCAACCCCTTCATCCGGACAAAACTGGTCCCACAGACTCTGATTCAGTTTGTACAGCAGCTTGTCAGGGAAAAGGATTTTAGCTCTAGGGTTGGGAGAGCTCTTGTTGGATTATTAACCCCTTCAGATGGAATAGTCATTCCAGAACAAGCCCAGCGCTGTGGACACTGACCTGCCACCCACCCCTTCTCCCAGGAACCCCCTGGAGACCTGGTTAGAGACGCTCTCCGCTCTCCCATGTGTGCCTTGCAGTTGAGAAAATGTGAGTCAACCCCGCCTTTCTCCTGGGATTCCGTCATCCTGAACACTTGGCAAGAGGACTCAATAAGGACGTTTCCTACTCTCGGGGCACAAACTCAGGCTAGATGCTGCTTAAAACACACCTGCACTTCTTTGCCCGCACCCTGTGACAACAGTTCCTAACTGCTTCTCCTTCCCAGAAAGCCAAAGGCACGTTTGTCACAGAAATACCCGAGCATCTAACAGAATGGCAGTGACAGCTTAACAGTTTCAATTAAGCTGCACTTCTTTTCAACACTGAAGGCTCTTTTGGTGTGTATTTTTAATTATAAAAAAATGATACATGTTTATAAAAGAAAATTCAAACAGCACAGCAATAAATAAAGTAGAAAGAAAACATTCTGCAAAATCCCCCACCTCCAAAGACAACTCGAGTAAATATTTTTGTGTATATCCTTCCAGAATTTTCTCTGTGTATATACATTGTTTTTAAGTAAACTAACAAGAAGGCTTATTGAAGACTCCCTTTTTTGACTGTAGTGAACACTTGGAAACAATCTAAATATCCAGCAGTAAAAAAAAAAAAAAATAGTGAAATTCAACCATGGGGTGTGTGTTCACAAGGATTCCTTGCAGCCATGAGGAGGAAGAGACAGGTGTACATCCACTGCCAATGAAAGATGGTCACTGCATACTGCTAAGGGAAAGGAGCCAGAAGTAGAACAATAAATAGTGTTTCAAAGCTTATGCATTCGCCTGTGTTCATTCTATTTGCACATTCTTCATACCTCCACTGATCATTTCACCTCATTTTTCACTTTATTTATATTTGGGTGAATACGCAGCAGTTGGAAGCTCAGCATGGAGGATGCCCAAGGTGCTCATTCTCTGGGGAGTTTCCCTGCCATTCCATGGACCGGGTCCATTAGCGTGACAAAAACCAGGTTTGCCTCCATTTGCACATTTGTGTCAACATTCCTTTCTCAACATACATGTGTGCTACTTCTTTTTTGAACCAGTTATAACATCTGTCTGGTTTTTTCATGTGTTAAAATCTCTAGCACATGTTCATTTTTCTATCTGTATGAGAGTCAAGAGGGTTTTTTTTTCTTTTTTCCAAAAATATTTTTGGAAAATGGTAAGAAGGTATAATCAGTTATTCAAAGGATATAACCGGATGAGCCAAGTATATGTGCTTCCTATTAGTGCTATAAAAAATTACCACAAATGAGGAAGTCCAAAATTCAAGATGTGTGTGGGAGGGCTGGCTTCCTCTATGGGCTCCAGGAGAGAATCCATCCCTTGTCTTCTCCAGTTTCCAAACACCATTGACATCCCTCCACTTATGGGCACATGACTCCAACCTCTGCTTACTTCTTCACATTGCTCTTACCTCCCACTGAACCCTTCCAGCACCCTTCCAGTACCCTTCCTATAATCACCCTTCCTTGTGATTGCACCAAGCTCACCCAGATAATCCAGCACAATGTCCCCATCTCAAGTCCTTAATTACTAAGGCCCTTTGCCATATGAGGGTACATTCACTGTTTCCAGAGATTGGTGGGGGAGGGCATTATTCAAGAAATGTAGGAAAAGCAGAAACCAGAAAAACAGAGAAAATATAAAGGGCTAGAATCCTACCAAGGCTTTTCCTCAAAGGCTTAAAAAATGTTGTGAATAAAAGAGTTTCAAATGCATTATAATACATCCATACATAATCGAAATGCTAGGCAGCAGTTATAACAAATGAGTTAGGTCATCACGTGTTAACATTACATGTCATAACATGGGAAGACTTTCAAGGTACAGGAACTGGGAAAAGCAATGCTAAATATGTGAGGAGATGGACTCTAGATACACCACAAACTGCTATTCACGGTTATCTCCGGAGGGGAAGGTGGGATCAAGTGGGGACGTGAAGGGGAGTTCTCTCTTGCTTTTTTTTTAATTAGTTTCAGAGGTAGAATGTAGTGATTCATCAGTTGCATATAACACCCAGTGCTCATTATATCAAGTGCCCTCCTTAATGCCCATCACCCAGTGACCCCCTCCCCCTACTCCCCTCCAGCACCCCTCAGTTTGTTTCCTAGACTTTAGCATCTCTTATGGTTTGCCTCCCTCTCTTTCTTTATCATATTTTTCTTTCCCTTCCCCTATGTTCATCTGTTTTTTTTCTTAAATTCCATTCACATATAAGTGAATTCATATGGTATTTATCTTTCTCTGACTGACTTATTTCGCTTAGCACGATACCCTCTAGTTTTGAACACGACATTGCAAATGGCAAGATTTCATTCGTTTTGATGGCCGAGCAATATTCCATTGCATGTGTATGTGTGTGTGTATATATACATATATATATATGTATTTATACACCACATCTTCTTTACCCATTCATCTGTCATTCGACATCTTGGCTTTTCCCTTATTTTGGCTAGTGTGGACATTGCTGCTAAAAACATTGGGGTGCATGTGCCCCCTCAAATCACTATGTCTGTATCCTTTGGATATAAACCAATTAATGAAATTAAAGAAACACATTGATAATACTACAGTAATAATACAGGACTTTAACACCTTGCTCACAGCAATAGACAGAGCATCTAAGCAGAAGATCAACAAAGAAACAAGAGCTTCGAATGACACACTGGACCAGATGGACTTAAGAGATATATTTAAAGCATTTCATCCTAAAGCAACAGAATACACATTCTTCTCAAGTGCACATGGAACATTCTCCAGAATAGACTAAATACTGGGTCACAAATCAAGTCTTGACTGGTATAAAAAGATTGAGATTATACCATGCATATTTTCAGACCACAATGCTTTAAAATTTGAACTCAATTACAAGTATTCTCACTTTCTGTTGGTGCACTTGGGAATTACTTGAGAATTTACAATATTATATTGGCATTTTGAATAATATTTTAAGATCATAGTAATTGAAAGTGTTGAAGAACAATCCAGAGAGGGCAAAATGTCCTTCCCTTCCCTTTCTGATACTCCTTTTCTGGCCCCTCTGAGAAGCTTAGTCAGGTGTACCTTCAGGTCTGCATCAGTGAGCAAATGAATGGTCCCATCACACACTGACAAGATGTCTGGGGAAGGACAGACAGACACAGGCATGTCTCCCCAGAGGTAAGCATGTACTTGCTCAGTTCTCGGGCTCCAAGAAACCCCGCAGTAGGCAGCTCTACATTATGTTCCATTTCCTGTAACTTTTTTCTTCAGCAGGCATGTCATAATATTCTACAGTGTTCACGTGGATCATTTCCTCCTTTGAGATACTGCCACTGTTAGTTGAGTTCTAATTAACAGCCGGTGCATAACACAAAGCAAGTTCTAGAAATGTGCAGTTTCCACAAGCAACCTGCTTCCCTCTTATTATGTTAATAATGAAGATATTCCCCGTGGTACCTTGGGATGGTGTATCTGATAAAAGTCAGCAGAACAAGTGCACGTTCCAGACATTCGTGCTGAATAAACAGAGCAAGCAGAGGTAGAAACAGCTCTGACACAACCCTTCACACGAATACAAATTGGTAAAAACTGCCATTTAAAAATCCCCTTGTGTTTGCTCTATGAACTGAGCACACTTCACTGTCTCAAATGTTTAAGACTAAAATGGTGCCTGAATGGGATCCAGATTAGATTATCCCCTCTGCACCCGAGGGTAGCAGCAACCAGATAGCTTGCTTCTTCATCCCTTGACCTACTTTAGGAATCATAGGACTGCTTAGTGAGGGCAGCATCCACTGGTCCCTCTACAAACCCACACACGAGGTGCTGGTCCAAACTGGCATTTACGTTTATTGAGCACCAAGGGCTGTAGCAGGTGCCAAAGCAGTCTTATATCTCACACCAGTGATGATCAAGACTCCTTGTCAAGTCTGAAGATCCATTTATAGATGAAAATGCTATCATGAAACACTTAAGGGAGAAAAGATTCATTTCTTGCACTTATTGGTTTAAAAAATATACAATGAAGAAAGCAATTCAGCAACTCTTTAATTTTGCATCTTATAATCAAAACAGTATTTACATATATTTGAAAAACTTTGGCTATTTTTGAAACTTACTTTTATGAAATAAATGTTTGTGCCCCCTCAAAAAAAATTCATATATTAAAGCCTTATCCCCCCAGTATGAAGGTACTAGGAAGTGGGGCCTTTGGAAGGTGATTCGGTCATGAGGGTGGAGCCCCCATGAACGGGTTTAGTACCTAGGAAAAGGGACCCCACAGAGCTCCCTAGCCCCTGCCACCTTGTTAGGACATGAGAAGTGTGCAGTCTGCAATCCAGAAGATCCTCACCAGAACTCAGCCATGCTGGCACTCTGATCTCGGGCTTCCAGCTTCCTAAATAATAAGAAATAAATTTCTGTTGTTGATGAGCACCCAGTCTATGCACTTTGTTATAGCTGCCCAAAAGGACTAAGGCACTTACTATTTATCCAATCCACAGACAACAGACCCAAGGATCTCTTGCAATATTTCCTTAGCCATTACTCCAAGGAGTTCTCAGTCCATAACTTAGAAATCGCTACTATAGAGTAGGCAAAAGAGAAAATGGCCTAGTTTTTGCTCTAAAGATCTTAACATTTTGTAAACTACTAGAGTCAAGAGTTCCAAGTGAAGCCAGTAGTGGATCAAAGGGAGAGAGTGGATGGAAGTCTAGAAGAGGCGAATGCAGTGGGGATGGAGAAGAAGTAAACAGAACAGGTGAGACAATGAAGGGGTAAACCCTGCAGAAGTGGCCACCTGAAAGTAAGGTGGAGGGAGGGTCTCACTCAGATGCCATCATTCCTGGTTCTACTGTGGGCTGAATAATGGAGCCCTTCACAAAAATAGGACTGGAGGAGGAGTGCCTCTCAATATCTCCCTGGGCATCTATTTCTGTCTCTGGGCTCTCCAGAATGATCCCTCCTCACAAGTGAGACAATATTCTGAGGGCTTTTGTGGCCACAGGGTAAGATCCACTTCACGATCACCCAGGAATGAGCCAATTTCAACTCCCCTCTATTTATACCCAGGGAATCACAGCATATCACAGAATCTGGGGAGGAAACATCTTCATGGGAAGCCTCCTGTCAAAGATAATTTGGATATTCACATTCAATCCAAGGACTGTCCTGTTCTCTGATTTCTAGCAAGGCCAATGTCTTATTTGTACATGAAGAATGGCAAAGCCTTCTCTCTAAGTACTTTGCTTTACTGTTTGCTCCATTGCTTGGAGGCTGTAGAAAAGAGGGCAACGGAGTTGATCATAACACCGTAACGTCAGGTTGCCAAACTCCACTACCTGTAGCAGAAATAAACAGTTTTACATATTTTAATGTAACAGCATTTGTGGTATCCTTAGCTACTGCCAGGTACCAGACTACACAATTTACATTCATTCACTTTCTCCTTGGAGAAATTTTCTGGACCATCCAGTATAGAATAACCTCATCTCCCCCAACTTACTCTTCACACATCCATGAGCTAGTTTTATTTTCTTCACAGTACTGCTCACACTCTATAATGATCTTCTTTCCTGATTCCTTTATGTATCATATGCATCTACCCTCCAGCCTGTAACCACCATAACCACAGGCAGAATTTGCTTATTAACCCCTCTATTCCCAGTACCTAGAAAATTGCCCTACACCCAATAGACACCTTCTTTTTTCATTTAACTAATAAATGATTCCATTTGAACTTTGTCACTACATACGGGTAAGTACTAGTACTAAACTTGACTTTTCTGAATGTGGACACTGAAGCTAAGAAAGATTAAAAAAAAAAAAAACTTGATCACATTGACACACTACTAACGGGTGGTTAGGATTCGGACCCAACTCAGATTGGCGTTCTAGCTGGAGTTTTAAGACGAAACTACCTATATGCCTAACCTTGACCAGTGACTCAGTGCAGGGGCAGAGATGAGTGTGGACCCTCAGCATACCCCATCATGGCTCCTGAAAGAGAAAAGGCTCCTAGGATATCAGCGGCATCATCTTGTTCTATAAAGGGCAGTACATTCAAGGCAGGGCCCATAGAGCTGTCTCTAAGCATTACACAGAAAGGACTTTGGAAGCAAGACAACGGCTCACACAGCACATCTCTCTCCCCAAGTCAAACACCAATACCCAGTGGGTTGGTATAAAGACTTGCAAATCCACATGTCCAGAATGGCAACTGGAAGGATGCGTGGGAAGAAAATCTGAGGTAGTGTGGAGAGGGGGAAAGAAAGAAAAGAGTTATTGATCACGCTTAATCCTTAGGTCTTCTTAGCCACAGCTGAAAGGACCACCTCATTCTCCCCCACAGACTGACTACTGGATTCTGCACCCACCTATTTCATGAGGTTGATAAGAAGAGGAAGTTGGGTGCCTGGGTGGCTCAGTCAGTAAAGCATCCGACTCTTGGTTTCAGCTCAGGTCATGATCTCAGTGTTGCGAGATCAGGTCCCAAGTAGGGGTCCGCACTCAGCAGAGTCTGCTTCTCTCTCTCTCTCTTCCTCTCCCTCTGCCCCTCCCCCAAATCTCTCTTTCTCTCTCAAATAAGTAAATCTTTAGAAGAAGAAGAAAAAGAAGAAGAAGAAGAAGAAGAAGAAGAAGAAGAAGAAGAAGAAGAAGAAGAAGTCAAGTGACCGATGAAAGCTACTGTGAGCCTTGCACATGACCAGGGCTCCCTAAATGGCAGCTTTTTATTATTATAACTCTCCTGGAGGCAAAAGAGATGGACGCCAAAGCAACCCTGCTAACTCAAGGTTCTTATCTCTTTGGGTTTTCAATAGCAAGGGCAAATACCCTCATTTCAGTCAAAAACCATTAGTGTATTAAGGCTTGTTTCCTCTGACAATGAACACATGGTGCAGGTGAGACAGTGGGAGAGAAAAGAAATATATATTTACGTGTATGTATGTGTCTATAGTCACTGGAGAGTGGCTTGAGTGAAATTGCTACAATACAGAAGCTGAGCCTGGGAATAAATTACATCTGAATTGCTCCCTGCCATTTACTTCAAACCCCTTTGAGATTGCTACCTCGGGCATAGGATGAGAGCAGGAAATAAGCTACCTGTTTGGAAAAGGAGAAAAATCAGCAGTTACCCTTTAATGACCGTGAACAGAATATCTAGCAAAGGATTCCCTTTATGTTATCTGTTTGGCAAGAACAGAACAATATCTTAAGGAGACCTTCCTCTTTATCCTCCACCCACCCCAACCAAAGAAAAGACCTCTCCAATCAAACCTGCCACCAAATAGCTTAATTTTGAGGTTGACAGCCAACACAGACCAGGACCCAGGTGTACTAGTCCCTCCTTCCAGCAGGAGGAGCTCTGATTGACCAGTCAATCCCAAATTCTATTTAGAAATCACCCAACTGTGTCTACCTGGCTGAAGGTGTTATTATGAAGGCGTACCCCTAGATAGCGTTGAAACGGGGAAAATAGGGACACCCATACAGTTTCTAAATGTTTCTGGCACAGAGCTAAGCCAATGATGATTCCTCCTCTGTGTTCTGAAGTTTGCAAACCACATAATTGAATACCCCTTAAGAAAATAAAAAAGAAAGGAGGGGAGGAAGGAAGGGAGGAAATGAGGGAAAGAGGATCCAACCAGACAAGAATTAAGTCAGGAACCTCAACCTCTCACCTGCAAGCATGTGGACAGAAAAAAGAAGAAAAAGAGAGGACAGAAGGGAAGGAGGAGGACAACAAAATCCAAATTAAAAAGGTGGCATATAGGTCATAATGATAGCTTTGGGCAGTGAGATAGGATTAATCAGGGGGATGTGAGCAAATTCAGCTGGACACTTTGCCATTACCCTGCTGAACTCCTTGATAGTTATCAACCAGATGGAGTCACAAATGGAATCTTGGAACAAATAGGTTTGAAATGTGGGATAATGAATCGCCCTGTGGGTAGGACAGCCTTCATCCCTGATGTTATGGCAAGTGGGGGCTTCCCCAGAAATGCCCTGCAGCCCCCTTCACTCTGCAGTCAGCATGGCCTTCCTCTTCGATCAAGACTGTGCCACTGTTCTCCTGTTGCTTCACTTTACATGCTAGGCAGGCAGGATCTGGTGCATAGGAGAGGCAAGCAAGTGGTAATCATAACTAAGTGACCAGTAAGCCTCAGGGCTTGAAACTCAGCATCTAACCTAAAAGATGCTCTAGCTCAAGGAAGCTGTAGGTGTCATGTTCTACAGCTCAGCTAGCAACCTCATCTAATGCCCAAGGGTCAATGTGGCAGGTAAGAGATGGAAAGTTACAAAAGTCTCAGAATGGGCGGAGGGTTTATGCTCTGTGAGGAACCTACCGGCTGCTGTAAATGAAGTCAGGTATCTGGAAACTTAATAAGTGTTTATGAAAATCAAGAAAGGATCTGGGGGCCCATCATCAGAGAACTCAGGCAGCTAACCACACACATCTCCCTTTAAATTGGGAAGGCAGTTTCATTCCACCAAGGTAAATTGAACTTGAAATTGGGAAGTCATGTTCCTTTCCAAAGGCTAGCTTTCCCTGTGAAACTCTGTGTATCATGAAGAGGAGGGAAGCATCTGGGAATCTTCAATTCTCTATGATCTGGGGTCTAATGAGTCACTCTAATCTTCCAGAACTGAGGGGAGGCGGGGACCACAATAGTGAAGAAGCAGGGGAGGCGAATATGGGTTTTTTAGTCTAATTCTGACTTGTCAGGTGGTCAGTTAAGAAAATAGCCTGTTTAGTGGAACGTGAAATTCATGAGGATAATTATCTACTGTATTCATAAGGGTGGCTAAAAAGTGATTAAGTCTGCAACCATATTTAACTATGATGCCTAAAAAGAGGAGGGATTTAAATGCCTTTGTGCATATTTTCATTTGCAGAGTTTCAGAACATCAAAGGTTTGCATTACTTGATCACATCAGTTTTAAAATATATACATAAGACTACACACCAAATGTTAAAATCTATATTATTTATATATTGCTGTAGCAGCTTCAAATAACTATAAACATTTATTTGGGGTCTCTCATGAGGTCAGAGGCAAGCAGTGAGCCAGGGTCTCCCAGTCATCTGAAATCTCAACCGGGCTAGAAGGATCCACTTCCAAGATGGTGCACTCATACAGCTTACCAGTCAATGCTAACTATTGGCAGGAGGCCTAAGTTCCTTACCATGTAGACCTCCTCATAGGACCACTTTGGTGTCCTCACACCATGGTGACTGGCTCCTCCAGATGCTCATAATAGACATAACTATATTTGCTTAAAGAAAGTAGGTATGTATGGGGCACCTGGGTGGCTCAGTCCGTTAAGCGACTGCCTTCGACTCAGTTCATGATCCCAGGGTCCTGGGATCGAGCTCCACATTGGGCTCCCTGCTGCTTCTCCCTCTCCCACTCCCCCTGCTTGTGTTCCCTCTCTCGCTGTCTCTCTGTCAAATAAATAAATAAAATCTTAAAAAAAAAAAAGAAAGAAAGAAGGTAGATATATGTTCTCTCATTTATCAAAGTCCTAAGGCAAGTGGTATGTGATTGGCATAGTAGCTCCATGTCATGGGGTGCCTTGGATTCTTGTATCATTCTGTCCCCCCATCCTCATTACAAGAACTGAAGGTCGCCTCCTCTGTCGAGAGGGCTCCTGAAGATCCAGCCATCTGTCCACAATCCAACGGGAAGTAGAAGTTTGAAGAGAAAGGCAAAAATGGGCTCATACAAATCATCTGCCTCACAGTTCTGGTTTCCAGAGTATCTGCCCAATAACTTCTGTTTCTACCTCATTAACAAGAATGGCCACATGGAGTTGTCATGGGAGCTAAGGAATTTGTATCTCAGGTGAGCATATTGCCACTCCCAAGAAAAGCAGCCTCTGTAACTAAGGAAGAAAAAGAAAATGGACATTGGATCAGTAACAAATAGTTCCTGTCATATCTGTTTTGTAGAGATCCCCAGAAAGTTGTGCTATGCTACAATTCCCACATAATATTTTCACGGATTGGCATATATTTTTAAAAAACTGGTGGTAAAAAGGTCAGAGTTGAGAAGAATGGAGAAAATGGGTGGGTGAGATAAGTAGTTACAGGACGAGAGATGTCTTGTCTTTGGTAAAAGCATAAATTACCTGGGGAATTTTCTTACTGGAAGGATCAGAAGGTTGCCATGTTCCCTAAAGAGTTTTAATGGTTCCAAGAAATGAACTAGAAAGGACAGGTGCTTTGTAGCACTAGCCCACCATGACTGGATTATCTCTTTCCAGTGTGACTGGGGACCCATTTGAACATTAGGCTGAAATCCAAAGCTGTTTTTCCATTCTCTCTCCCTGACATTTACAATAAAAGGCTGAATTCTCTGCCTAGTAAACTGTGGGGCACTATCAATAGTGGGTGTTGGAAAATGATGCAGAAACAAACAGCACATTATTTATGCCAATGGAAACAGTAAATCACCCTTCCTTTACACTTAAATGTCATAGCAAGTGCAAATCAAAAGTTCTCACACCTCAGAAGGAGAATAATCTGCGAGTTTCTCAGAGGAAGGAATTACCTACCTGCCTATACAGTGCAATAAATGTCCCTTTTAAAATGAAATAATTTCTGAGCTCCTCAGCACAAGACTTATGGTGAAAAAGACAGCGCCAATATTAAAATTTAATATACCCAATATTGTCGTGTAACAATAAATCAACTAGTAAAAAGCAGCAAGTATTTTTTTCTACTCCTAAAAAGAGTTACAGTGCTTTAATTTGAATGGATGTTGGGTTACGATTATGGGTTACGATAGTGAAAAGTATGAATTTGTGTCTCTATAGCAATCAGATGGGGTTGCCCAGAGCAGTTTATATAATATGCAGTATCCCACTCTGTCAATGTCAATGAGTATTCACTTCTCTTATTAATTCAGTAGACTGTAAAGATGACAAGTTTAGAAGCTGGAATAGTGATAAAGTGAAAGCTTTGAATAGTTCAATCTTTTCAGCTTCATGGTACTTTGCAAAGGTTGTCTAGTTCCACCCCTAGACTTGGATGTGTGGAGAGTGGTTTGCCTATGCATTAGGAATATGAGAAAACTCTAAGGCTTGGTGGCAAAGCTCTTCTAATAGAGGGACTTCTCATCCGACTGCCTACATACAAGATGGACACTGTTCAGACCATTTCTTTCTATAACCAGAGTTTGGGGGCAGACAGACCTGATTTAAATCCTGGCTCTGCCTCTTAGCAACTGTGTGTGATCTTGGACAGGCTACTATGGCTTCTTGAGTCTCAGTTTTCACCTGTAAAAATGTAGGTAAGAGGCTGAGGCATACCTTACATGAAAGGGCTGAACCTGATGTAGGTACCAGATGAATACCAGCCCCTTCTCCCCAGTCCTTTCTGAATTTTAAAATCAAGACTCCAACTCTGCATGCATTCGCACCAAATGGGTCTCTGACCTGCTTCCTTAGCTCATTACTCCTGGAAGATTAAATACATCTGTATATAAAGTAATTAATGGTGCAGGTCACCTGGTAGGGTCTCATAAATGTTAGTGCTCATCATCATCATCATCATCATCATCATCATCATGAGGGGTTGCTGGGTTCTATCTCTGGCACTGCCTGAGACCCTACCCCACAGATTCCTCATTATGGCATGAATGGGGGGACGAGGGAGAATTTCCCAACAAAGCATGACTATTTTACCTGCTAAAGAATGTTCAAAGACCCTTTTTCAATCCTTTTATTATTGTAATTAGTCATGAAAAGGCCCAACCAAGACCCCAGGAAGCCCTGGCTTCCTGACCTCTCTGCTGTGCCCAGTTCTGATTTACGAGCTCACGGAAGGAAGCAAAGGAACTGGCCACAAAAGCACAAATCGAGGCAGGCGCTGATCCTAGGGCTGATGAAAACACTGCCAGCTCGCCTAGAGGAGACTGCACATTTGGAGCCTCTTCAACAGACCACAGCTCTGTGGAGAGAGAACCCTCTGGAAGCTGTGCTCCAGGAGCACTGGGCCAGCATCTCCTGGGATGATTGACAGAGCAGCCACACCTTCCATCAGAGGGGACAGCGACCACACTGCCATCCAAGCTGATTTGTTAGCTAAAGATCAATCATCATGGCAGAGAGAAAGAAACACAGTGGAGATTAGAGCACACATGGTAAATGTGAGCACCTTCCCAGGGAGGGAGAGGCCAGGAGGGATAGAGAGAGAATAATGATGGATAGGGCTAAACAGATAAAGTTCCTTTTGTGGCAATGTTACATCACCCTTCAATAGAAAATGTGATTTATTTTCCCCAAGGCTGAGGACAGGCAACGCAATGCTTTGGGGACCTCTTTGCTGCCAAGATTGCATTCGGTGAAACATTTTTTCAAGCCCTTGGGTAGTGAAAAGAAAAATAGCCAATGATCACCAGAGCAGCTACTATTTATGGAACATCGAGCACTGAGCTACATGTACATATTCCCTCAATTTCTAACAGTAATGCTGAAAGTTAGTAATATCATCCTGACATTATACCCAAAAATAAGTTGAGGGCCAGAGAGTCTGGAAGTTCATAGATGTTTTTTGGGCATCCATTATGGACCCAGTACTGATGGTTCTCTATGCTAAGGACATGGTGATGAATATGAAAGATACAGTGCCCCAAAAGTAACAGACATTCTGGTAGGGAAAAATAAAAAATAAACACTGAACCCAACAAACAGCATCATCTCAAGCACAAAATCAGTGCTATGGAGGGAAATAGTAGTTGGTTTGTTACACGGTGATTTGGTGGAGGGGCTCTGGGGCAGAGGCAGGGACATTTGGGTAGAGCATTCAGTAATGATGGACCAGTCATGAAAATGTGCTGGCGAGGGCTTTTCAAGCAGAATGAAGAGAGAGGGCAAAGCACCCCAGATGAAGGCAGAAAGAAGATGCAAAAAAGAAAGCTAGTATGGCCAAGGGGGCAGCGGGCACTGGGAAGGGGATGGTTGAGGCCACACAACACATCCAACATCATGCAGTTTGGAAGTGGCAAAGCCAGCATGTCACCCAGAACCACCTGAGAAGCTCACAGGCAACCCGCTTCCACGAACTGAGATTAACACACAGCAATATCCAGAGGATGGGTTTGGAGTCAGCCTGGTCAAGGGTAAATCTTGACCTTACCAGGAACAACCTGTTGGACCGGTTTGGGCAAGTTCCCTGACTTCTCCATGACCTCAGTGTCTCTGTCTGAAAGAGGAAATGATCACGCTATTTATCCCTTCCCCAGTGAGTTATTGCAAGAATGAAAGACAAACTGTGTGGACAGCAGTATAAGCATTGAGCAAGCAAGTAGTGTTTTTTTTCTACTCATATGGATTATTCTAAAAGGACTGAAAGAGGGTGCCTGGGTGGCTCAGTCAGTTAAGCATCTGCCTTTGGCTCAGGTCATGATCTCAGGGTCCTGGGATCGAGCCCCACGTTGGGCTTCCTGCTCAGCAGGGAGTCTGCTTCTCCCTCTGCCTCTGCCTGCTGGTCTCCCTGCTTGTGCACGCTCGCTCTCTCTCTCTCCCCCTCTCTCTTTCTCTCTGTCAAATAAATAAATAAAATATTTTAAAAAATAAAAAGAAATAAAAGGACTGAAAGAACAATTTCCTGTTCTTGCCCCAAGAGTTAGACAGGTTTTGGTTCTTGACTAGGCTCTCTCTAGAAAAAGGCAATAACTGTTCTCATTTAAGAGCTAAAGAAAACACATTTCCCATTTCCCTGGAGACATGTCCAAATAAGACTATTATTCCAGGTCTGGTCTCGCTAAGGGCAGTGTATTAGTCAGGGTTCTCCAGTGACATAGGATATATGTAAATCTATATAGTATATAGATCTAGATCTAGATCCCATCAATAGAGCTATCCAGATTTGAGGGCCTCCAAGTGACCAAGCAGTGACGATCTTTGGCAAGGACCCCCCCACCATTTCATGCACAGAGAACTCAGTGTCCCTTTTTCCTGCAGTACTTTAGCCCTAGGGCCTGGTAAGAACCAAGAGAAAGAGACTAACAAGTTACTTTTCCACAACATTTCAAAATGCAGCATCAGGACTAGAGTTGACTTAATTCAGAGAAAATATGTGGCAAGTCTTTTACCACATGTGTTTTGGAGGAATCCATCAAACACATAAAGTGCCTTAGGACAGCATCCGACCTCTGGGGAGAGCTTCAATAAATATTAGCTATGATGATGATTATAAATAATACAGGTGATGCAGGACTCTCCACAAGATAGCTGTTAGTATTATATAAAAGTACAACAAATTTCCCAAGTGATGCCTGGAACAGGCAGGGGCCAGAGAAGGCTGAGAGCACTCACCCTCCAATGCCACCAAAAAAAAAAAATTGTCTAAAAGTTCACACAGATGGACAACTACTTTCCAGGACTCCCCTCTGCCTAGATTTTTCCAATTTTGCTAAGTCGCCTTTACTTAACTACTCTATGCCAAGGTAATCTTCTGAAAGAAATCAGACTTTGGGTAATAAATAAAGGTTTATTGAGCAAACATGTTGTAAATCTTTGAAGAAAGATTTTCCCTGGGTTTTTTTTTTCCTCCATTTATTTCTAATCAAAACCTACCCCTCATTCTCCTTCTATCCCCACCAGCACCGTCTTCTTCTCAGACACAGCTGAGGGTCTAGTCCTGAGGTGAATCAGAAGCTGGGAAAATAATCCATCCCACTCAGACCCTCGAGTCCCCCAGTCAAGAGACAGAAATGAAACCCTTGAGAAGCCTTGAGACTAGAGATATGACAGTAAAACACAGCTTCTCCTCCACATTACCCACCCTTCAGTCAGCCGTGACATCCCTGTGGGCTTATGGGAGACGGAGAAGAGGCTGTTCTCTTGACATTTTTTATTTAGATCCAAGGAAGAACAAGAGGATAGGTTTGAAGACATTATTGTCACTATGACCCATGACACCTCCATCCCATAAACCATTGTCCACTCTGTGCCAGGCACACGCAGTGACGAGGTGACAGAGACCAAGTCCTCCCAAGGGAGTTCTCTGAATCATGTCAAAAGCAGCTGAGAAACACACACAGCCATGTCCTGTGCCCAAAATAATTATGGGGTGTGGACAAGATTCTGGGGAGCACAGAGAACATTTCCATGGACACTGCTAGGCTCTGAGAACCCAGAGGGGTATGGAGCACGGTCCCCAGTCACGAAGAATCACAGAGGCTTGTTTTAAAAAAAAAAAAAAATGAAGATGGGGCAGAACAAATTTTAGCAAAGGGAAGAGGATGGAAGAGGAGAAATGAGGCGGTGACAAGGCAGCGCAAAATGGCCCCTGATTGAATAAGCATCTGGGAGAGATGACCTAAGGAGAATAAAGAACCCTCCTGTTATAAAAGGAAATTTATTTTTGTGACTCAGGGTATAAGGTTGGGAGACCCGGGATTTTTGATCCCACAGTTCGGGTTTTGTTTTTGTTATTGTTTTTTTTGATCCCACAGTTTATTTTGTGGGGGTTTTTTGATCCCACAGTTTTGAAGACAAGCTGAGCCCTGCATTCGAGGGAAGAGGTGGGTGCTCCTGAATATCTGGACCCCGAGGACACCACACAGGCCCTGCGGAAGACATGGAGGCCCACCACTGTCCTTGAAGAGGTCCTGGCACTAATAAAGACACAAAGCAGACTGGCACCGGGTCAAGAGGAACAACTGGAGGTCAGGCACTCCAACTGGGAGGTCTCAAGGCAATAATCATGTAAAACACCACTTTATAACTTCTTGTGGATCTGTCTTCCTTGCCAGACATGGGCTCCTCAAGGAGAGAGAACACATCTTTTTTAATCTCCAAATTTTCAGAACCCCTGTGGGCATATGATAATATTCAATGTTAAATATATGAATAGGTCACTCCGTAATTTCCACAGGGTTTTCATGTGATGTGTGCACATTTAACCCTCACAAGTTGGGTTTTAGAAATTCCATTTTAAAATGGAGAGCTGGAGGTTTGGAGAGATGAAATGTCTTCTCTAAGATGGCACAGCGAGAGATAACAAAGCTCCCTGTGACCTGTCTTCCCCAGAAACTTCATTCCCCTCCCTCCACCAACAACATCCACCCTGTGGAATTCCGGGCTTGGACTGTGCAAGATCGGTGCCCAAGGCCTGGCCCTCCCTCACCCCTCCTCATTGATACACTCACCAACCAAGAGTTCGAGAAGCTTCTGTGTACAAGAGACTGAACTAGACACTGCACGTACCACTGTGAATCAAAGTCCCTTTTGCATGGAGCTTGCATTCTAGGAAGGAGACCGAGAGTAAGCAAGAAAGGACATACGTGAACAAGTAACCTCAGCAGGTGTCAGGAGCTACAAAAAAAAACCACTCTCAGTTGTGATCGAGTGTCCCTGAGGAGGACAATGCAAGTGGGAATGAGCTGGACAATCAGAAGAAACAGGAAAGAGGCGATGGGGAAGGGGCATGAGCAGCCTGGAACCCGGCAGCAGGGCCTCTGAAAAATGATCTTCCCATACTTTCAGTCCCTGAAAACCGTTCAACTCCCCAGCACAGGAACAAAAGTGCAATGGTTAGGAGACTACTTCAGTGGTCCAGATAGCAGACGCCAGTGGCTCAGATGAGGAGGGTGGTGGTAGAAATAGAGAGGATTAGAAGGATCTGGGATGCATTTTGGAAGTAGAGTCAAAAGGGGTTGCTAAGGGGTAGACTTGCTCATTATTGTCACTCCCTAGAATGTCCTCTCCCTAGTAACTTTCTCCCCCACTGGTCCTCAGGTGTCCCTGTGTTTTTCAACAACTTTATTGAGATTTCATATACCATACAATTTACCCATTTGAGTATAGAATTCAGGGGCTTTTAGTATATTCACAAAGTTGTACGTCCATCACAGCAATCAATGCCAATGCACCTTTGGCAGGAATCCACTCCCTGTCTTTATAGATTTTATAGATTTTCCTATTCTAGATACTTCATAAAAGGAAATCACACAACATTTGAGCCTTTGTGATTGACTTCTTTCACTCAGCATCATTTGTTCAAGCTTCAGCCACATTGTAATATGCATTGGTGCTTTTCTATTTAATGTCAAATAATATTCCAGTGTATAGATGCCATGTTTTAATTATCCATTCATCATTTGAGGGACACTTAGGTTGTTTTCATGTTGCAGCTATTATGAATAATACTGTTCTGAACATTCATGGGCAACTTTTTTTTTTTTTTTTTTTTTGAGAGCCTATGTTTTCATTTCTCTCAGGTAGAGACCTAGGAGTGGAATTGCTGGATCATATGGTAACTCGATGTTTTACCTTTGGAGGAATGGCCAGGCTGTTTTCCAGAGTGGCTACACCATTTTACATTCCTCCCAGTAGTGTGTGAGTGTTCTCGGGTGTCACTTGGAAGCATTTCCCCACCTCTTTTCTCCAAGCGTGTTACCCAAGTGGAGTGAGATGCTTCTTCCATTTTTACCAATACCCCATGCAAATCCCTATGGCAGTTCTCTTCATGCTGTGCTATCTTCACTAATTTTCTGAGCTCTCTGTGGCTGTCTTTAACAGGGACTGTCTCTTTCACCTCTTCATTCTCAAGATCCAATTCCTGGCACATGGCTGATTTCCAGCCTCCTCCATGAATGGGTCAAAGAGGCACTCCGGATTAATTGAAACACTCCCAGATACTTTGAAGCCAGTCAACAACAGGTCTGAGGTCTTCAGGGATGCTGGAAAAAATCAAAATACAACCTGAAAGCAAGCTGCTCCAGAACTGAGGCTAGAGGAAAAAAAATCATCTGCTTCTGTAGCTGCCTTCCAACAGATGTTATAAATGGGTAATTTATAAATGTGCAATTTACAGGATATCTCTGACAATGCCCAGAATGTTGATTCAGAGAGAACAGGGTGAGTAATGAGATTTTTATGGGACACTGTGTGCAGGTTTGTTTGGAATATGTAGTATTGGTTTCTCAGCAATCACTAATGGCTTCCCTGACCACCCCGAATCCCTGGGGCAGAAAGTCAGACAGGATCCCAATAATAAAATTTAAATAATTATTTCATATCTGACAAGGCCTACTCTTTGGACATGATCACTTGACCTGGTTTTTCCAGGCAGTCCCAATAAACCCAGATGGGCAAACAATCCTTTAAGAAGTTGTTGATGTTTTGAAAATCTATTTAACTTCCACAGCTTGGCTCTGTATCCATTTCCACCTGTCTTCATTTATGAGGCCACATTTGCACGAAAACAAGATCTTTGTTTTATCCAAAACGCATTCTTAAGCTTAGGGCATCCTGAGACTCTTCTTATTATAGAGACTATCTTGGGGCTGATGTGAAGCTCAGAATAGAATAACTCATCAGAAATAAATAGATCAGTGAATAAGCTCAGGTGCTAGGGCCAGTTCCACCACTGAGTCACAGTGGAAATCTCGTTGCAAAATAACGTTTTCTTTTTCATGTATAACAAAAGGATTGAACAAGAAGAACAGTTCCCAGCATAGGGCTCTAGGATGGTGGAGCTCCTCAAAATAGGCTTTTTGATTTTTAAAACTTTATAGAAAACACAAACGTTCCCTACAAAGCCCACCTAAATATCTAAAACATTTCCAACTGACATCTAATAGTCTAACCTTATTTCAAATAAATCTAATTTTTTCCCACCAAATCTACTTTGTCCCAGTCTATCCACCCTCACTCACTGAAACGATCATTCACATCACTATTTGAGCCAAAAATCCAACAATCATCTTTGACTTCTCTCTGGCCCTTACTCCCTACATTCAATTTGTCAGAAAGTCCTATCAGCTTTACTTCCAAAATACATCCAACCATTTCTCTCCATTCCCACTGTCTCTGCACCAGCCTAAGCCTATTAACCTCCAGACACTCTCCCTGCTCCTTGGCGATGCATTACCCCATGACAGTCCATTCTCCATACCCTAGTCTGGGGCTGCACTGCCTCAAACCCCTACAGTGATTCCTTCTGCCTTGGGTATGAAACCATCCTCTCTGCAGTAGCCCACAAGTCCTCCCTCCCGACCCCACCCCCATCCAGTCCCCCATCACTGTTTTCCATCCTCACTGGCCTTCCTTCTATTTCTAGAAAATGTCAAGCTCTTTCCCTCCTCCAGGTTGTATTAGCTGCACCCCCTTCCTGAATCTTTCCTGCAGATCCTAAAGGGCTGACCACATCATTTGGCTCTGGGCTCTGATGCCACTTGCTCAAAGGGTCTTCAGCCCATCCAGCTCATATCAATCACTCTTTGGATCTAAAACTGGTAGAGCTCCTCTGACATCACCACCATCATCCTCCCACAGCCTTCATCTCCCTTTCATTTCATTTATTACTATCTGAAATTAAATTCAATATTTTTAGTTAAATCAATATGTATTTTTTATTTTACACTAGAACAGTGCTGGTCAAAAGTTCTTTCAACTTGGTTTGTAGCACTGATTCTCTTGGCTGATCTAAACTCTGATTGGCAGTAGCATATTCCTTTGATCCTTAAAAAGGAGAAAAAATACTTGATCATAATAATTATAATGATGACAGCTATAAGTTATTGATACCTTACCATGCATCAGGCATTGTATTTTATGGGCAAATTTCATTTAAAGCTCACAACAAGCCTGGTACATAAACACTTTCTTATGTATTACTGTGTTCACTTTATAGATGAAACAGTTTGAACCCCCAGAGACCAATCAAGTGCCTATGGACTTCATGAAGAAAGGCAAGAGGACCAGGCCTGGAGCCCATGTTGTCTGAACCCAAAGTCCCTGCTCTTAATCATTACAGTGTTCTGAGTTTCTTTGTAGTTATAATTTAATCAACTTTTTCTTCTTAGAATTAAGTTTCTAGGTAATAAAAATGTCATTATCTGAAAAAAAAAAATTCAGAAATATTTTAGGACTATTTACAAGTGCCATAGGAGTCTGGCTGGTCCCATGCTGGGGCCCCTTATCCAACATGGCAGATAACTGATCTGTTAGCTCCCCAAGTTTTAGACAGCACTCAACCAACTTCACAACCACCATGTTGCTAATTTGTTCATCTCCCATGAGAAAACGGCTGTCAAGTGGATATGATAGGAATGTTTGGGGCTCAAGCCATTCTCTCTGTGTAGACAAATCCACCCAGGGAGCAAGATCAGCAGCAGCAGTTGACCAGGCAAAGATCAAATAAGGCAGGTGATGAGTGTAAAGATGGTAATGGCTGACACTCCTGATTGTGCAGAGATGGGAGTTGGAGGCGGAGTGCCTCTCCTATAGAACAGACCTGGACAGGCACTGCCTCTCTTCATCTTCTTTCTGAAAGGCATTTTCTTCCTTTGCCTGTGCCAGCGCCTACAGTCCATTCCTCACTATGTCTTAGCATAGAAAACATTTTCTTTCTAAGGTCACTTTGCACTTTCTCACACTGATCTAAGTCAGTTTTATAGCTGAACCCAGGGAACAATCTTACCTATTTCAAATTCTTGCAAGGCACTTTGTGGACTCTCTATTCTATCTACAAGAGTATTGGTTGGTCTAAAATGGGAGGGAGGGG
>NW_023270825.1:15305968-15326013 GCF_011800145.1 Mirounga leonina | reverse complement strand
TATTCTATCTACAAGAGTATTGGTTGGTCTAAAATGGGAGGGAGGGGAAGTGGAAAGTTCTCAGCTGATGATCGAGGTGCCTTCTCATACTCAATTCCAAGCCTTAAATGAGCAAGAGGGAAAAAATGTTTCTTTCCCTCTTCCCCCTTTTCCCTTCAGAGGTTTAAATCTGACACCAGCAATAAGGCATCCTCTGCTTGTAATTCTGTCTTAATTCATCACTTACAACAGCTGATCTTACAACCCTCCCTGCTTGTACAGTAACAAAGAGAAAAATTGATAGGCAGTTAGGACAAAGGTTTTGCCAACTGCTATTGCTTTTGCACCAGGATTGCCCATGAGCGTGCTTTTTCCTTTCACTTCTCTCCCTAAGCCATCACATGAATTAAAAGCCATAGGGAACCTGGCAGAAACATCTCAGGCAAGGTTCTATTTTCAGGAAGTCCCAGAGCCATGTCTTTGGGATAGCCTCGGGGTAAGTGTTCTCTGCCCCACTGCGATGAGGGAACATTTCTTTGGTAGTGGCAATACGTAGAGAAACAAAATCTTGGAAAAGAGGTTACCCTCTGAGAATTAAACTAGTAAAATACATGGCATGATTGTGATTAGCCATCTGTGAGCATAAAGCAAAAGACAGCCTGTAAATGTGTCACTGAAGAATTTGCAGACACCCAAACCTCCAATAAAGATGATGGGAATAATCTCAGGGAGATGAGTCTGGAACTTGACAGCAATTTAGAAAGCAGAAAACTAATCAATTGCAATGTATGTTGCCTAAGAAAAGCTTGGGGAGGGCGTGCAACTGCCACTCCAAAGAGCATTTAACACGTGCTCCCCAGAAGAACTGCCATCCTGGGCCAAGGGGAGAGTGAGCCCCAGAAAAACATCCTGCATCTTCCTAGAGCATCACTTTTACCTCAAAATCTTGGAAATTATATCAAACATGAAAGTTTTATAGAGTAGATAACTGGAGGCAACATTTTGTGAACCTGAAGTTTACAACTGACAAGTAGAAAAGATTTTTCTGCTGCTTTCCCCAAGTCTCATCTGTACACTGGTAAGAAAGCCCTGCCTAAAATGTCCACCTGCTTGTTACTTTTTTTGTTTAAGATTTCCACAAATTCACTCCTTCTCTCATTTTCCGCACCCCCCACCACCGCCATAACACTGACCAGAATTGTAAGATCCAGAGCAAACGCTATCAGCTGACCCAAGTCAAAAGCCAAGTCCTTGCCTAAAATTTCAATGTGGTGTATCAATCAACATCCAGTCAGGAGAAGTAACCATACTATTAATTTGAACAGTGAGAATTTCATATAAAGAACTGTTAACTAGGGCGCCTGGGTGGCTCAGTTGGTTAAGTGTCTGCCTTAGGCTCAGGTCATGATCCCAGGGTCCTGGGATCGAATCCTGTGTCAGGCTCTGTGCTCAGCAGGGAGTCTGCTTCTCCCTCTCCCTCTGCACCTCCCCCCTGCTTGTGCTGTCTCATAAATAATAAGTAAATAAATAAATAAATAAATAAATAAATAAATCTATTTAAAAAAAAAAGAAACCTGTTCACTAGTAACAGGGAATTGATACCTATGGGATAAGGAGCACATGAAAGCAGGAATGGGCCTGTGGGCCCAACTGGCCACGCCTGTTCATTTGTTTGCTGTCTGTGGCTGTTTTCTCATTAGAACATTGCATCGAGTAATAGAGACCCTGTGGCCCATGAAGCCTTAAGTATTTACTCTCTGGCCCTTCCCAGAAAAGGTTTGCAAACCCTTGCTCTAGAGAATACAATAGCAGAAAAAAGAAAGAGCCACTACCTCTAAGGCTGAGACAGAGCACTCCCCCCCACAAAAAATAGAACAATATGAGAAAAAAACCACCCCATCACACCATGCTGAGACTCAGACAGCACTTGAGGAGTTGTGACTGGGACCCTCTGGATGGCAGGGAAATTCACTGAAGTACTGTAAGCCCATGCTGGCAAGTTGGAAACTGCCCTCAGGACTGTAATGGGACTCACCAGGAAGCCCCCATTAGGGGGAGCCCTAGAACTCACTAGGAATTCACAGATGGGTAACTGAAACTCACGGAAGTGTTTGTGTCACTGGCGGCCCCCCATGCCTTTGGCAGCCTCATACCATAGGAGCCAGAGATAAAAGTACAGGAGAACCAGGAAGAGGAATCCCTACCCCCCCACAGTGTCCCCGCAAAGTCCCCTATTGATGAAGCTGACTATCAAGCCATCTGGTAAACCAGAAATATTTACAGAATACAGCTCCAATATAAGAAACAGGGCAAAGAAGCATGAGTTTGGAACTGAGAACCAACACATTGGGTGTCAGTACATATGTAATATGTTAAAAGAAAATTTTCATAATTTCTGTTGATTATTGCTATTGCTGTATTGAAAGTAGAATTTTAGAAATGTGGCTTAGGTTAAAATGGAGGTATAACTCTTCCTTCTCCTGAAACCCACTAAAATAGCAGTAAACGATTTTTTTTCTTTTTTAGTATAAAATTCTAATGAATAAAGACAGTAGGAGGCACACTTAAAGAAATTTTCATAATTCAACAAATTTTAGGAAGATACAAAGCAAGTGGAGGGAAGGATGCTAAGGGACATAGAGTGGTAGCAGCTATAGCTGAAGATGCCTGCAGAGGAGATGTGAGCCAGTTCACCCCACAGGACCTTGAAAGGAACAGATAATGGAGGCAGCAGGCATCATAAAAGTTAGGGATGAAGAACAAGCCTGAAAACATGGTACATTAGTTTGCTTGGGCTGTCATAACCAAGTACCACAGACAGGAGGTTTAAACAAATTTATTTTCTCACAGTTCTGGATTTAGAAGTCCAAGATCAAGATGTTGGCAGGGCCAATTTCTTCTGAGATCTCCTTCCTTAGCTTGTAAATGGCTGTCTTCTGCCTGTATCTTCACATAGTTTTCCCTCTGTAATTGCCTGTGTCCCAGTTTCTCTTCTTAGAGAGGGAGGGAGGGAGAGAAGAAGGGAGGGAAGGAAAGCTATGAGTTTAGTAAATAAGCTAGAAGGAATAAAATTGGAGAGATAAGAAAAGACATTGCAAATATAAAAAGATGGGATGCTCATAGGCATGTGTTAAGGAACAACAACTGGAAAAAACTGGAAAATTGTTAGTCAACATAAAAAATGTAACACCAAGTTTGATAGATAAAAATTAAGAAACATTTTGGTAAACAGAGCAAATAAAATCAAAAGGTGGGACTATGAAAAGAAAAGATAAGAAACAGAGTACTAACCCAGGAAATCCAAGAGATTAATAAAACAGAGGGAAAAATGGAAAGAAAGTTATTTTCAAATTCATACCAGAGAACATTTTCCAGAGCTGAAGGATATGAGAACCTCCAGACTGAAAGAACATCCCACTGTCCAGCACAGTGAATGAAATGTCAAAGCACCAGAGAGTAAAAGAAAAAAAATCCTGTAAATTTCTTTGTGGGTGGGAGGAAAGGTCACTAACAAAGAGTATGGAATGGAATATATCAGATTTCTTGACAACAAATATGGAGGTTAAAAAGCAATGGAAATATAATTTCAAAATTGTGAGGCAAAATGATTTGCAACCTAGCATTATATACCCAGCCAAATTATCAACTAAGTAGGAAGGTAGATTAGAAACACAAACGCAAGACTTTAAACATACAATTATCATGATGAACAACTTTCCAGGAGTACAGGAACATGTGCTCCAGCAAAGTAAGGGAGTGAGTGCAGAATGAGTTTCCTAGGAAATGGGAGATCCAACACAAGGACATAGAAAAGGAAATCTGTGATGAGAGCCACACAGCATGCCTAGGAAGCAACTGTCCACACGGAAACTCAAGAGAGGACACATTTGGAGAGAGGAACCCAGGGGAAAAATAATTAGTTGATAGATTATTTTATTTGTTTGACCATTTGGAAAATAATATTGATGGATATATAAGAAAATATGGTGGAGCATGAAAAATATTAAATAGAAGCACACAAAAACAGCAGCAAATGAAAAAATGAGGAAAATATTAATTCTAGGAAAAAAAACAGTATACAAGTAAGAAGATAGATCTATGACACAGTTCTTGGTTATTAACATTTTTTTCATGGTCATAATAATGTCAATCCTGACAGCTGATTTGATCAAAACTTGTTTGTATCATTCGAACAAGAGTGTAGGAAGAGAAGGTGGGTGGGGTGGGAGGTGTGGGAGAATGAGAGTTAAACCCTCGTCTATCGTCAGAATGTAAATACATAATGCCTACAATGAATAAGCTAATAAATGACACAGCAAGTGTTTTATTTAGAAATAGGAAGGTAAGTATAAGAAAGCAAGATCTGGAAGAGTTGAAGGTGGTTGCCTGCAAGGAGTTGGAGTAGAGAACAATTAGTTGGGGACTTCTGTTTTGCATTATAAGCCATTGAATACTTGAGTTTCAAACTGGTACATGCATAACTTTATTAAAAACTGAATTTAAGAAACCAAGAATTGGGCTAGAAAGTTGGAGTCGGAGGTGACAGGCAGCTACCTGGGAACTGAAGAACCCTTGGACCCTGAAAAATATTGGAGTGGCTAGTGGACTTCCTGCAGCCCTGTGGAAAAGGGGGATCATATTATTTTAACTGTATGTGAAAGGGAAAAATGAGGCCAGCAGACTGAAGGACATAAGAATAATCGGGTTAAACCTGAACCCAGAATTCATGAACTTTAATAAATCCTAGGGTCCTGTACGGCTTAATTTTTGCAGACTAGTAATCAAAAGTAACTCCATTCAAAAAAGCATGAAAGGAAATTCAGCTCATAATCCACCACAACCATTTTGAAAATGCTTCCTCCTGTCTTCACATCTCTGGCTCTTCTTAATGGCTTTGGATCTGGCAAGTCAAGCCCTCTCTCTGCACCACGTACCCTTGATCCTAAAGATTGACATGGCTTCTCTCCTTTCTCTCAGTCTGTGGCCTTTCCCTCTTCACATATTTTTTTCCATTTTAAATTTGCTAAGTAGGCTGGCAAGACCTTTTCTGCATTTAGCAGAATTGAGGAAGAAAGAAAACCATAAAAGGTATTAAATCTTGTCCTATTCCCACGCATAGAATTTCTTGGGTGAAAACTGAAGGTGTGGAGAAAAATTTCTCACCATCTAACCCTCTCTTTTATGTGATTTCTCCAAAGGACTGCCTTGGTATGCTTTCACTTCTGGGGTTGTGGAACTTTGAGCAGAGAAAATGGAAAACCAGACATTGTCTGTGTGCATGAGTCTGAGATACCCAGACCCCTGGGCTCAAGTAGTCACAAAAACATAAGCTCCATGAGGGCAAGGATTCTTGTCTGCTTTGTTCCCTGCTGCACCCCCAGTGCCTAGAGCCTGCCCAGAACTAGGTGCTCAGTAAGTTGTTGAAAACTTGAACCTCCAGCAGTTAGCATCCTAGTGATGTCAACACCTGTCTTTCTAGGTCTCACCAAGCAGGTACCTTCTCCCTGCAATGATCTAGTGACAATGCAAGTGTTTGGAAGGAGGTATTTCTCTTGTAAACTAAGAAATTGGAGTGCCAGACTCTTCGTCAGCCTCATAAGCTGGTTGATATAAGGCCATTTCCCATCACATTCCTAATATGCTAAGAGAATCTGGTTTCTGAGCATGCACTGCCAGTTACGTGACCTCAAACCAGGGTGAATTCACCTAGGAAATGCCATGTAAGGGTCCCCTTGCAACATGCCAACTTCCCCTAGTGATACCCCCAGCTTAATATACAGCCTAATGTTAGAGAACTAGACCCCCAGGCTGGGAACCATGAGACACAGAACCAAAAACCAATTACAGAGCCCCTCACTCTAGAGAGCATGGGATTTAACAGGCAGGACCTGGTAGAAGTGCGGGGGAATTACTCTGAGAACACACAGCAGAAGAACAGAATCACAGAGCTACCAAGCCTTCAGCATGTGGGAGGAACCAAGGGCTCCCATGTCACTGAGAGAAACATGGCGGGGCAAGTCAGTCAACATGGGTGACTCCGGTAAGACTCAACTAGATATAACCTTTAAGGGCACAACAAAATGACACAAGGAATTTGAAAATGCATCTCTGTACAGATGCAGATGACCCACAGACACATCTAGAAACAAGCCATTTGACACCGAGTTCCCTGACTCTGCCCTGGGATGACTCAACTTTGCTTCCCAAGGGTAGAGAGCACACCACGTCCCCCAGAAAGGAAAAGTCGAGGGAAAGAATTTCCCATTGTAACCTGGTCTCCTTTGTTATTTTAGGGCCTACTGTCATCGAAGCCATTTCAAAAATCTGAAAAGAAGTCTTATTTTCAAATTCATAATGTTGACCGAAGAGATTTGCCTTTATTGTGCTCATAAATCATTCATACCTCCTTAATAACAAAGAAATTATTTTTAATTTTTATAATGCTTTTTTTCTCTTTCTTCCCAACAAGAGGAAATGAGAATAATATTTTATGTTAATAGGAACAAAATGTTCAAAATGTATGCACTGTATAGAAATCTTATGAAATGTTTCATTGGAAACATTTTTTAACCAACAAAGGAAATGAAACACAAAAAGCCACATTAAAAGAACACTGATTTTTACTTTAATGAGGAACCTGAGTGGAGTGGATTATGGAAGAGTGGATAGGTGCCCTGAGAGAAAATTATACTCCTCAGGGCTCATGTGGTTGGGGGCTGTCCCAGATCCCAACGGGAAGCCCAGCCTAGCTCCCAGGGGTACTCTCTGCTGCTCAGCCCATTCCAGAATCCAGGAAAGTTACCCTGAGCGGGGTCAATGATCAGCCTCCAGGGACTGACGCAGATATTGCAGTATTGGAAACCATCTCTCTCCACCAGAAAAATGTCCGGACTCCCTGGATCAGGCAACTGCTCCAGGGATAACCCAGGAAATCACTTGGATCCACTGAAGAGTTAATAGTAAGGGGCAGGGAGAAGTTAAAGTAAAGAATAGGGAGCACTGGCAACCCATCAGAACCCACAGCATCAGGGGCAGGACTGGTGAGAAACAAGAGTCAGAGGGAAAAAAGTCATTTCTTTGGTGCCGGCCAAATGGCCTGTGGTTATTACAAACACACCAGAGAATGCAAAGGTGTATGCACTGCGGCAAGACGGTCCTCAGGCAGTGGCACAGTGATGTGAGGTGACCAGGCTTCCCAGCTTCCAGAGAGATTTATGACCCGCATTTTCGGATCACAGCACATTTCTGTGGGAATAACCACCCGGAGTCCTAGAGGCAAAGCTGAGGGGGTTCTTGAGCAATGCCGGCAGGACCTTACCACACAAGAAATAGACATGAGCCCTCTCCTGCCCATCCACCCCACCAAAATACCACTCACAAGTTACTAACCCTAGAATATCCAAAATGCTTTGGAATAGTCTCATCCTTGTTAAAATGCTTACCAAGATTTACAACTTATGCAATGAGCAAATCACAATTTTTAAAGAGCAGATTCTGATCGATGAGAAAGGGAAAGAAGGGAGAGGAAAATACATTCTTGAGGACCCACCATCTGTCAATTTCCTTGCCTGGTGCCTTTCATATTTACTCATTTGGGTCTCACCATAGCTGTTCTGCATAGGTATTCATTCCTGAACTGGTTATTTTTGTTTGTTTGTTTGCCAGCTTCATTCATTCTCCATGTACCCATCTTCTGCCCTATTGAAAGCATCACCTAGGCTCCTGTTCTTAGGTAAGGACTGGCCCATGGTAGACACCGATATGAGATCACAAGGCAAGAGGAGAGAGAGAGAGAACAGGAATTTCTTCCATATTCCCTCCATGTTTTCAAGGAACATTTCTCTCTGGAGCTGTTTTCCATTATAGGCTCTTTAATATTTGACTCTTACGCTGTTGCTTGCATTACTCTGATAAAAATTCATTTTCAGAAATGTATTAGGCTATAGGGAGGAGGCTGGAGAGAGAGGTGACAGATAGCTACCTGGGAGCTGAAGCACTCCCTGGGGAACCTTGAAAATGAGAAGGCTTATGGGGGACCACACTACATCACACACAGGCTCCTTGATTCAGAACCACACGTAACACAGGGAAGTGGCAAGCGACGTCTACCTTTCTACATATTAGGGCAGTTTCCCTGTCTTCTTGCTTGGGGCAGTTTTGATCTCTCCTCTTCACTGAGAAGTGTTAAACCTGATCAACCTATAGGGCATAGAGCCCCTTCACTGTCTGCTTCCAGGAAAAGCAGATAGTTGTCTGATAAATAGAAAGTCTGTGTCTAGCCCTGATATCTGGGCTCCATTCAGATTCCGTCTGTTACCATGACTCATTAGACTACAGATAATCTCATGAAATATAAAGGATGATCCATGCCTACTTGTCTCTTTGTTCCTACTACAACATAGCAAAGTCATTGCTTGGTTCATTTATAAAATTAAATAAAATTTAAAAGAACACTAAGCATGGATTTTTACTGCCCATGTAGAAATGGCACGAAGTCAACATGCCACATAAATAGTGAGAACGCCTCCTGTCTTCATATCCCCTGACATTATTACCCAAAGTGTGTTATATTGAAAGAGGGTAGTTCATATAAACTATAATTTTCCATTTATTATACTCCTTTTATTTTGAATTTGAGGGGCCTATTGTTTGAGACATGCTCTTTGATGTCCATAAATAACCACCAGGCTCCTCTGACATTACCAGAGCAGCTGTTAATCTGAAAAAAATTGACCCTTTTGAGGAAGCCATCAGAATTTTACTGTGCAAAAATCAATAGCTGTGAATGGGAGCTCTGGCGTGCAGTGAACCAGCGAGGAGACATTTCACGGGGTAACAGTCCCTCCCCAGCTGGGACTGCCCCATGCCCTGACCTTCTGGTAGGTGAGATAAACCTGGCTGGAAAGTAAAATTCTATCAATGAGAAAAGAAATAGCAGCACATTCACAACTTTGCTTAAAGAGTGGGACCTGAATCAGCAAGGATCGTGTATCCCGTCACTCTATCTGTAGGAAGCTTAAGAATAAAGCCTACATATATTGTGTTTTGTAAATAAAAGAAATTTGATACATCTTTTTTTTCCTAAAAAGCAGTTTTATTAAAGTTGCAGAGTAAAATGCTATCAAATGAGCTAGAGTAACCACAATTACATTGAGCCAGAAATTTCTGAGAAAACACTTAACTAAAGCTCAGAAAAAATTAATGTTCCTAATGATAACCTGGTGACCCGGAGGCACCACAAGATCTGAAAGAGCTTTCTAACTCAACTTTTTTCCTGTAGTGTTTTCCTGCTGAGTCTGTACTGTAACTTCTCAGTCTTTGATGAAGTCATAATTCTCTGACAGTGGGCATAATCCTGCTTCCATACTAAACAGAGAATGTTAATAATCTGTGCAATTAATTCTTGAGCTAAGTTTGTGAAACTTTACTTTCCAAAATTTTTAAGTGGATAAGTTATAGATTAATATAGCCAAGTTAAATCATTCCCTGTGGGTGTCAATTAAATCTCCTTTTTGATGGTATATCATCATAAGTAAAATGGTTAATTTTATGTATCAACTTGACATGAGGTTCCCAGATATTTGATTAAATATTATGTCTGGGTATGTCTGTGAGGGTATTTCTAAGGAGATTAGAATTTGCACAGCAAAGGAAACAGTCAACAAAACTAAGAGGCAACCCATGGAATGGGAGAAGATATTTGCAAATGACACTACAGATAAAGGGCTGGTATCCAAAATCTATAAAGAACTTCTCAAACTCAACACCCAAAAAACAAATAATCAAGTCAAAAATTTGGCAGAAGACATGAACAGACACTTCTCCAAAGAAGACATACAAATGGCTAACAGACACATGGAAAAATGTTCAACATCATTAGCCATCAGGGAAATTCAAATCAAAACCACATTGAGATACCACCTTACACCAGTTAGAATGGCAAAAATTAACAAGGCAGGAAACAACAAATGTTGGCAAGGATGTAGAGAAAGGGGAACCCTCTTACACTGTTGGTGGGAATGCAAGCTGGTGCAGCCACTCTGGAAAACAGTATGGAGGTTCCTCAAAAAGTTAAAAATAGAGCTACCCTATGATCCAGCAATTGCACTACTGGGTATTTACCCCAAAAATACAGATGTGGTGAAAAGAAGGGGCACATGCACCCCAATGTTCATAACAGCAATGTTCACAATAGCCAAACTGTGGAAGGAGCTGAGATGCCCTTCAACAGATGAATGGATAAAGAAGATGTGGTTCATACATACAATGGAATACTACTCAGCCATCAGAAAGGCTGAATACCCACCATTTGCATCAACATGGATAGAACCGGAGGGGATTATGCTAAGTGAAATAGGTCAAGCAGAGAAAGACAATTATCATATGGTTTCACTGATAGTTGGAACATAAGGAATAGCACAGAGAACATTAGGGGAAGGAAGGGAAAACTGAATGGGGGGGGAATCAGAGGGGCAGACAAACCATGAGAGACTATGGACTCTAGGAAACAAACTGAGGGTTTTAGAGGGAAGGGGGTTGGGAGCATGAGGTAGCCCAGTGATGGGTATTAAGGAGGGCACATAATGCATGGAGCACTGGGTGTTATACACAAACAGTGAATCATGGAACACTACATAAAAAACTAATGATGTAGTGTATGGTGACTAACATAACATAATAAAAAAGAAAAGAAAAGAACAAAAGCAAACAAAAAAAAAGAATTTGAATTGGTAGGCTAAGTAAGTAGATTTCCTTCCCCATATTGAGGGGGGGCGGTGGGCAGCATCATCCAATCCAAGAGGGCCTGTATAGAACAAAAGGGTGGAGGAAAGGGAAATTTGCTCTCTCTCTCTCTTTGAGTTGGACATGGTCTTCTCTTGCCCTTGTACTGAGACTTACATTATTGGCACTCTGGATTGTCAGAACTTTGAGATTGAGCTGTAACTTACACCATCAGCTTTCCTGGGATTCCAGCTTGCAGATGGCAGGTTATCAGACTTCTCAGCATTTATAATCATCACATGAGCTGATTTTTCATAATTAATTAGTTAATTAATGCTAGCTAACAGTTGCAAAATAATTACTCTGTGCCTGGCACTGTCATGTCAAGTTCTCAAAGATTATCTCAATAAAGCATTACAGAATTCCTTAAAGGGGAGAAGGACTATTATTATTTTCAAATTCAACATTTAATCTATTAGCTCTTATTGTGTTCCAGGCTATGATCAGAGTTTATAGCTGTGAACTAGTCATCAGGAGCCTATTTTCTCATACAAAACATACACTACCTAAGTAAACCAACAGATAAACAAGATGATTCAGGCAGTAAAAATTTTCATAAAGAGAATAAAATGACATCATATGAATAAGAGTGACCATGGCAGCCAGGGAGTGACTAGGGAAGGGCTCTTTGAGAAATGACGTTTGAGCAAAAGCTGAAGGATGAAAAAGCAGTTTCCCAAGTGAAGGTTCTGGGAAGATGGTTGATCAGTCTCATCTGGTCTTATGAGTGTTTCACTGGATGTGAAATCTCCCATATCAACCAAAACTTCAGTGCTCCACCTCGCTTCACACCCACTACATTGTTAGTCTCTATATCCCCAAGGGGTTTTATTTCTCTGAGATTTGTATCCAGTGGACTGAGTATTCACACATCCTTCTCATGCCCCTCCTCTCTGGTGATGCATGAGCAATTACATCTCTAATCTCCAACTGCTGTTTTTATTATAATTACATTTTTTCCAGTATCTAGCATTTTAGTTCTAAACCACGCAAGTGATAGCTACTGTGTGTTAGCAGAACCAGCTGTTTGGCTCTTTTTAACTATTACGAACAAACTGAGAGGGAACAGAAGCATCTTAAAGGTACTTCTGATGAATAGAGAACACATACACGAACAGGATCAGAGTTAGCACTAAAACTAAACAAATCTGGCACAACATTCATCAGTTTCATAAATACCAGAAATACCCACATACTTTTTGTTCAGCATGATATATTTTTTCAAGAAAGATGTTTTAAATTTTCTATTTTATGCCAAGGTAAGTTTTATGCCTCGGTAATGTACAACATATGGATCTTATGACATTATGCATTATTTGCATCCCAATAAAACAGCTCATTAATCAAATGGCCTATTATAACCTCCAGCCACAGAAACCACAAAACACACCCAAGAAGGAGGGTCATTTTTAACTCAGAATGTCTCCTTTTAAAATAGTATTTGTCTGAACATGTTAAATAGTGGTCAAATGTACAAGAAATGTTAGTGTGTTAGGAAAGAGATGGTAATAAGGACACAGCCAACCCCGAAACACACACACAGTGAATTTCTTCCCTGACTTTGGGTCATGTGTTTTGCTTTCCTCCAGTTGATTTTGAATGGTGTTTTCTTATGAGGTCAAAACAAGATCTTTTTGTAGCAACCAACATTTAGCTACAATAATGTACAGCTAAATTAGGAGCAGGTCAATCATTGAAGAGTTCATTAGAGAAGTAAATTGGAATTTTACACGCACACCAAGGACTGCAAACTCACCAAACCTAATGAAATATGCAAACAGGACTATAAGCCCTATTCTACTGGTTCTCTCATATCAGTTCTTGACATGTGTGTCAGCCAGGGTCCTAATGGCAAGAAATAAAGGCCAACTTCAGCTAATTTAACAAAGGAAGATTTCTTCAGAATATCAATGGAGGGAGGGTGCTGCTGCTAACATAATCAGTGAGAAGCTGGAGGACGAGACTTAGGAATGAGCAGGGAGTCAGAAGCTCCAAAAGGACATGAGCTTGAAGCAAACAACCCAGAAATGTCCCCATAACCAGAAACCTCAGTTGCCATTGTTCCTAACATGAGTGATCTGTTTCTTCTGACCTTGCATCTTTCACTCAAGATGCAATGTCCCAGGGAAGAGAGGCTAACTGGGCTCATGGGCTTGCTTGGGGTAAAGAGACCTTCATCCTCTTGGCTTACTGGGTAGGGGATGGGTGCCTGGAATTACTCTCTCACTAAGACTTATACAGTAGTAATAGAGAATTAGTATGCCTGAAAAGGGGAGTGATTACTAAGTTGTGCAGGGTATTGAATACCTATTGTACACCAAGAATTATGGTAGACAATTTTCAACCAATGTGTTCTTATTTAAGTACATTTAAAACCCCACAGCCATCATGTGGGATTTTCTACTCATATGACAGTGAGGATTGGGAACATTAAGTGACCTGGACAAGGTGGCAGTGTTTAGTAAGGTGCAAAGTTGAATGTCCAGTCTTGGTCTCCTGACTCCTGATCCAATGTTCTCTGTACTGTACCAAAGATGCCTCATTAACTGAATTCAACTTCACCTTTAAATTTCAACTTTCCCAGCCCTGATTATTGGTCTATAAATATCCTAAAGATTCAAAATTTCAGAGTGATGGAAATATTCTAACCAAGAGCCCTAGGTTTAAAAACCAGGGGTTTCACTACATGTATTCTTTGGCCTGCCCTTCTGTTATATAACTTTCAACTTCAAGGCAACAGTGGTCCTGAGAATGAAAAAATAACTTGCCCGGGCCTATCTCAAGTAACACACAACTACACCAGTACTGGGCTCTTTCACTGCCCCCATCATAGAGTTGAATGGTTATTATACTAAGTGGGTAGCCACCAGTTGTATGGAGACTGACAAACCACCTAGTTTCATTTCCCAAGCATTGAACATACATGAAGATGACATTTATGTCACTTGTCCCCATGAAGGCTACTACCAAATCCCATATACATGGGTCTACCTTACAGGCTGAAAGACCGTCATCTGTTTTACAGAAAGCACAGACTCTGGAATCAGGTCAACCTGAGTTCAAGTCCCAGCACTGCCTTTCACAAACATGTTCTTGGGTAAGTTATTCCCATTCTCTGAAACTCAATTTCATACTCTGTAAGTTAGAAATGATGTTTATTTTGCCATATTTTTTAAATCATAAATAAATGTAAAGCCCCTAGCTTTGTGCCTGGCTTATATAGACATTCAATAAATGGCTGCTCTTAAAATTGATATGGCTTTGAGTGACAAATGACCAGAAAGTCTTTTCCTTCCATTTCTCCCAGATAGATGAAGTGTAAGAAGTTCGTAAGTTTTCAGCATTATGCTTACGTTACATAGCATTTTGCTTAATATAATTTTGTATTTGGTGATATCTATCTCATTGCATATCTACTTTACTATCTGTATTAGTCAGGGTTCTACCAGAGAAATAGAATGAGTTGGACAGACATAATACGTATTATACATGTATGTATATTATATATATAAACATATTTAACACACATGTGCACACACATGCACACAAGACACATATTTCAAAGAATTGACTTGTACAATGTTGGGACCGTCAAGTCTTAGATTTCTAGGGCAAACCAGCAGTCTGGAAACTCTCAGACAGAATCTGATCCTGCCATCCAGAGGTAGAGTTTCTTCTTCCTCAAGGAAACCTCAGTTTTTTCTCTTAAGGCCTTTCAACTAATTCGATGAGGCTCACCTACCTTACAATCTTCTTTATTGAAACTCAACTGATTGTAAGTGTTAATCACATAAAAATATCTTCACAGCAATAATTGGGAATTATAACCTAACCAAGTTGATGTATAAAACTATTATAGTCCCCTCTTTATCAATTTGGCACCCATACACACCTCCTTAAACCATACTTAACCTCCAAATAAAGACAAAAACAAAGTAATACTTCTGCCTAATAGAACACAACTATCTTATATATACCTGAAAATTCACTAACCCTTCTTCCCCTAGAAGAGGATGCAAAGTTTTTGGGTATCGTTCACACTTGAATTTGATATTCTATAACTTAAATACTGTGATGTAAACTTAACTATTATTAATATATCTTATGTTAGATGATAAGGGGATAAGAGAGAAAAGAAAACAAAAACACTGTACATGTGAATAGACATACGTATACATAGACACACATATATTCATAAAAAATTGGGAAAAAATATTAACAACAATTACAGTTCTTGTTTCTGCAACTCATCACATGGTCATACCCGGTATTTATAACTACTTTCTTCCACAACTCATCCCATATTTTCCTTGTCTTCTGCAAGAACCTCAGCTAGTCATGGTTTTTTGCCTAGTGGGGTGACCAAAACCTTCATTCCTGAAAGGCCTGGGCCATTAGTCCAGCCTGAATCAAATGAGGTTTTCCATTGACTTTTATCACAGGTCAGTAGTGGTTAAAAAAAATGCCCTAAGAGATCTCCTGTATTCTAGACATGTTCTTCCTCACCTTTACTATGTAGTGGCACCCAATTTCCCCTTGGTAGTCAGGATCAATCAACCCATCCAATATAGAACTCCCTTGCCCGTTGACTTAAAGGCTTAAGGAACCATAAGAGGCCAGATGGTAGTCTTAATTTCCTATTCAGTGAAATCACTGTTATGTCTCCTAGTTGGAAATAATTTCTTCCTTTGGAACTAAGACTTCTGAAACAACAGAGAATAGAGTCTCAGGGACAGAAAGTAAAATTTTTGCTAGTGGATCATTAGGGGTAATAGTAAATAGTGTCATTTCCATTTCTACCCCTCATTTCCTGGACCTGTGAATTCTAGCTATTGGAGACACCAAACCGTGTATTAAAGGCTGATTCAGAGTATATATAGCCTGTTATATGACATTGCTCCAGCCCTGCAAGCTATTACCACTTCACTGGCATTGCAACTGAGTCTTCAAAAGGCCATTGCACTTTTTAATCAAGCCAGCTGCTTCAGGATAATGGGGAACATGGTAAAGCTCATGAATTCCATGATTATGGGGCCATTGCCATACTTGATTCACTATGAAGTGAGTTCCTTGATCAGAAGCAATGCTGTGTGGAATAACGTTATGGGAGATAGGAATTCTGTAAGTCTGCAGATGGTAGTCCAGCAGAAGCACTATATGCCGGGAAGGCAAATCCATATCTAGAGAAATGTTTATTCCAGTAAGTACAAAGCACTGCCCCTTCCACTATGGAAGCAGTTCAGTGTAATCAACCTGCCACCAAGTAGCTGGCTGGTCACCCTTGGAAATGGTGCCATATCAGAGGCTCACTGTTGGTTTCTGTTACTGACAGACTGGCATTCAGCTATGGCTATAGATAGATTGGCCTTGGTGAGTAGAAGTTCTTGTTACTGAACCTCAGTTCCTGCCACCATACCCACTTTGTTCATGAGCCCACTGGGAAATAACAAGGAAAGAAGTTGATTGGTATCCACAAAACAGGTCATCCTATCTATTTGATTATTAATAGTCTCCTCTGTGGAGGTTACCTCTGTGAGCATTCACATAGGACAGAGATATATTCACTTTTTTTTTCCCATTCAAAGATATTCATCCACATACCTCTTCCCCAGAACTTCTTGTCCCCAGTTTTCCAATATTTTCCCTCCAAGTCCCTGACCATCCAACCAAACCATTGACCATAGCCCATGAACCAAGATAGACTCATTTCTCTGGTCATTTCTCCTTACAAGCAAAATGAGCAACCATGGAGATATTTCCCTTCATCATGTCCTCCAGGGATGTCCCAGAAAAGGCCTGTGGTGCTGCAGCTGTCCACTTTGGGGTGGTGCCTAAACATCATGCAGAACCATCTATAAATCAAAACTGTTGCTCTTCTTTCATCAGTCGATCATAGGGAACTCTTCATGAGGCCATAGATACAGGTTTGGAGAAAGACAGTAATATTTTAGGATTAGGAACCATAGACATTTGGTCACTTCCTCATGTAAATTATTGTGACTTCAACATCTGATTTTGTATATACCACCTCCATTTAAAAATGGAATGCCACTGTACACAACCATCTTGACTTGGGCAGATCAGACAATAGCAAGTTCATGATACTGTCATGAACACATGGAAACTTGGTGGGCTCTGGTTAAGCATTCAGTTTCTATTAAGGCCCCATTGCAAGAAAAAGCTGTTTCTCCAAAGGAGAGTAGTTATCCACAGGGGATGGCAAGGCTTTCCTCCAAAGTCTTAAAGGTCTGCACTGACCAATCAGCATAATAGCATCAATGTCATGGACCAGTGTGATGTCTTGTGGAAGGCAAAGTTGATCAAGATTCCTGCAGACTAAATTGTGACATAAGGATGGAGAATTGATATATTCCCAATGTAGGACAGTGAAGGTGTATTGCTGGCCTTGCCAGCTGAAATCAAACTGTTACTTACTGTTTTTACTAACAGATACTTTTTTTAAAAGGCATAAGCCAGTACAATAGCTGCATATCAAGTACTAAGGGATATGCTAATTTGCACAAGCAATGAAACCACATCTGGAACAGCAGTTGCTGGTTAAGTTTGCGATAATCCACTGTCATTCTCCAAGATCCATCTGTCTTCTACAGATGAGCTGAATGGAGATATGGTGGGAATCACCACCTTGTGTCTTGGAAGTCCTTGATTAGTGGCACTAATGTCTGAAATCCCTCTAGGAACACAGTATTGGTTTTGGTTCACTACTTTCTTAGGTAGCATAAGTTCTAGTGGCTTCCACTTGGACTTCTCCCCATAATAGTTCTTACTCCACAGGTCAGGGAACCAATGTGTGATTCCGTCAGTTGCTGAGTCTATCTTCTCTAATTATGAATTCCAGAATTGAAAGAATAACCATAGGATGGGTTCAGCAACTCAATGAATCCCCTGTGATATGAATCAGGGCTGAAACTCCATTGGATCACCAGATCTCCATAAGCCCTGCTCTTTCTGACCACAGTGATGTTTTGGATCTTCTGAAATCAGTATCAGTTTAGAGCAAGTGTCCAGTAGTTCCTGAAAGTTCTGATTGTTTCCTTTTGCCCAGTGCAGTTACTCTGGTAAAAGTCCATAGATCCCTTTAGAGAAGTCTGAGAGAAAGATTAAAAGGATTCATTTTTGGCAGTGTAGCAGGGCCCTTTCTTGAGAGGACTTGGCCTTAACTGGCTCAAGTCTGGTAATTAATTGAGGAGTCATGACTCTCTGTCTTACTTTACTCAGGTGACCACAACAAAATCCCATAGACTGGGTGGCTTAAACAACAAAAATTTTCTCACAGCTCTGGAACCCAAGATCAAGACGTCAACAGGTTTGGTTTCTCCTGGAGCTTGTCTAGCTGGCTTGAAGATGGCTCTCTTTGTCCTCTAATGGCCTTTTCTCTGTGCTCATGCATCACTGTTGTCTCTTCCTCCTCTTATAAAGACATGGATCATACTAGATTAGTGCGCCACCCCTATGACTTCATTTAACCTTCACTACCCCCTTTAAAAGCCTCATCACCAAATATAGTTACATTGGGAATTAGGGCTTCAACATATGAATTTGGGGAGGATACTTTTCAGTGCATAACTCTCTGTTTCAGTGCTTTGAGTTAGACTTCTTTCTGTTCCCTCTAACCTGCAACCCTTCCACTTGTACAGATCAAGAATGAGAGTTTAGTAAAATGTCTATCTATTCCTTTTCTAGGGACACCATTATCAACTAGCCAGCACCATAGGTCTTTGTGAGTCAGATTATTCTACTTACTACTTTGGTGGCAAGAGTTCCCACTGTAAATTCTGACCTGAAGAGAAGAGCAACTACAGAGCTCTTGAAGGACACTGAGACTGCCCTCAAAAATTTATTTCTCACAGTTGTAGTTAAAAGTGTGTTTCCTAGATCCTCCCAGGGTGGATGAGCTGGTCTTAGGTGATAAATCTATTCTACAATTCCAATCTCCCTAAGCTTTTAAATATCTTCCTCTATAGTGTACCAAGGCAGTTCTGGCATTTCAACTTAATTTAGAGTAGACAACTTTTGGTCCATGTTTCAGCCAATTAAACAAACTTAGAGCTCTTTCTAAATCCTCAGGCTAAAAAATCTGAATCCAGAAGCTTTGCTTAGTGAATGCATGTCAGTAAATTCAGCCTGACCCAATTTTATGTTTCTTCCAGTATATCCCACCCCCTCACTATCCATTCTCACACATATCACAGATTATTGGCTGTATGAATTTGGGAAATCATGCGCTTCTTTGGGTATATATTGCATCTCCTCATGCACCACACTTTGCACCTCACCCTCTGGAACTTCAGTCTCATTATAATTTTAGGAGCAAAGAAGGGTAAGGGAGTATGTCCTGAGGATAATCAGCAGTGTCTTGCCAGGGAACTGCATCAGGGAGATTGTAACAGATTCTTCAGACAAAGCAGAGTTAACCTCCTCAGAGAAGGAAGGGAAACTACTATTGGCAAAGAAGGCTGAGCAGAATTTAAGGGTTAGCTATCCTCAGGTTCATTGGGATCTCCTCCCTCACACATCCCACCTCCCCATTCCAATTTTCAGGATCCTGTTCCTTCCCATCAATGGGCTCACTTTAACAGAAGAAACTCTGTGAGATTGGGATTCAATGTTTGCTCTATTATAGCTACTCACAGGATAAGACTCAGAATTTGGCTTTCAGAAATCTCAGCCCTGCAACCATAGATGATCAGGGTTTCTTTCAGGACATGTATGCAGAGCCTGAAGTAGGAATATACAGCTCTGAGTTCATCCTTGTGTTTCCCTAGTTTCTCTAGGGCAGTTAGAAGCAACCAACCAATCTCATTATACTCCTTAATTTGACTTAAATGTTCTGAAGTACCAATCAAATACAGTCATCCAAAACCTTGCCTTTTATATCCATTTGATTAGGAATATCCAATGATGATATTTTGTTTCTCTATTGCCACATCATGCCACAAACTACCAGTGCCCTCTTTACCACAGGAAATAGAGTTACTAGTGCCTCTAAATTTAAACAATCTAACCAATCCAATCAGATTAGAAAACCAATTCCAGAAAAGCTAGAATCAATTCAAAAACTTGTCTTTGAGATTCTGTACTTCTAGAACTACTGTTGGTACCAAAATCTTTATCAACCAGAGAAAGGGAACCAATTTAAAGATGAGAGAAAGAAAGAGAGAATGGAAGGAAGGAAGGAAGGAAGGAAGGAAGGAAGGAAGGAAGGAAGGAAGGAAGGAAAGAAAGAAAGAAAGAAAGAAAGAAAGAAAGAAAGAAAGAAAGAA
>NW_023270825.1:15273238-15305958 GCF_011800145.1 Mirounga leonina | reverse complement strand
AAGAAAGAGGGAGAGAGAAGGGAATGAAGGAAGAGGGAGGAGGGAGGAAAGAAGGGAGGGAGGAAGGTGAAAGAAAGAGGAGGGAGGAAGATAGGTGGGGGGGAGAGAGAGAGAAAGATAAAAATTAGAGACTGGCAAATCTGAAATCCATAAAGTAGTCCAGCGGATTGGAAACTCTTGAGCAGGAGCTGATGCTGCATCCAGAGGTGTAATTTCTTCTTCCTCAGGGAACCCTCAGTTTGTTCTTAAGGTTTTTTCAAATGATTGGCTAAGGCTCACCCAGATTATCAGTTAATCGCTTTTACTTAAAGTCAACTGATTGTAGATGCTAGCCACATCTACAAAATACATTCACAGAAACACCTAGATTAGCATTTAATTGAATAACTCAGTACCATCGCCTGGTCAGGTTGACACATAAAACTAACCATCAAACTACTGTCTGCTGAGAAAAATTGGAACATTAGAACATGCAATATTTCAAGAAAATGAAGTCCATGTGATAGTCCATCATTCCAAATACTCTCTGGCATTGAACTCAGTCCAGGTAATTCTGGAAATAAATCAAAATCCAATAACTGAGATGAAGCCAATGTTGATCTGTCAAAGACAACACCAGAGCAATGAAACCTGCATCTCAAGATAGTTAAGCCTTTGGGATGGGCGTTGGTCACTCAATACGTGAGATTTAAGGGGCCCTGTGGCCCCAAAGTAGTTCCGTGGCATTAAAGCGCACTATTTGCAGGAGTCCCTTTTCAAAACTTTTCCTAAGAGTGTTCATATTATGTCACTAGTAAGAATCGTATTAAATATTAAATAAGACTTTTGCTGAGTATCCAAGGAAATAAAACACAGGAAAGTGTGTTTTTGTCAAAGCAAAAAGAGAAGGGAGGGGCCCTTGGTTGAATGGCTATTTAACTTTAAGACTACATTATATTACATCACTTTACATTAATTCATCTTAACCTCAAAACAACCCCAGGAGCAAATATTATTATTTTAAGTAGGGAAATTGAGGCTAATAATTGGTAGTGCTGAAAGCTTCTCTATCAGTCTGGCTCTGATTACACTTTGCACTACATCTAGTTTCTGTCCAATCAGACTATTTCTCCAAGAGATACAGAGAAGCCAGGGAGAGGAAAAGGAGAGGTCCAAAAGAGAGTTGGAATCTGTTTCACCTCTGCCTCACATCAACACTAATTCTGTCCTTCTCAGAGAACAGGTAAGTCATCCTTGGGGACATCCAATCATTTCCAACCTAACACTAGACCAAATTCTCAGTCTTAAATCCCCTTTCAGCTGCAACCAGACTCTGCCAGCCCCATCCCTGATATTTGCAAGGCCTGTGGCAGGAAGACAAACGAAGGCCCATATACCACATTTATAGGCTTTTAGGTGTTATAAACTAAGCTAGCAAACTGCTATATAAAACATATGGAACATATTCTATTCTTCTCCCTTGACAACTATGCCATCATAATGACCTAGAAGGCCAGTTCAACTTTGCCAGTCTCAGACACTTTGGAGTTACATAATAGAACATGGTGGCCATGTCAGGGAAGTTGGCCTGGCCCTCAGCTCAGAGCCCACCCCACTTCATTTTCTATCTCTAGCCACCTGTTACACCATGAGGAGCCTCATGTGCACCTGTGTGGACACCCCATCCAGAATATAAGCTTTGTCCATGCCTCTATTAACAACCTCCACTTGGCCACTGCGGGGAGCTAGGGATGGATTCCTGCCTGCAGAGTGACCTCCCCTCAGGAGGATGGATTCTCGGAAGACCCTAGAAGTGGGGATGGACTATTTGGGCAAGGAATTCCGGGTACCAGGTTGTTGAAGTATGGTCTAGAAGGGACGGGTATGGACTCTGGGGAAGCACATCCCCTTGCCTCTCAAGCTCTGTGCCTAGCAGGGAAGGACACAGCTGGAAAAGAGCCAGGGCAGGACCATCTAAATGACGACCAAATGCCAGGGATCTCTTTTGCTTGGGTAACACACAGTAAAAGACGCAAGATGGCCTCCTGACAGACTGCAGCTCCCAGTCCCTCGGCTACTACTGTAGCTGGCCCCCTTGCTTAGCCTGACTCTCTTACTCACTGCCAATTCCAGACCCATTAAGACAATGTATTGTCTCAATGTTCATTTTATAATAACATACACAAGGCATGAATTCACAGACACCAAGTCTTAGTACACTCTCAAACAGCTATCGCTAGAGGAAATGGTCTGGCGGGATTTTGCACTGTAATATTTATTGTGGTAATAACATCAAGTCTTCCCACTCCCCACCAACACACACACACACACACACACACACACACTTCTTCTGCTTGTTCCAGAAGCCAATAAAAGAAAGCAACAAATAAAAAGAATACATTTGATTAAAGTCACTAAGTACAGGCTTTTCCTTTAAAAAAAAAAAGGAAAAATAAATAAAACAGACTAAGTTTTTTAAGCTTTTATTTCTCTGGATCACAAGGCATAACTTTTTTTAATAGGATCTTCAAAGGCTTACGAAAACTTGTGACTTTCCTAAATGCCCCTGGGCTCCTAGAACCTCAGGGCTTTATTCATGATCCCTAACATTCTACTAGGTAGCCTAACCTTCAATGCTGTAACAGCAGAATTTGCATACTAATTTTTAGTGGGAGGAATGACTCCTGCAAGTGGATCACGAGAAATTGCTGGACAGTGCCCTTCAGACACACGACACTCACACATGAAGTTCGGGCTCCTGCCCCCTGTGTTTGGGTGCAATGCTCTCTGTCCCCACAGGACATTTTCTACACTTTCAATCTTTCTCACACTCTGTCTGGATTATGTCTTTCATTTTTATCCATGACTTATTTTTACCACACAGGGCAGTCCCTTATTTTGTATTTCCTCATAAGTTACAATGATGCTCCTATCATAAAAATCATTTTCACTATCCATTTAGGCACATGATAAGCCTACATAACAGCATTTTCAAACCATGGGCAGTAGGATATGTCCCACGCACAAGAGACAATCTATCTCTATGACCTACACCATAAAAAAATCACTTCTTTAAGTAAACCCAACAAGAACTAGAAGCGTCACAACTCACTCATGTTTGTGACCTAAAAGATGCTTGGAAACACAAGGGGAGGTACCAGTCATTCAATGAGTTAAGTGAATTGACCCCCACCACTAGCCATGGGTGTTTTTCTTTGCTTAATTTTGTTTAATTTCTCCAGGAATTAAACCTAATGAATGCACAAAATGATTTTTGGACGTGAATTTTTATTTCTTTGGGAAGTAAAATGATGTAATGCGGAAAAATAGACCAAAGTATCAAGCTCGCACTTAACTTGCTCTGTGACAGTGAGTAAAAAATCACCTGCCCAGCGAGCCTGCTCTATCAGTAAGTAGGGATAATTTCCACCTAATAGAGCCGTTTCAGAAAAGAGCAGTAGATGCCCTGGTACAAAAAAAGACAATAAATGTTAATTTCTTCTTCCCTTCCACCTGGATATAATTAGTTAAATGTACACTAGTAGATATCACAGAGGTGCTACTGAAATCAGACAGACCAAGGTTCAAAGTCCACTACTGCTCTCCAGCCTTGGGTAAGTTATCACCCTCTCTGAGCCTCAGTTTTTCCATCTGTAAAACTGGAGCCGCCTCAAAGGGCTCTGGTGAGGACTAAGGAGATGGTGGGAGTGGGATCCCCTGGCACAGTGCTGGACACAGAGTAAGGGCTCCATGCATTTCTGTATAGCCGGGGACATGGAGTGAAGCCGGTCAAGGTTCAAGTCCTGTCTACCTCCTCTGTTACTTTAGACAAAGTAACCTCACTGAGAATCACTTTCTTAGTGGGTAGTCCTGAAATGATCATTTCTACCTCACTAGTTTTTTATGAGGTTTATAGGAGATAATGTTGATAAGTGCCACATTCAGAATACACACAGATTACTGTTAATAAATGATAAGCAATTATTAATACATTTTACAGGCAGGATTAAAAGCAACCAGGGGAAGAAAACTATTAGATCCCTATATTGCAGACTCATATGGTTAAATTGGAGAGAAATAAGCACAAGTCAGAATCTAAAAATAGAGCTGATCTGGAGATCTGCTTCAAGAAACTTCCTCTGATAGAAAATATATATATTTTCTGGATTTGAAATTATATGGATTCTGACATATATATGTATGTATATTTTATATATATATACACATACACATATATAAAATTATTCTAGGGCATTAGTGTTCTGTTACAGAACCTAGCACATAATGGGTGCTCCACAGATTTGAACCATTAATTAAATTGATATCAATTATAAGATATCAATTAATTTGACTGTATTTGTGCAACTGACGGCACAGCATCTTGTAGGTCATCGGACTCCTCAGAAGCACGGGGATCCAGCCACAGTATTTTTCTTGTTTACACACCTATCAGTCAAACGCTAAGCTATGGGGACAACCCAAAGCAGCCATGTCCTTGCTCTCCTCCTACCGCTGGAACAACGTCCCCTAATAGACCGTACCTTTCAGGGAGCACGCATACTGAGATCGCACCAGATAAATCAGACTGATCATAATAAAGCTAATCTTGCAGAGATTAAATCCTAGCAGCCCACAAAAGGAGGAAGTTGGGCTGTCAGAGGCAGCCATCTGCCTCTGGGCAGGGAAGCACTCAAAGACATGGGAGAAGAGGAAGGTGCTGGATGTGAATCCAGAGAATCTGTCTCTCTGCTTCCCTGGCCCCAGAAGTCAAAAAGGGCTCCGGGGGAGGGGGGGCGGTGAAGAAAGGCCAGGAGCAATGAAAGGGCAAGGCTTCTCTGTTCAGAAGTTTGTGTTTGCAAAAAACAAAAGTAAAAAAGTAGAACTTTAACTTTGTAACTTTTTGGAATCCTCTTAGTTACTTTAACAAGAAATCTCATTCAGTTCATGCTCCAGACTCCCCTCCCTTTCCTCCCCCCCAGGGTCGTGTCTGTTTCAGGGGGCTGATGCAGGGCGAGGGTATTGCTGCAAACTCTCAGGAGGCCGGCTGGACCTCACTCATGACCTGCCCATACTGGCCTCAGGATATGATCCTAGCCTCAGTCTACACCTATCTCTACTACTAAACCAGGCTCCTATCCTCAGTCTACACCTGTCCTCCGTCTACACCGCTCAGTGCAGCCTCAGCCCTTGTTCTCGATCTCGAGGCCCCTTTGGATCCAGCTATTTCTAATATTCCCTGCCTTCTTCTGGGAAGCAGGAGATCTTGCCACTCCAACATCACGCTGGTGTCCGGGGACCTTTGTGAGGCTAGAACCCTCTGCCTCTGATATCCTCCTCTTTGGTGCAGGGAGATGGCCCTGTTGGTGCCGTGCCATGCGGGGCTTGGTGGGCTTGGTGAGTGGGGCTGTCTCTGGACCACCTACTGGACATCCAGGGCAGTCACCTCTGTCCTGGGGACTAAAACCTCCTAAATCTCTACAGGAACTGTGGACCCCGCACTAAAGGCTTTTTCTCCAAACCTAACTGGGGTTATGGAAGCCACCCCCTTCCCCAGCTGTAAGGCTTAGCCCCCAAAGTGAGTCTCTCTCTTCCTTTCCTTCCATGTCCCCTCAGCGTAGGCTCCAGAAGTGGGAAGCTGGACAACTCACTTTTGCTACTGATTTCCCTCAGGCCCAAGGTCTTTGGGACTCAAAGGCAAAAATCTGCCTGTTTTGTCATGTCTTCCATCCAAATGCCATCCTCTCCAGAGGCCATGAGTGCTGCTCCATGGGCCGGCTGCCCGCCCTGGAGCATGTCCCAAAAAAGACAAATCTGCTCTCATGGGAACCCTCCATGCAGCCCTGACGTGCCCTGCTTAGGTCACACAGCACTCCCAAACAACCTCCCCACCGAATCTCCTCTTTCTCTCTGTCCCATAAAGCAGGGCATTGCAGAATGGGTCTAACTGAAGAATGGTTCCAAATCAAGAGGTTAATAGAAGTTGCAGGTGAGTAGGTGCGATTCAAGAGTCCCGACGAGGATGCTGAGGCCAGACTGGAAGCTGTAGATCAGGTACCAGGCCCAGGCTCAGGCTGGGATGAGTACCAGCCCACCCCTGCTCAGAACCCCTGCTAAGCCGGGGATGGGCGTGGGCGGGTGGGGTGATCAGGTGGACACAGTTCCGAAAGCAAACAGACTTAGGCCAGAATTTAAGTCCGAACAATGAAAATAGAAGATGGAGTTCTAAGCCTGGGGCTAGGACAAATGACCTTCAGATTGGCATGTAGATTCTGACCCCTGGACGGGCTCTTTCTTGGTTCTGCCCTGGCTTGAGGCAACCTTCCCTGTGTGAGCAGGAAGAGCGGCAGGTCTGAGTTCAGGCTTGGCGGTCAGACAGCTGTGGTTCAAATCCCAGCTGTGCCCCTGACCTAAGCAGGTTGTTTAACTTCTTGCTGGGTTTCTGTTTAACTTATTTCTGAAATGAGCTGAACGCTTCCCCCAACCTCTAGTATTGGAAGTTGTCTCACACACACACACACACACACACACACACACACACACACACACACACATACACCCTATACAATCGGACTCTGTCACCTGTTCAACCAGCGCTCACTCCTCAGTGACTCTGGAGCTCAGTAGGTGCTGGGTAAAATTCAAACAACCTCCTCTGGGCTTCGCCTACTGAGAGATCACTTTGACTCCCCAGCTGAAAGCGCTCCTTGGACTCTTCTTCCTGACATCATCTCAACCCCTTAAAAAAAATAAACTTTATTTCAATCTCTGACAGTTGCAAGTCCACCTAGTAATTAAGTACTCGAGCTACAGCCTTTATTTAGAGAGCTTCCCTGATTATCTGGGTGGTTACAAACTCCACCTGTGCTCATGATCAATCTTGGGCCTTCACTAATCATCATAAAGCATAATGGCCTGTAATTCAAATGCACAGCAAATGCCCAATGACGGTCCATGGGGAGGGAGGGACTTGCATGCAACCATTAATTTATCATAGAAATTCAGGATGTCCCTTTTTCGCTTTCTCTTTTTCTTCCTTTATGAAGACCCAACACTAAGCAGTGGCAGCAAGCAATGAGCAGAGCTTGGAGTGCGAGAGGGGTAAGCAGGAGACCTGGGTGCAAAGCCCAGCTCTGCATCCTCGAGCACTCACAACCCTCATTTGTAAATGGATAGGCTGGCCTAGGGTGGTGGGGCCCATGGCTAGCCATTAGAATCACTTGTGGAATAGTGACAACAAAATTGTCCTGGGCTATCTATCCACCTCAGACCTACGGAGTCAGAATTTCCAGGGCTGGTTCCCAGGAACTCTGTACCCATGAAATCTGTAGCTTTCAAAGGTTTCCAGCAGATTCTTGAGGTCTGTCAGGTCTGAGAATCCCTGGGCTCCATATATAAAACCCAGGCCCCTTCAGCTTCAATAATCACCCTCCACTGCCTTTGGGCCTTTGTTACTGCCACTGGTGGAAGAATCTGAACACCCCATCATACAGAAAAGAGCTTCATGTCACACTGAAGCTGTGCTGGGGAGCTTCTGAGAAACTTGGGGGATTCTTTAGAGCTAAAATGTTCTCAAGAGCAATTCTATTGCATTTTGAGCTGGCTAACTTCAGGAAACTGCCCCATGCACTGTAGGACCTAGAGCATACCTGGCTTCCATTGGCTAAATACTTATAACGCCCTCAGATCCACCATGACTATCAAACACACTTCTCAGATGAGGAAACCAGTGCCCAATTAATCTCACCTTACAGGCATGTGAGGCACTTATTAGCACAATGCCTGGCACTCAGAAGTGTTCAGTAAATGTTTATTATTATTATTATTATTATTATTATTATGCCAGAAACACAATACATTTTCATATAGATGAAATGGCTCTGTAACTATCAAAGAGGACTCACAAACCAATCAAACACTGACCCCTGCTCGGTTGTTCAAGCTGGGTACAAAACAAGACTATGGTTGTCCATTAATACAAGAATCCCCTTCTCCATACCCCACCCGCTCCTAACTGTGTTCTGCCATCGTCACCCCAATACAAAAGTGTGCATATATGGGGTAAATACATGTCCTGGGGAACCACTGCAGTGATAATGAGTAGAAATGGAATTTTCAGTAAGCTACGTCAGTATGTATTAATATCCTATTTTAAACTAAATTTTCCTTACTGTAACTCAGCTCCCTTCCTAGTTCCTTTGCCCTCCTTTTTAATGAGACAAATTGCCTCCTACTTTGTCCACTACATTAACACACATATTTATAGTTATTTCTCCCTTAAGTCTTCTTGACACAAGGCTGAACAGGTTTGGTTTCTTACCTCTTCCTCAAGGGTCTTATTTTGAAAACATTTCATCATTTTTGTTGCTCTCCACTGAGCTTCCCTAGGTATCTCACTATGAGGGAATTTGTTTCAAATTGCATCACTCATGGAAGAGAATTCCAGGAGTAAAAAAAAAAAAAAAAAATGTCAGGCTGATAGAGAACGCTCGCTTGGCTCTTCAGACCTTCGGGGGTTTTGCTCCCATTAACAAATCCACCCTGTGGATGCGCTCTTATAATATGGGCCCCAAGGACCAAGAAGAGAAAATTCAATAAGTAGTAAAAACACTGTGAGAGAGAATCACTGCATATGTTTGCATGAAGCCAGATACTTAGTAGATCTATGTAGGATGAGGGAAAATTTAAGAACATTATAGAAGGAGCTTGTTAGAATCATTATAATCTTTTTATTGTATTTGCACCAGTAAAAGATTGGCTCCCAAGTATAAAATCAAAAGGAAAATAGCAAAAAAAATCACTTGCTCAGAGCAAAATAGCAGATTTAATGATCAAAATCAAGGAAGTGCCACAATGAAGTTAATGGAGATACCTCAGGACTGAGAGTCAGGAGACCCTGTGTTTAATTTCCTATAATGGGTTCGTATTTGCTGCATGGCTTTCGGTAAATCACTTCAACTTCCTGAGTATCAGTTACTTCAGCTGTAAAGAAGAGGTCACAGGACTGGCCTGAACCTTGCAGGGTGGTTTTAAGGCCCAAGTGTCTCAATGGGCACAGCCTAACCCAGGCACACAATAGGTATCAAGAATGGTTGTTATTGCTATCGTAAATAGTGTCTACCAATAGGAAAGTGGATGGCACAGCGTGAGGTATGCAGTCGGTGCTTAATGTGAGTTCCTAAATTAAGAAACCTCCGTCCTTAGCATTTATACCCTCCATTCAACCTCTTTACCTACAAATGAAAAAGCGAATGAGAAACAAAGTAAATAAAAAGCAAGGTGCTTGAGAGGAGGCAGGCATGACCCCCCCTTTTATTATGCTTACAGGACATATACTAATCTCTCCTCTGTTCTCATTTTGTCACCTTCAGATTCAATGGTCATGTGCTAGGAAAAGACACTCAGCAGTAGAAGCAGGACACCTCTTGCTTCCAGTAGAATTCGTTTTGAGTTGGGGCTTTAGAGAACTCCGTCCATGGTGAACTGCCTGCAGTATCGTATTATAAGATGACCTCATTTTTACCTTGCTTCCACAGACAACTCCTACAATGCTGTTTTCTGAGGCTCCAGAGTATTATCTATGCAATTGCTGCCTGCCAAGGAATTCATCCCTTTTCTTCCTCAAGTTGCTCACTAACTAAATTGATTACTAGGTCAGGCAATGCCTCACTTCTTTATTGGACCTGCTCTCTGATCACGTGTCTGGAAAGTATTGAAAAAGTCATTAAGTATTTACATTAAAAACCACACTACTCTATCTCATCCCATGCTACATTCTAAACACTCACTGGCAAGGTTAAACAGAAAGTAATGAGAAATTTAAGGCTCATGGGGAAAGTCTTTCCTAAGGGAAGGGAACCCCCTCTTTTGTTTGTAATTAGAAAGAGACTTATTTGGTTCTTTTGGTCATATTACAAAAGCAACACACACTCCTCGTAGAAAAATACAGATGAGCAAAAAGGAGAAAACACCCATAATCTTGCACAAATAGATTACCACAGTTAACACTAGGGTGATTCGTGATGTCTGAATATATGTATATATCAAGACTAAAGGCAGCAACAAGGGGAATTGTCGGAAAGGGTCCACTCTCCGCCCCGGGGAGGAGGGCAGGAGAGAGATGAACTAGGGACGGACATATATAAAGGACTGAGCTACCACACCCTGCTTTGTCAGCTTTCCCTCTGTGCTACACCTCACCATGGCTGAATTCTCTTATATACAACAGCCTTGCAGTTGGCAGTGTCCAGGAGGGACAGAGGGAGCTGGGGAAGGAAAGTAGCCTTGTTCCTGCCAATTCATTTTCCAAGTAAACTTCAACTGCTCTCTGTAAAGTATGAGTGAGCATGCTACAGTTTTGTTGCCAAAGATGGGCACACCAGTCCCTTGCATGCATATTCTGCCCCACCCACCAGAAGGAGTCTATTTCCCCTCTCCTTGCAGTTAGGTGGCTTTGTGACTTGCCTTGACCAATATAATGCAATGGAAGTGACACTGCCCGATGAGAGTGCAGATTGCCCCTAGACAAAGTCTACCAGGAACACACCTGCAGTCAAATGAAATCGGATTTATTGACTAGCTGCAATGAGAGAGAATGCACACCAGGAGGAGCCATGGAGTGTCTCAGTAAGAGGGTGTAGAGAGATTGGGTCTGTGGTAGGTGATTTTAAAAAGACTTCAAGGAAGTGGGGCTTGGCTCTGGAACGGATGCTGTCAGGAAGCAGGGGTAATTCTATGATTGGGGATGACTTTGTCTGATGTCAGTCTTCAGTGAAAATGTTTATATTTAATAGGAAAAAAAGACAGCCTATCAGTGAGTAGAGGATAGTTGCTAGCAAGACCAAGGTTTAGCTGATAGTGCCTGGCCAGTTCCCAAATGTCAAGGATTATTTCTCTCTTTCATAGGGGAATAAACTTTAAGAGGCTTGATAACTTCTGTTTTCGCTTGGGTTAAGCCAACCACTTATGTAAGAAGTTCAACTACTTTGAGACCACCATGCTATAAGGAAGTCCAAGCTAGTCACATGAAAAGATAGTGTTAAAGAAAACCATTACACCCCACTGAAAACAAGAATTATAGTCAGGCCATCCCAGCCAGCCCTTATTTGAGCTCTCTCAACTGACCACTGAGCAGAGACAAGCTGTCCTTGCTAGGACCTCATGGAATTTCTGGTCCACAGAATCCGAAGAAATAAAAAGGCTATTGTTTTAAGCTGCTATGCATTGGGGGTAGTTTCTTACACAGAAATAGATAACTGAAATGAGTAGCAAGCAAGTTTATATTACACTGGTAAGATAATCCTTGCTTTACCCAATTGCAATAAAAATGTTGGACCCTGAGAAGACCATCATTTAAAATTTTATAAAGATGTATCATAAGTTGGTGCACATAATAATTGGCTCATCTTTATACTACAGGAGCAAATTTCAGTATTTTTTTTATCTCCTTTTTTATCATTTTATCTCCTTGAAGAGAATATCTGTATATTAATAATCTAACTTTATACCTGTGAGAATCCATGGTACATTATTATGACAAAACCAAGCAAAAATGTTTCTAGCAACCTGTCAAAAATCAGCCAAGCATATCACAAACTACAGAGACTAGGTAATATTCAGATTCACTGTGGGGTTTTCTGACTCAGTCCAGATCAGCCCTAAGAGGCAGTTCTGAAGACTGTAGGGAACATGCAAATGATTGGAGCCAATATTTAAACCCATTCCAAGCAAGCCGATCATGATTGGGCCATCATCTAGCCTGACCTCCAGGGCTCATCCAGAAGTACCAGTATCAGGTGGGCCTGAGCTTCCCAGTCTCGACTCAGCCACTCAGAGCACATCCATCATAGCCCAACAACAACTCCATTACACCCAAGCCCTTCCCAGGGCCTCCTGAGAGACTGTGTTTTCAATATCATTTTCAGCTCCAGAGCACCCCAGAAGAAAGCTATGGGATTTCTGGTCAACCATCAGCTGGTGCGTCAGCTAGATTCTGCTGGTGGCGAGTTACATTACAGCAGAAATAGAGGGAAAATACATAGACGTATATCCCACTACCAGGTTGTGTTTGCAACAGGGATAGCTTGGGTGAGGTAAGTTACCTTTTGTCTTTTGGAAAAAGTAAGTTGTACCTGTAGCAAAATGAAATAGGAAAAATTTCTAACACTTCTTTGTTGTAATTTCTTTGTTTCGCTTCTCCCTTACTGGGTTCTACCATCATCCCCTTCATAAACGTTAGTTCAAGGGCTGGCCACTCTCCATATTTAGTGTAGCATAGTCCAATAGAAACATAAATGTAAGCCACAAATGTGAACCACACACAACTTTATAATAGCCATATTAAAGTCAAAAGAAACAGATAAAATTTGTTTTTAATAATATTTCTATTTAACTTAGTATATCCAAAATTTTATCATTTTAATATGTAATTGATATAAAAACATTTAACGAAAGATTTCACATTCTTTTTTGTTGTTATAAAAATCCAATGTGTGATTTACAACTGTATCACATCTCAACTCAGAATTATCCATATTTCAAGTGCTCAATTGCCACATGTGGCCGTGGCTACCATTTTGGATAGCATATTTCTATTTGATTAAAACTTATCTGTCTAGTAATCCATTCTCTCAATGATTAGCTGGTAACCGTGTCCAATAAATTAATTTAACTATGACATAGATGCACCTTCAATGCAATGCATCAGCATTAACAGAGATATAGAATGCCTTGATTAAAATGTCCAGCAATTATGGCAATCCATTAAGCGATCAACCTCTACTATTCCTCAAATCACACAGGTGGGCTCCTATGCCTACATATGATATCATTATGAAGGAAAAAAAAAAGACAACTAAGAAAAAATTTTACATATGCCAAAACTGATCCTGATTTCATTTAACTTTCAGGTAATTTCTTTTTCTAGAAAAATTTGCAGAGTGATAGATAAATATATCCCTGAGGAATCTCTAAGTGGTAACAATGATGTACTTTCTCACTTTTCTAAAAACTTACCTTATTGAGAAAAAAGTCCTAAGGAAATTCTCCTGAGCTAAGCAGCAACATCTGTAGAAAGCATTAGAAAGACAAATCAAAAATCATGGAAAGGGCATGGGCTCTGAAATCTCGCAGACTTGGATTGACCAGGTGAACTTGAGCAGATGCCTCCTTGGCACCAATTCCCTCAGGATGTGGAAAATCCCATTTCCCTTGCAAAGCCAAAGGAATTTAAGCGTTCCCAATACCATGGGAGACCCTGAGTAGACAATAAATGTTTACCTGCATGTTGTTATAGACTGGAGGTCAATCATCATTCCAATGTAAATAGCTACTCCATTGGTCTGTGAAAACCCCAAGAAATAGACCAGTAAGCCATAGTGCCTCCTTACCCATACAAGCCCAAATGCTGTCCTCCAGGTAGCTCCAGGCTGGCTATTCACAGGTGCTATAGCTTCCTGCAAGGTACACTGAGAAAGGCTCTTTCAGAAAGGTCAGCTCCCTTGGGAGCAAACAAGCGCTCACAAACTTCGGCTATTTTGTCAGTCATAATTCTAGTTCTATAAAACAGTATTTTCTGATCAAAGAGCACGGCAAACAAATCATTACTTCCCCAAATGGCACAAGTCCTAGGCTTTTGGTCAGCCTGTGGATTGGCCACTTCTCCATCAGGGGTTCACCCTCATCCAATCAGCTGTGGCCTCACTGGAAGCCTAAAGTCAGCGAGATGTGTGGGCAAGAATCCATCCCACAGGTGAGAAGGTGATGTGGGCAGATGGTCCCCAGATTACTGTACCACTCCCACAGATGAGGGAACTGAGGCTCAGAGAGAAGTAACTTGCCCAGCTCACTCCCTGATCTCAGGGACTGGGTCTGGTTCCTGTTCCTTAGCCCCAGTACTCACCACCCTGCCTGTATTACTGATGAGTATTAAAAATAATTGTTGAATGAATAATTGCAAGGCCAAGAAACTCAAGTTTGGTCTCCTACACTTGTTCTAAACCTTGGCTGCACATTTGAATCACCAGGGCTTCTAAAAAAAAATCAGTTTTAATCAGTTTTAAAAATTTCAGATGAACCTAAGGTGCAGACAGTGTTAAGAATCAAGTCCCCAAGTTATTAACCTTGACTGCACATTAGCATCACCTGGGGGGCTTTTAAAATTCCCCCTGCTCAGGCCACACCCCCAGGCCAATTAAATCACACTCTGCTCCCCAGGTGATTCTGATATTCAACCACAGTTGAGAACCTTGGTCCAGAGCAGCACTTCTCAGATTTCAATTTGCACTGAATCTACCGGGGATCTGAATAAAATGCAGATTCCTGGTCAATGAGTCTTGGATGGGCCTGATAGTCTGCTTTTCAAAAAAAGTTCCCAGGTGATGTTAATGCTACTGGTCTGAGGGCCACACTTTGAGTAGCAAAGCACTACTTGGCAGTCATTTTAAGGTTCTGAAAAAGCTGCTTTAATGAATGAATAAAAAAAATGTTCTTGAGTTAGTTGCTTATTAGTTGACTATAGCAAATGGTTACTTCTACACTGCCTTAAAAAGTTTGCAATGAGGGGTGCCTGGGGGGGCATAGTCAGTTAACCGTCAGACTCTTGGTTTCAGTTCTGGTCCTGATCTCAGGGTCCTGAGAAGGAGACCCCCTTTGGGCTCTATGCTCAGGGCAGCATCTGCTTAAGACTTTCTCTCCCTCACCCTCTGCCCCTCCCCTCCTCAAATAAATCTTTAAAAAATTTTTTTGCAATGATCATTTTCAGCCAATCTCTCCCCCCAACCCCCACCCATGAAGATGAATTTCATGATTTGTTCATGTAGGATTCGGTACTGCTGAGTGGTTAGGAGCATAGACAATAGTGTTAGAGTAGGCAGTTAGGTTCTAACAGGATACCTGGAGGTCAGCACCAAGGAAGTCATGGCTGGCTATCAGGAAGGTCCGAGACCTGTCCAGGCAGCACTCGCATTCCACATGAAACCTGATGAAATCAGCCAGGCCCAAGATGGCGGATGCCATGACAGGGAACCCCTGACCAAACTAGGAAGAAAAAGTGGGAAACCCTGCTTCCTGCCCCAGGTAAAGAATATTCCTCCCCTAGGGGCGCCTGGGTGGCTCAGTCGTTAAGCGTCTGCCTTCGGCTCAGGTCATGATCTCAGGGTCCTGGGATGGAGCCCCGCATCGGGCTCCTCGCTCCGCAGGAAGCCTGCTTCTCCCTCTCACACTCCCCTTGCTTGTGTTCCCTCTCTCGCTGTCTCTCTCTGTGTCAAATAAATAAATAAATAAATAAATAAATAAATAAATAAATAAATAAATATCTTAAAAAAAAGAAAAAAGAATATTCCTCCCCTAGTTAACAACTGCTGATAAGAGATAGAAATCCAACCCCCAGGACACAACCCTCTTTCCCTCCTCCCCCCGCCCATTCTCTCTGTGTCTCTCTGTCTCCCTCTCCCTCTCTCCCTTCCTCCCTCTTTCTTCCTCCCCCCCACCACCATGTCTCTTTCATCCACACAGGCACGTGCTCCCCCACCCCACTCTCAACTCTCAAGAATGTACTTTTTGCTTTAATAAACTTTCCCACTTGTGTCACTTGTCCCCTGTGCTGTGTGTGTGTCCTTGAATTGAAAATGGTGACAAGACCAAGAACCTTCAGCAGCTCCTTCGGTCTGGCTGGGTCAAGGCCCTGGATCCCAAGGACTCCTCAGTTCACCTGACAATGATTGGTCAGATCTCCTGGCTTGGAAACCTGCCACTGTCACTTCATAGCTAGGATCCTTGGGTGAGTTCCTAAACTGCTCAGTGCCTCAATTTTCTTATCCATAAAGTAGAAACTAAAAAAAAAAAAAAAAGTACCTATGTGTTCACATCACTAATCATCAGTGATGATTAGATTACTTATCACGAATCAAAGCCCAATGAGCTATGACCTCACACCTGTTGGAGTGGCTACCTGCAAAAAGACAAGCACTGGCATGGAGGTGGCAGAAAGGGAAGCCTCGTGCGCTGCTGGTGGGAATGCAAACTGGTACAGCTGCTGTGGAGAACAGTATGGACCTCCCTCAGAAAATTAAAAATAGAGCTACCCTACAATCCAGCAATCCCACTTCTGAGGGGAAGGAAATGTATCACTTTTGAAGAGATATCTGTACCCCTGTATTCATTTTAGCATTACTTACAGTAGTCACGATAGGGAAACAATTTAAGTGTCCATCAATGGATGAATGAATAAAGAAAATGTGAGATATATACATACATGTATGCATATATACAATGGCATATTGTTTAGCCATGAGAAAGAAGGAAATCCTGCCATTTGCAACAACATAGATGAACTTGAGGGTGTTATGCTAAGTACAGTAAGTCAGAGAAAGACAAATACTGTATGTTCTCACTTATATGTGGAATCTAAAGAAGCCAAACTCTTAGAAACACGGAAGATTGGTGTATGCCAGGGGTCAGGGGTGAGGGAAATGGGAAGTTACTGATCAAATGGTCAAACTCCCAGAAGTAGGAAGAATAAGTTCTGAGGATTTAATATACAGCATGGTGATTATATTTTATAGTACTGTATTATATACTTAAAAGTTGCTAAGAAAGTAGGTCTTAAATGTTTTCACCACCCATACACACACACACACACACACACACGCATTATAATTCTGTGAGGTGATGGATGTGTTAATTCATCTTACTGTGGTAATCATTTTGCAATGTATATTTGTATCAAATCATCACACTGTACATCTCAAGCTTACACAATGTTATACATCAATGATAGGGCAATAAAGCTCGAAGAAGTATTTATGAATAAGTACATATGGATATTAAATGAGTTAACACATGCAAAAGACTTAGAAAAGTGCCAGGCACATAGTAAGTGCTAAGTAAGAGTGAATTTCTTCTTGTTGTTCACTGAGCATTTGCTGATCTTGCTGGAGCTACAAAGGTAACAGCTCTGGATCATGACCTGAGTTCATGTGTCACCTCCACTCATACAAACCGTGAGGCTTGGGCAACCTCTTTGACCCCTCTGCACCCCAGTTTCCTCTTGTGCAGACAGAAATAATGACAGCACCTGCATCGTAGGGTTGTTGCAAAGATAAATTATATGCAATGCACCTAGGATAGGGCCAGACTAAAGATAAATCTGCAACAAGTGTTTGTGATCACTGTCTTTGTCATTATTCCTGTGTGCCAATGGTGGGGGAGACAAAGGTAAATAAGGAACTTCAAGCCTAGCCTTTGTCAGAGCTAAAAAGAAGTTGCAAATGCAACACCCTTGATTTCAAGAGGTTTTACAGCGTCCAGTCATCCTTGAAGAGAAAGTACAAAAAAGGAAATCCTGTCAGTTAATACTTCCTATCTAGAGTCATTCTCTTGGTTTACAGCAGTTACTTCTACTCTTTGCTTTAGGCCTCTCATTTGCTTAAAACTGATGGCTTGAAAAGGGATATTCATCTGGATTCCCTCACGGAGCTGACAGTCCACTGCCACTGTTATTACAATGATTTCTCACTATTCTTTCTCTGCTGCTTTTGACAGGGAAAGGAAGGGTCTAATGTGCTGTCTTATGTCCTGACTGTGATAGACACATCCCTTCGAAAAAGCAGCTTGCGTGTTCTGATCTCAACATCATAAGAGCTATATTCTCTGGTCCAGCTAAGCCAAAACCTTTCAAACATGCTAGATAAAGCACAAACTCCTACTTGTGTAAGTAATTGCCAGATATGTTACACAAATAAGAATTCAATTTATCACATAGTTACCAGAGAGTAATGACTAACATGTATCAGCGTGTTTCCTAAGTACCAGCATATATAGAATGGTATAGAGAGATTTGGGGAACACAGCCCCCAATTCCTGGGAACATCTGCTTTCTTCAGAGCACACTTTGTAACAGGTCTCCCCTGGATTCGGCAGTACTGAGCAAATAACCCTTATGAATAGGGATTGATACAAATGAAAATGATAAAATAGACATTTCCTGTATTATTTGTATTCATTAACACACACACACTCATTCCCCTGTGTAAGCTGGTAAAAATAATGACTGAAAAAATCTGGACATATTAACTCTAAGTTGGAATTTGAGATGTACCTTTATTAGCCTCCTAGGGCTACCATAATGAATTACTGTAGACTGGGTAGCTTAAAACAATAGAAATTTATTCTCTCACACTTCTGGAGGCCGGAAGTCTGAAATCAAAGTGTGGGCAGAGCCCTGTTCCCTCTGAAGGCTCTGGGGGAGAATCCTTTCTGCATCCCCCCAGTTTCTGTGAGTCCAGGCTTTCCCTGCCTGTTGCTGCACCCCACCAACACCCACCTCCCTCTTCACTTGACCTCCTTGCTGTGTATCTCTTATAAAGACTCATGATGGGATTTGGGCCCCCCCCCCCCATATAATCCAGAATGATTTCATCTTGAGATCCTTAATTTAATTACATCTGCAAAGACCCTTTTTCCAAATAAGGTCACCTTCACAAATTCCTGGGATTAAGCTGTGGATATATTTTTGGGGGGAGAAGTCTGGGGGAAGGTTACCACTCAACCCACTACAAGATCCAAAGAAAACCTTATCTGCAATTATAATTAAAAAGCAACTAAAACGTCTGTTCTGTCAATGACCCTAAAGGTACAAAAGAGCGGGCAGGAAAGGGCCTCTGAACACCAGAGGGCAAAAAGCCCATCACCCTGACCAGGGTGGAACCCCAGCACCCAGGGTCTCCAGTGCTGGATGTTGCTCTACTTTCGGATTACATCCATATAAGAGGATTTGAAACACTGAGCCAACCACTGCAGTCTGGAGCCATTCTTACACTGTTTCCACCTCTGACCTCATGAGGAGCACACCTACCTACCTGCCTGCTCATTGGAGAGAGATCAGCAGAGCTGCTTAGACACATCTTACCGTCCGCGGGAATCTGCAGTTCTTCAAGTATGATGCAAGAACTAGATTTTTTAAAGTTTGCATGTCCCTCCCTCTTTCCCTCTGTGCTCCATGTCTCCTTCCTGTTGCTTGCTACATAAATTGGGGAAAGGAAAGGAAGAGAAAAACTTCTAAGAAAGTCATTCATCTTCTCATTCATTTGTGGCTCCTAACAAGTCATGGAAGAAAATACAGTGGTCTGTTCCAAAAAGAAAAAAAATGTTTAGGAATTTAAATTATAGATTTTGGAAAATCAAAAATAAACCTATTGGTAGTTACTCTTGTCCCATCATGCAGGTGAAGAAGGTTAAGTAACTTCCCAGGACACAAGGAAGCCAGGAGCTGGGAAGCAGACAAAGCTCATTTGGTTCCAAATCCTTTTCTTTGGGAACCACGTTGACAAACTATTTCTGAGCTGCCCTTTCAGGTGTGAGAAGGTTTCAAGCCTAGCTCTGGGGTGTCAGGAGGAAGAAGAGGAAGTGGAGTGAAGCATCATTCTCCGAGGCATCTGAAGCAGGTTTGGAGAGAGGGGCTGGCCAAAGAGCACAAAGCTGCTAAGAAAAAATGATGTCTTTACTCTAAGGGGAATTATTCCTTGAGCTCATTAGGAAAATCCATATCATGGAGTCCAGAAAAAAATCACCTGGTAACCAGAGCCCTGGATCCCATATGCTCTTAATTCCTGGCCTCAGGCAAGAAGCAGGGCTGTTGGTTTCAAAAGAGAAGGGCTTTAGGGGAGCCTGCATGACTCAGTCGGTGAAGCATCCACCTCTTGGTTTCAGCTCAGGACATGATCTCAGGGCTCTGGGTTCAAGCCCCATATCAGGCTCCATGCTCAGCGCAGTGTGCTTAAGATTTTCTCTCTCTGTGTCCTTCCCCCTGCTCATGCACACTCTCACTCTCTTTCTCTCTCTCTCTCTCTCTCTAAAATAAATAAATAAATCTTTGGGGAAAAAAAAGATAGAAGGGCTTTGGCCTCTTGCTTCTTGCTGCCTGTTCACTCAGAGGGGAGACCAGTGTGTCCAGGGGCCCAGTCGAGATACCACTAGGCACAAATGGAGTTAACCCATGATCCTGGTCAGCTGGTACCATGGACAGAACTGCCCTGCTCTTTGCCGACGTCCATCCCACTGATTCTCCTCTCTCAGCAGCCAAACCAGGACAACCAGCCCAGGAGTCACTTTTGAACAAATGTTGTACTCTGTGCAGAAGCTTATTCATCATCAAGCTAATGAAGCTTACACTTCAGGGACCCCCAAGTAGCACAGGCCTCTCTCAAAGGACTACGGGCAATTTATATCCATGATCTGTTATTATTTTTCAGTAAGATGGCCCTCCAAACTGTAGATGCCACAGGTCTCAAAAACCTGGATCTGCCCCATCTCTTACGGTGTATCCCATGGCAGTTATAATTTATAGAGCTTAAAATAGGGGCTTAATAAATATGTCAGAATAATTAATGTAACACCTTTGATGTGCCAACATGAGTCACAGATACAATCTTTGCCTTGGAGAAGTCCAAAGTATAACGGAGAAGGGAGATATAAATAAAAAAAATAAGCACCACATAAATGTAACCTCCTGACTCCAATAAACACCAGGCAGCTTTACTGTTATAGGAACAGACAACTGGAGGACGTGACCCAGGCAGAGAGGTTCACAGGAGGCAATGGTGGAACTGAGATCTGAAGGAAGTGAGAATTACCCAGGCAGAAGGGAGAGAAGGGGGTGGGGGGGGAGAACTTTCTAGGCTGAGAAGACAGAAGTGCTATAGAGGGAAAGACCAGAGCCTGTCATAGGCATAGAGGAGGAGGCCACAATCCAGCTTGTGGGAAGGGCAGGGTGAGGGGGATGGGCTGAGGCAAGAGGAGGGATTTCCTCCCTTGTCAGGGGAGCAGAGCTCCAGCAATACGGGGAAGGAGGTGCCCTCTGATGGCTCTGCTGAAAGTGGGAAGGTGAAAGAGAAGCAGGAAGTGTGTAGAAAATGAGAGATAAAGATTTGTGCAAGGAGTGAACGCTCCAGACAGCAGACCACTTTGCAGGGAAGACCCCTAGGCCCCAGCAAGGGGCTTATGTTTCCCAGACCTGCTCTGAGGCACCATGAGGTGGACATGCCCTCTCTCGTGGGGTTTGCCTTACAGAAAAGGATCTGCACTAACATCACAGGAGGTCCGTGGCAGGAGTAGAGTGTTGGGGGTGGGGGTGGGGGGGCAGGAGGATTTTGTTTCAAATCTCCAGGCAGTTTTCCATCTCAGCAAATTGGGAGATTTGAATGCCTCTTTTAGGCAAACAGTCTCTCTCTTCCAAGAAAACCACCAGTTTTTCTTAAGGAAGACTATAAGCCCACACTAATCTGAAGACACAGACATTTTAGAGGCCCAGAGAAGCGCTCTCCATGGCAATGGAATGTCGTGTTTGCAGTGCCACATCCTGCCAGGTCCCTGGCTTCGGGCAGCAAGAAACACCTCTTTGGTCTGCGTTCTGGCCCAACTGGGCCTGCAAGCTGTCACTTGCTCTTCTGGAGCTGTTTGCTTTCTTATGGGCATTTTGATTCTGACTCAGCAGGCCAGACTGATGCGTGGAAAGCAATTGGCCAATTGTCAATGCCACGCAGTGATTGAAGTTCACAAGGGAGAGAGAAGAGGAAATGTCGCAAAGGTTCCAGCCGTCAGGGAAATTTCTATGGAGGAGGTACTTGAAGGAGGCTGTGAAGAACAGAGAGGGTTGGGGACGCATCGGGGAAGGACAGGGCATCCCTGTGAGGGGAGCAGCTTGTGTGTGATTTCTCAACAGGCAGATCTGGGTCTATCGCTTACTGGCTGCATGCCCCGCCCCCCTAAAATGACTTAAACTCTTTGTGCTTCCTTTTCCTTAACTGTGACAAGAGCAGTTTAGTCCTGACCTGTAAGGCCCTACTGAGGAGTCAACAAAGTAATTCTTACAGCATTCTTACCACAGGGCCTGGGCCATATGAGGCAACCCATAAATATTGCCAGGATTTTGTTTTTGTTTCTGTTGTTATTGTTTGAGACCACCAAGCAGGACTTTCCAAGAAGGTACAAATGGACACTTGGCCACTCCTAGGCCCTCAGCCACACTGAGGGTGTAAGAGGATCATGAGCAGAAATGACAGGGAAAGAGGGTCTCTTTTCGGAGAGTTGTGGGTGTGCTCTGGTCTCTTCTCCCAAGGGCTAGGCATCCCTCGATCCAAGCTGGTGAAAGGGACTTCATAAGCACTACTTGGAGAGCTTCCTAAGTGTCCCCTTGATGGGGGACACCAGAGTCTGGTGGCTGATTCACTCCTGAGAAACACAAAGAACGCGGACTGCTCTTTTCTGATGGTGGAGAGGAGAGGCAACACTAGAATGTCATTGCATCCAGAACGTTTGCTGGGTCAAAGGCAGGAGTGTTTCCTGTTGACCATATCCAGGCCACATGAAGAAGAGCTAGCAAGAGGGTTCGAAAGGGTCACTAATAATGAAGACCTCAGAAAACTAAGCTTGAAATGTCTAAGATCTGAGGGAGGAGCCCAAAGTGACCAACTAGAACAGGTGTCCACCAAACCCACGGAAAAACAGGTAAGGGATCGCTGGTCAAGTTTTGTGTTGGGGGCTTGGGAGGAGGGTGTGTGGGAAGGAGGAGGAATTCTCAGGGTGCGGGGGAGGAAATAGGAAAGCAACCCCATCAGAGGAAGAATCGGCTGGTAACTGCCAAGCCCAAGGAATGCAAAGGCCAACTCACACAGAATTAGTTTAGTGTATCAGTGTCGGTTCCCCATTGCTGTTATAGAAAATCATCACAAACTTAGTGGCTTAATACAAATTGGGGGCACCTGGGTGGTTCAGTCATTAAGCATCTGCCTTTGGCTCTCAGTTCATGATCCCAGGGTCCTGGGATCAAGCCCTGCATCAGGCTCCCCACTTAGCTCTGAGTCTGCTTGGGATTCTCTCTCTCTCTCTCCCTCTGCTGCTCCCCCCTCCCCGACTTGCACACAAACACACACACTCTCTCTCTCTCTCCCCCTCTAAAATAAATAAATAAATCTTTAAAATAATAATAATGATATGATATTAATACTGCCCCTTCCTAGCTTTGGCAGGCACAACTTATCAGTCCCACATGTGGGCTCAGAATCCTTCTCAAGGCAGGATTCTAATAAGCTCGATTGGGCTTCTCCCTCTCCCTCTGCTGCCCCCCACTTGTGCTCGCTCTCTCTCTGTCAAATAAATAAATAAAATCTTTTAAAAAACCACAAATTTATTATTTTACAGTTTATAAAAGTCTGAAGTCTGAAATAGGTCTCAATGGGCTAAAATCAGGGCTGTCAACAGGGTTGCGTTCCTTTCTAGAAGCTCTAGGAAAGAGTCTAGAGCTTCCTGCCTATTCCAGCTTCTGGAGACGGCCCGCAGTCCTAGGCTCTTGACTCCTTTCCACCCTCAAAGACAGCCATGGTCAGTTGGCCTCATATCACATCACTTGGTCTCTTCTGCCTTTCTTTTCCTCTTACAAGGACCCTTGTGATTACACTGAGCCCACCTGAATAATTCGGGATAATGGCCCTCATCTCAAGGTCAGATGATTAGCAACCTTAATTCCAGCTATAATGTATTCACAGGTTCCAGGGATTAGTATGTGGATGTCTTTGGGGCATCGTTATTGTGCCCACCAGAGACAATAAGAATCTTCCCACCCTTCAGCTCCCTCTCTGCCTTAAATTCAACCCCAGATGAGCCAGGAGCAGCCAGGCAAGTATTGGAGGCTGGGAAACAAAAGGAGCCAACGTGTGTCTGTCTGTCCACAGCATCCGCACAGTGCCTGAAACAGCATGAGTAATAAACTAAACTAATATTCAGCGAATGTATGCATCCACATCCCACGTAATTGGGGCCTCCGTATGATTCCTGATGGAAGCCGCCCCCTTAGACACTCCCAGCCAGATTTGCCATCGCCCAATCAGGGAAGCCCTTTTGCCAAAACTCAAACCCTACCTTATCCCCTTTTAAGTTGTAGTTAGGTTATTGTTTTCACCCCGAACTCCAGAATTGTGTAATTATACTCGTAACATACGGTTCACACAGCTCCCTAAAATGAGGGCCCCATCAAAATTTATAAGGCAAGAGTTTGCATCTCTGATTTTAAATGGGACTAACCACTCAAATTAGAGTTGTTGTCCTATTCCAGACAGAGAGAAAAGTGCTTGGGAATGGGCCAAGAACAAGCAGGGCAGCGATACCCTCCAGCTGCTGTCAGATGCAATCTCTGCTCGCCTGAACACGAACGGAAGGTGGGACCACGGTGCGTAGGCTCCTGACAGAGAAAAGTGAACATGTCAGCTAATCAGAGCCAACTTGCGATTTTTCACAGAAAAGGGGAAGTAGGGCAACATGAAAGACTGGGAGCCAAATACAGAGAAGCAATAAGGTGCCTCCTGAATGAAAAGATCAAGCCTCCTTGTTGGAGTGAGGGGTGGGAAAGTCAGCGGTCTCACCAAACCAGCCATCCTCCTGCAGGGGCTCAGGAACCTTCAAAAGTAATCTCGAGGCTAACAAGATGGTCTCTGTGTATCTGGAAAGGAGAGTCCAGGGCAGTAATCTGTGAGGGGTTAGCCTGCACTGGCCAGGGCAGGTGAGAGAGGCGGACTCTCCAGCGGTTCAGGGAGGCTCAATGGACCTTCCAGCGGCCAGGATGAAGGCTCCATCGAAAGCAGCTATCAGATGCTCACCAAACAGACTTCTGGTTACCAGTTTGGCTCATGGATTTGAGGAAGGAGTTTGGAATAATCTAGGACTTAATAATTAATAATCTCCTGTAATTTAATAAACTTGCGTTTTGGTTTATACATCTCATCTTAGAACAGCCTGAGTCATCGTTTGAGAGTGACTCTGGGCTTTCACAAATGCCCCACACTGTGGCCATCCATTGAGGGACATCCTGGCAGCTAGTGATATAGCTCTGTCTGAATTTTAGTCTGTGTCCTTTGGCCTTGGATTTATAAACTATTTAGAAATATTACTATCCTGGAATAACCACACACATGTAAACACCCCTCATGGAGAACTCCTACTCATCCTTCATGGCCCAACTTAAGTGCTACACCTCTGAGAAGTTTTTCTGGCTTACTCAGCACTACTGGGGGGTGGGGGGGGTGTGAGGAACATGGAGAAAAGAAATCATAGAATAATTGATGAAATCACATAGACCCACTGGTTTTTGAACCTCTTTACCTGAAGAACACTTGTTCACCCAAATGCTGATATGGAAACCAATATCTAAAACATAAAAACATAAAAAATAGATATGCTCTGTCTAAAGGAGAAATAGGAGTCCAGTAACTACTCCCTGGGCTTCCACAATCCACCCCCATTACAGTGAAACCTCTTATCCCACAATTTGAAAACCACTTATCCAGTATAACTCTCATTTTACAAATGAGGAAACAGATACAGAATCCGATGCCAGAAAACAGTTGATAGAATTGTTTCATGTGGTTCTCCCAAACCAGGGATAATAATAACATGATATTGGGTCACCAGTGGCTCAGTCAGTTGAGCGTCCAACTCTTGATTTCGGTTCAGGTCATATCAGGGTCCTGGGATCAAGCTCCCCACTCAGCTCAGAGTCTGCTTGTAATTCTCTCTCTCTCTCTTCCTCTGCCTCCCCCCATCCCTCCTTGTATGTACACACACACACTCTCTCTCCCCCCTAAAATAAATAAATAACTCTTTAAATAATAATAATAATAATAATAATAATAGCATGGTATTAATACTGCCCCTTCCTAGCTTTGGCAGGCACAACTTATCTGTCCCACATGTGGGCTCAGAATCCTTCTCAAGGCAGCATTCTAATAAGCTGCTAACAGTTGACTGGAGTTGACATGTAAGATTAATTTATTTACTCTTTCTATTATAAATAATATTTTTTTCCATCCTAATATTAACACATATTATTTTATAGCCATCCTATTACCAACCAATGTCATTAATATTTAAAAGCGTAGAAAAGGCTTCAACAGGATACATAAGCCAACAGAAATCCCCCCCCTTTTTTTTCATTTAATTAATGGTCTTACCTTACACATTTTGGGAGTTGACCTTCCAAATCTAATGGTATTAAGTAAACAATTACTATCGGATTACATTTTCTCTACTAGATTAAAATATAAAAATAAAGTTGCTAGGTGTAGTCCTTGGTGATATGGGCAATGTTAACTCAAAAATAGAAAGGTGGGAGGACACCCTTGTTTTTAACTGTCTAGGGATTGGTTGATTCAAGCTTGAAGTGAAAAAGCAAAACATTCCAAATTCTGATCCTGGCTTAGCCTTTATCATTTTTTAAATACTCAGGGTGCCTGGATGGCTCAGTTGGTTAAGCATCTGCCTTTGGCTCAGGTCATGATCCCAGGGTCCTGGGATTGGGTCCTGTATAGGGCTTGAGCCTGATTCTTCCTCTCCCTCTGCCGCTCCCCCTGCTTGTGCTCTCTCTCCCTCTGTCAAATAAACAAATAAAATCTTTTTTAAAAAATCATTTTTTGAATATTCAACTCTCTTATTGAAAATTTCCTTTACAGACAAAGAAGTGAATGTCCTTTACCAATCAGCAGAGCTGATTCACGCGTATCATCTATGTACAAGACACAGGTGAGCTCGAAGTTACAGCATATAGCCACCTGCTGGTTCCAGGACCCAGTTTCTCTCCTTAGGTTCCTGTGATGGGGTTCAGAACATGCTACCCCAAAATATAGCACCATGGCATATTAAATATCTTAAGCTGAAGGAATTATTTTTAAATGGCAGAAGCAGGAAGTTCACTCTGACCTCTCCTACCACCTATCACCCTTCTTCCCTGAAACAGGTCATAAAACTCTCCTGGGAAGTGTATGTGTTCTGTACAAGGAGAAAGGAAGACATTCTTATCACCAGAGATGGGGAATTGGGGGCCAGGAAATCTGTACAAACTTTGTTAAATTAACCCTTACCTTCCCAATTACTTCTTCACCATTTACTACTCCCAGGCCAAATCCCTTTGTCTTGTTAATTCTTCACAAATGTGTACTTTTTTTGTCTAAAAGGTATAAAAGCTTCTTGCTCTGGTCTCTTCTCCCGATCTTCATTCTCTTGTGAAGGCTCCCATGGATATGTAAAAATACACTAAAATGTGAATGTTTTTCTCCTGTTGATCTGTCTTTGTCAGTTTCATTTTCAGACCTGGGCAGGGACCCTAAGAGGGTTGAGGAAAAATTTTCCTCCCCTATACCTGCCTAGGCTCTTAAAACAGAAAAGTCTTCCCTTTTGGAAGAACATGGGGCAAACTCATTGCCCTGCTCCCCACCCCCTTACTCCTCTTCCCTCTAAGGAGGGGTCATTTATCTGCTTGGGCCAGTTGGGATAGAGCCCTGAGGCCCCCTAGCCAAGTCTCTGCCTCTCTCCACCACTCCCACTCTCTGGCCTGTTTGCAATTAACTGTACATTAGCTGCCCCCTCCCCGCCCCCCGCCATGTGGCCAGCCAGTGGGAGAGAGTCTTTCCGGGTCTGGGTTGTGGGTTCTACGGGAGTGGAGAACAGGCCAGAGAGAGAATGGAAGGGAAGCCCATTTTGGGCCTCAGGTTCACGTTGTGATGTCCAATCCCGCAACTGACAGACTCTCTTTGTGACTCCCAGTTGTAGAATTTGGAAGACAGAGTCGACACATAGTCTCTTCAGGAACCCCAATACTGCCCAAAATGTGGCTCTGTGCACATCATGTTTGTGCATACATATGTGGGTTAGCACAGGTCTCCTTGTTCACCATGGTTCTAGACACACTAGAAAACTTCCAAACATCTGCTAAGACAAACTTTGAATAGCCTTTAATATCCAAGAGGCTCAACCAAATGGGGAAACTCCCATTTCTCCAAAGAAGAGGTTCTGCGATGACATCCTCCATCACCTCCACCCACCTACCCCGCCCATGCGCTGCAAGCACGCGACCCACACATGGGTTTGTGGAGCTTTGCCAAGATGACTTTACTAAAAGTCGCACATCAGTTGCCTTCTCTCCAATAGTAGCTTAAAGTCAGTGTCCTGGATCTCTCATAGGACTAGATGGTGAAACTAAACTTCTGCCCTCCCATCCACGTCACCTCCATTTTTCTTTGTGTGTGTCTTCGTCTAGTTGTTACTAGGAGTGACCGTGCTATATGGAGCCCCCTATAGCTGACCTCGGTTAGACAAGACATGCCTTTTTCCTTCTTTGGGTTTAGAGTCCAGCAACCCTTCCTGACACTTGTCTCAATTCCTAGCAGCAAATCCGTTTTCTGGCTTAAATCATGAGCCTTCAAAAGACTGGTTTCTTGGGAGGCTGACAAGAAGCTCTGATTAACTTCTATATATATTGATATATATGGTGAGAGTGGGAGGAGTCTCAAATCCTTGGGTTGTCTCTGAAATCAGAATATGCATCCTACTGCCACTCTTTCAGGGCTAAAGCACCCATGAACTTATAATCAACTGTCCTCCAAAAAAACTGCTTCTCAGTTACTTTGGCTTAGGCCTTAATTCATAAATGTTTCTGGGATCTTGGAAACCTTTATGGAAAAGTTTTCATTTCTGTTTTAATAACCTACTAATAAGAAAAAGAAATCTATCCATACGGTAATACAAATTCAAATAATAACAGACTGGCTCAAAAGTTAAGAACTGTTTTCCTTCCCCCTCTGCAACCAAGAGTTCCACTCCTCAGTGGCAATAACTCCTTCTTTTGTGTAATTTTTATGGGCTTACTTTCACAATACTAGGTGGATGCATATAGTTTGTTTTTTAATTTGCTAACTTTAAGCATGATATATTGACTCTGCAATGGACATGGGGGATTCAGTTCATTTATGCTACCTCCAATACTGTATCTTCTATATTTCTGCCAGTCATATTTTTTTATTCTATAAGTTATATTTACAAGTCTTACTTATACATTTTGAGTCTTTGAGCTATTGGCTTTACACAATATCTCGCCCCATTAACATTAGACAATATGGGGGGTGAGGGAATTAAGGCCCCCACTTTTGCTATTGTGTCTCCTCACACTCTCCCAACCTCTGCCTCCCTTGACCCTCAGTCCAACATGTCATTAATTTTACACAGCCAGTGTTAAGGTTTATAACATGTGCATCAATGTCAAAATTAAACTAAGGGTTTCATACTTTATTGTCTAAAAGTTTTCTGTCTTACTTGACTGCCCCCATCCTGGACCTTCCACTCGCTAGACAGGCTTTGGTCATAACTCTTTTTTTTTTTTTTTTTTTTTTTTGACTTTTCCCTTCTGTGTTACTGAGTTGCCAACTTCTTCAATTCCTGGGATAGATGAGGCAAAAGAAGGTTCTCGAGGTCCTTCACATTCTTTTCTTCAGCTTTCAGTGTCTTCTTGTCTGTTTTATATTAATGTCTAAGATTTTTAGTTGTACTTAGTAGGGAGAAGAGTCAAAATTTTTTCTACTCCATTCTGAGAAATAGAAGTCTGAACTCCTTTGTGACTACCAGAGTGTATATATATTTTTTCAGATTATCTCTCTGGGTAGTAAAACCCTTGAATCCTTGCATCTCAAAAAAATGTCTTTACTTTGTCCTCACTAGATACATAGTTTATCATGAGAATATAAAGACTTCTAGGTTCAGGAACTTTTGATTTTAGCTCCAACATGCAAAGACCTTGGAAGCTGTCACTCTTCTCTTTATAATCAGAAAGAGCTGAAAAGCCTGAAAACCAATGACTTTTCATGCACCCATCTGAGAGCTGAGGTTTCAGGGCAAATCATGACCTAAAATCTAGAGAGGTGGGTGAGTCCAGAAAGTCATAGCAGAGATCTGTTTACTTGGAACAGAAGACACTGGAGCCATAAGCTGACAGAAACATTTAAATGATAATTTTGACCAATTGCTGCAGGCTAGAAGCACTCGGACAAGAGTGAGAAATTCCCAGGGGCCACAGCCTTAGGGGTGTCCCTACACTTTCTTGGGTTTTACCTCTTGGAACCTCATTAGATTTTAATGGTGAAGATCCAAGAAAGATCCCCTAATGGCTCAGACAGGAAAAGGAGGAACAGAGTCATTGTCAAAATTCTCTGTAGCAAAATCCAGGAGAAAAGACTACCAGAGGAGTAGTACCCTCCCTTGGGGGTAAGACAATTTCCCACTCCAGCCATCCTGTTTCGCCTAGGCAGGCATGGGCAGGGGAGCTGTGAGTGGTTAGGAAATACTCGTGAAGGTCACAGCCCTGTGAAAATTGATATTTAACCATCAGATTATAAAATGTTTCTTCTCCCACACACCTAACACCAGACCAAAAGGGGTCAGTGTAAAGAGTGGACTGCAGCAGAAACAGTTGCAAGACACAGACTCTCCCTGGAGACCTTAGAGAAGCCTGCAGCCAACGAGGTCACTAAAGGAATTTGAAGTTTCTGACACCTGCATCTACAGCAAGGATTAAACAGAACCCAGTGCCTTGCCAAATTAGCATAAAATATCACTCAAGGCCTATTTACCTCTGTTTCTATTAACCAACACCTTGGGCTTTCAGCCAAAAATTACACGGCATGCTAAAAGGAAACGAAAAACAGTCTGAAGAGACAAAGCAAGCATCAGAACCAGACTCGGATATGACATAGATATTGGAATTATATAGGGGAATTAAAATCACTATGATTAATATGTTAAGCGCTCTAATGGGAAAAGTAGACAACTTGCAAGAAGAGATAGATGGGTAATGTAAGCGAGAGTGACTATGTGTTGTTCCATGTTCTCCTTGAATAATTATTAATAGTGCCTCCTTTTTACTTTCAAACCTGTCCTGGATTAGCTAACAAAACATACGGGCATCCTATTGATATGTCACCTTAACAGACATCAGATGTTTTTTTTTCTGCAAACATTTAACTCACTTTTGCTTTTTGAAAACTCCTTGAAGACTAGGTACTGCAGCTGACGTGCGTTCTTTTAGTTCACTTGTAGCAAAATCTGAAACTTTTCAGGTGTCTTGCCCATCCATCATAACTATGCCAGAATGTTCCCTAATTTGTAGAAATCAAATTGTTTATGATTTGAATTTTTTTCATTCAAACGCTGAACAATCCCTAAATGCAGCCATAAATAATCTAAAGGTCATGTTTCTAGAAGGTATAAAAACTAGGAACACAAGGTATAGAGAATAACAATAGAATTGTTCGCCTATCCTTCCTTCTCTGGCAGCCTCCTCCCTCCCACTCCCACTGTGAAAGCTGCCACAGTTCATTGGTCCAGGGGCAGATACTTGACACAGTCTCAGCCCATCAGAGCCAACCAGGGTCCTCCCCAGGAATGTATTAATTAGATCTCACAGAGTCCATGATTGTGTGGGTTGGCTAAAGCCCTAAGATACAAAACTTTGGACTTGCTGGTGGCTGTTCTCTAAACTGGTAGGGAAAGAGGGAGAGGGAGAGGGAAGGGAAGGAGAAGGAGAAAGAGAGAGAAGAATGAAGCCAATGGCAGCAAAAAGCAACATCTAGAGACAAAGAGAAAGCCCTAATGACATTTGCATACCTACTTCTAGTCATTTCTAAGGCTAGCAGCCTCCTTATCTTTCCTGCCACCTGATTATTCTCATCTTCCACAAAATACCCAGATTCCTGCCAATAAATTTCCTTTTTTCCATAAGTAGAATGAGTTGGCTTTCTGTAACCTTTGGTTGAGGAGTCCTAACTAATACAAGAGGTTAATGTATGTGTCCCATTTAAGAAAAGTCTTCTGGCAGGAAGTTCACAGAGGAACTACACAGTTAAAAGCCTTTACTTTTGGGTGCCTGGGTGGCTCAGTCATTAAGCGTCTGCCTTCAGCTCAGGTCATGATCCCAGGGTCCTGGGATCAAGCCCCGCATTGGGCTCCCTGCTCAGCGGGAAGCCTGCTTCTCCCTCTCCCACTCCCCCTGCTTGTGTTCCCTCTCTTGCTGTCTCTCTCTCTCTGTCAAATAAATAAATAAAATCTTAAAAAAAAAGCCTTTACTTTTAAGCTGAGATGCCCTCGAGCAATCTGCTGCAATTTCTCTACTTACCATTTAGGAATATAAAGGCAATTTTTTATATCCTATCCTCGCTTGCTGTGTATCTCTGGAGTCATTCAACCACTCTTATCCTTTCAACTGTTTCCATTAAGGAAAATAGCACAGACTTTTAAAGAAAATGTTGTTTGGCCTCATAATCCCCCTGATTAAAAATCTCTTTTTTTTTTTTTATTCCTATGTAAGCCATTTCCAGTACTTACTTTTAAGAACCAAGGCCTGACTTTGAAGCTCATGAATCCATACAGAGGGTCTTTGTTATTGGCTGAATTGTGCCCTCTCCCCACAAATTCCTATGTTGAAGCTTTAACCTGAAGGGCCTTGGAATGCGACTATATTTGGAGACAGCAGTCTTTAAAGAGGTAATTAAGTTAAAATGAGGCCACTGAGTGTGGACCCTTATCCAATATGACAGGTATCTTTGTAGGAATAGGAAATCATGGCACAGAAATGTACAGAGGGAAGATGATGTCAAGACGCAGGGAGAAGGTGGCCATCTACAAGCCAAAGAGCGAAGCCTCTGAAGAAACCAACTCCATCAACATCTTGGTCTCAGACTTTTAGCCTCCAGAATCAACAGAAAAGAAATTTTTATTGTTTATGCCACCCAGTCTGTGGTAGTTTGTTATGGCAGCCTTAGCAAACTAATACCATCTGTATTAGCCAGTGTTCCCAGAGAAACAGAGCCAATAGGAAGGATGGATGGATGGATGGATGGATGGATGGATGGATGGATGGATGGATGGATGGATGGATG